>NC_050580.1:123402551-123706093 GCF_011100635.1 Trichosurus vulpecula | reverse complement strand
TCACCTCTCCTGGGTCTTATTGCATCTTGCCTTTATCACAGCTACGGGGATTAACATCTCATCTCTTCTACTTGGACTCTAAGCTCTTTAAACACAAGATTAAGCCTGATTCAGCCTCATATTCCATACAGGGCTCTAAACACAGTAGATACTCATTAAATGAAACCTCAAGATAAAGGCAAAGAGTAGATACAACTAAAGACTAAGAACTTGCATTTGTTCATCAAACCCCAGGGTGGAAGACTAGGTCACATGCCTTGAAGTTTGTGAGATGGTTTCAGGACCAAAGAAAGTAATACTTTAACTAGGAGGGCAGGAGAGAAGATTTTGGCTGCAAGTCAAATGGAAAACCCCAGTCATCTTTAGGGTACAATGACAAGGCCAAAAGTTGTGTGACTTGTCCAGGGTCACACAGCTATTAAATTTCTGAGGCAGGATTCAAATTCAGGTCTTCCTCACTCTAGGCCTAGAATCTATTATGATCTCATTAGATCATCACAAGTATATTTTCCAGTAGACAGGGAAGACAGTAATTACTAATTCCCTTTTGATATGTGAAGAGATTGAGGATCAATGACAGATCAAATTACACATTTCCTGATTCCTAGACTAATGCTCCTTCCACTACTGGACTTTTGAGATTGTTATCATGGGCAACCATGCTTTAGCACCACACATCCCAAGGTGTCACGATTAAACAAAATAATGAGCTGGATAGATGTTTGTTTGATTCACCATGGCATTTCTTATGTTGTTAATAACAATACTCAATACTACAAAAAGGCTAGAGGATCCAACACCCAAACACAGAAAGAATGTGGGATAAATATCCCCTCTAACTTTCCCTATGGAAGGGCCAGACCTTCCTGTAACATCCAGATCCTCTTATGTCTCCTCCCTTCTAAACAATCTCAAGTGCTTAGCCCAGTCCTTTGCCCACAGCAGTCACTTAATAAATGTTAGTTGAATTGAATTAAATGTGCTAGTTGACAGTGCAGAGAGGAGTATATGTGCATCTGTGGAGTCCTAGAGTCAGTATGTGTGAGTTAGGTGCATGGGGAAGTTGTGCTAGACACTATCACAATCTGCAATTTTGAGCAAATCCTCTTGTATTTACATTTCTGGACCTCAGTTGCTTATTATTATTTGTATGTGACATTCCATTCCTCCCACCTTCCCCCAGTGCCTTTGTTCAAACTGCCTATCCTCCCCATGCTTAGAATGCAATTTCTCATCATCTCTGTCTCTTCATTCATTCAATTCAGTAAACATTTATTAAGCACCTACTATGTGCCAGGCACTGTGCTAAGCTTTCTTTGAGGTTCAGTTCAAGTGTCAACTCTTGCTCAAACCTGTTCCTGATTCTTCCAGCTGTCAGTGCCCTTGATCCCACAGAAATATGTTGTGTTTACTTTAGGTATGTTTTACTTGGATTTATTTAGGCTCATGTTGTTTCTTCCTCTGGCAGAATGTAAACTCCTTGAGGGAAAATATCAGTTCACTTTTTCATGGGTAGCCTCAAGAATTAGCACAATGCCTGGTGCATATTAGGTCCTTAATAAATGTTTGAAGGATATGCGATTAATGGAATAATAAGATAAGGGAATAGTACATGATGATTGCTAGGATCTTTCCTTTTACTTTGGATTCTTTTACTTTGGATTCAGATTTTGTGATTATAAAATGTGACAGGAGGATGTTTGAGAGGGTTGCTTCATTACACCAAAGCTCCTTCAGAACCCATGCCTTCCACCCCAGTCACCCAGTCCCTCTTACTTCTCCACACCAATGTGGATGTAGCCATCATAGAAGGAGTGGAACCAGCCTTGCATCAGCAGTGCCCACTGGATTCCAAAAGCCGCGAGGAGGAAATTGAAACCAACAGAACCAAAACCATAGCGCTGCAGGAAGGTCATGAGGAAGCCAAAACCCACAAAGATCATAACATGGACGTCCTGGAAACCTGAAGAAGGAAAAGCCAGGAATCCTTATTATAAAGGCAACATAGCTATTTAGTTTGGTCTTTCTATGCCCCTAGCTCTTTATTATATATGAATGGGTCTCCTGGATTGCCTTTGACAAGAGGTCCATACTCATGGTTCATCATCTTGTCTGCTACTGGAATCCAGGTTTAGGGCAATGTGTTTCATTAGAGTTGGCTAGACAAACCCAAGAAGCAAAATGTGGATCTGGAAGTAGAGGTGGGGGAATCATAGGTTTAGAAATCAAGAGTTAACGGTGCTATAAGAAATGACAGGCAGGATGCTCTCAGAAAAACCTGGAAACACTTATATGAATGCATGCAAAGTGAAATGAGCAGAACCAGAAGAACACTGTACACAGTAACAGTAGTACTGTAAGGATGATCAACTGTGAAAGATTTGGCTACTCTGATCAAGACAATGATCCAAGATAATTTCAAAGGACCCATTATAAAAAAATCCACCTCCAGAGAGAAAACTGATGCTCTGAATGCAGATTGAAGCATACTTTTTAAAAAACTTTATTTTTTTTACTGTGTTTTCTTTTGTAACATGGCTAATATGGAAATATGTTTTACATGATTTCACATGTATAATCAATGTCAAATTGCTTGCCTTCTCAAGGAGGAGAGAGGTGCTAAGGGAGGGAGAGAATTTGGGACTCAAAATTTTTAAAAATTAATGTTAAAAAAATTTACAAGTAATTGGGAAATATTTAATGAAATAAATTGTTAAAATTTAAAAAGTAATCAAGAGTTGGTCCTTCAGTAAAAATGAGCCCAGTCCTGGATCCTACCTTAATCTCTCTACAGGACATGGTTTGGAGGTGGGAGGTATTGGGAAGCAAGTTCTAGAGCAAGATGAGAGGACACCCTGTGGTTACATCAAGTTGAAGGAATGAGAGCTCAGAGCAAAGGATCCCATCTCTTGGAGTCTTGGATATTTGTTTTCTCCTCAAGAGAAAGCCACATGTTACTAGTGGAAAAACCATAGCTTTGAATATATACAACTTTGTCAGAAAGGTGATGTTTTTGCTTTTTAGTATGCTGTCCAGATTTTCCATAGCTTTCCTTCCAAGGAATAAGCATCTTTTAATTTCATGGCTGCAGTCACCATTTGCAGTGATCTTTGAGCCCAAGAATATAAAATCTGATACTGCTTCCATTTCTTCTCTCTCTATTTGCCAGGAAATGATGGGACCAGTTACCTTGATCTTAATTTTTTTTATGTTAAGCTTCAAGCCAGCTTTTAAACTCTCCCCTTTAACCCTCATCAAGAGGCTTCTTAATTCTTCTTCACTTTCTGCCATTAGAGTGGCATAATCTGCATATTTGAGATTGTTGATATTTCTCCCAGCAGCCTTAGTTCTGGTTTTTTATCGATCTAGCCTGGCATTTCATGTTATGTACTCTGCATTTAAGTTAAATAGATGAGGTGACAATATACTCCTTTCCCAATCTTGAACCAATCAGTTGTTCCATATTTGGTTCTAATTGCTGCTCCATGACCCGCATACAGCTTCCTCAGCAGACAAGTAATATGATCTGGTACTCGCATTTCATTGAGGACTTGCTACATTTTGTTGCAATCCATACAGTCAAAGGTTTTAGTGTAGTCAATGAAACAGGACTAAATGTTTTTTCTGAAATTTCCTCGTTTTCTCCATAATCAGTGAATGTTGGCAATTTGGTCTCTAGTTCCTCTGCTGCTTTGAAAACTAGTCTGCATTTCTGGTAATTCTCAGTTCACATATTTCCGAAGCCTTACTTGCAGAATCTTAGCTATAATCTTGCTGGTGTGTGAAATGAGCAGAACTGTTCAACAATTTGAGCATTCTATGGCATTGCCTTTCTTTAAGATTGAGACATAAACTGATCTTTTCCAATACAGTGGCCACTGTTTAGTTTTCCTAATCTGCTGGCATATTGAGTATAACAGTTTAACAGCATCATCTTTTAGGATTTTAAATAGCTCAGCTAGTCTCCACTAACTTTATCATTAGCAATGCTTCCTAAAGCCCACTTGACTTCATTCTCCAGAATGTATGGCTCTAGATCGATAACCGCACTATTGTGTGTGTACAGTTCTTCTGAATATTCTTGTCAACCTTTCTTTTATCTCTTCTACCTCTGTTAATTACCTCCATCAACTATAATATATGAAAGTTCCCATATTCATGGGGCTGGTGTTCTGAGAAGGCTATAACTAAACTTACTCAAAGGCTAAGCCCTCCTGCTTTCTCATGATCCAGTGATGTTTAGGATGAAAAAGAAGGATCAGGGATCTGTTTCTACGTTGACTCCTTTTCCTCAAACCAACTACTTAACTATTATCTGGGCATTGTGATATTAAGTTGGACTTGAAAGTCAAGATAGACCTGGGTTCAAATCCGGCCTCTAGTATTTACTGCTATTTCCCTGTATTGCTCCCCATATTTTCATATACCTCTTGTCTCTCCAACTAGATCATAAGTTTCCTGAAGGCATGCACTGTGTTTTAGACATCTTTGTATCACTCACTTTTAGAATAGAGTAAATAGCACTAATAATTTATTCATATTGATGAGGATTATAATTGCTCTCATACTAGCCAGGGGTGGGGAATCCTCTGGCTTTTGGCCAATGGCCAGTTTTCTAAAATCAACAAACAAAAATACCACAGCCTGCCCCTATGACCTTGCTATTAGATTGACAAATAAATTTGTAAAAATTTGGTCCTTCCAGGTTAAGGTTCATCCTGCCATCCTTACCTGTGTTGAGTCATTCTGAGCTGGCACTCTCAGAGACAGAGGAGCAGATGCTGGGCAGTTTGCCACAGGCAAGTTTCCAGCTGTGGTTTTGGCTTCTCTCCCTATGGCTCTTTCTTCTCAATTCAATTTAAAAAGCTTTTATTTAATGCCTGTTATTTATTTAGAGGCAACATGGTTTGGAGGGGAAAACACTGGATTTGAATCTGAGGAGCTGGGCTCAAATCATGGATGTTTTACCTACTGCCTGTCTGACCTCAGGCAAGTTACTGAACTTTGGGCAACAGTCTCTCTAACTATAAAATGAGCGTGTTGGACCAGCTTTAAATTCTATTATCCAATGCAGTATGGATGATACAACCGATTTGTTATGTAGATGTAGACCCAAGATGTAGCTGTGATGGGAAACCTGCTGCCTCAAGGCCACATCTGGCCCTCTAGGTCCTCAACTGTGGCCCTTTGACTGAATCCAAACTTCACAGAACAAATCTCCTTAATAAAAGCATTTGTTCTGTAAAACTTGGACTTAGTCAAAAGGCTGCACCTGAGGATCTAGAAGGCCACATGTGGCCTCAAGGCTACAGGTTCCCCACCCCTAGGGGGTAACTGAAATTTGTAGAAAATTCAAAAACTTCATTCTATATTTATTTTTAAATTTATGGAGTAAAACAAGCTTTCCCTAACATAGTATAATAAAAAAAAAGATGATTGCACATGAAACTGCAAATCTGTTATGTGCCGCTTGCTATTTCTTTTAAAGTTATCATGTAAATTTCTTTTTTTTCCTTCCCTCCCCCAACCCCACTCAAGAGATGGCTACCATTAGACACAAATAGTGTGTGTGTGTGTGTGTATGTAAAATTATTCCATACATACTTCCATTTATTAGTTCTTTCTCTGGGTGAAGATGTTTTCTTCATATATCCTTTATAGTGTCACTTAGTTAAAATATTTGCAAACCTGAATTTTGAGGTAGTGAGATAGAGAAGAAAAAGCCCTGGAATTTGGAGTCAGCCAAGACCTAAGTTCAAATCCCATCTCTGACATTTGGTACCTTTGTATGCAAAAGAAAGTCATAACCTTTCTGAGCTTTAAATTCCTGGCTTATTTTTTAAAAAGGGTGGGGATGGGAGAGAGGCTAATAGCAGCTGTAGTACCTACCTCACAGAGTCTTTACGAGGATCAAATTGGCAAGAATTACTTTGTAAGTTTTAGAATATTATACAGGGTGTCCCAAATGTCTTAGTGCCATTTAAAGCTTTTAAAAAATATAGCTTAAACTGCTAATGCTTATTTTTATTATTAATAATTTAACATTTTAACTTTTATGAAATATAAATATAATAATTTTTATTTTATTTACTACATTTAATAACAAGCTTATTATTAAAGCTATTAAAATAGCTTTAAACTGCACTAAGACTTTTGAGGCACCTCACATATAAATAATTATCAGTTATTATTATGATGATCAGTTACTATTATATGTTATATAAATATTTATTTTCAGTTATTATAATGATGATGATCATTACTCAGCTTTTCAGCAGGCACATACCTGGTTAGGGGTGGGGGCTATAATGAAAGAAATGCTAAAGATGCATAGTCAACAACTGGATAATAATATAAAGTATATTATTAGGTGCAAAAATCTGTGGCATGTGCAAGTAGGTGACTTAAAGATTCAGAGAAAGAAGTAGAAGCAGCCTGGAGTGATCAGGCAAGACTTCAAAGAAAAAGAGAAATTTGAGCTAGGTCTTAAAGGCTGGGTAGGATTGTAATAGGTGGAGAGAAGAGGAACGGTATTCTGGGAAAGAGCGAAACAGTGAGTAAAAGTGAAGGCAATGAGCCAGGCAGACCTTACAAAGCAGGTCAGCTAGTCCTCAAGATTCCAGATCCTGAGGGAGTTCACAGTACTAACAGGCCACCACAGCTTGCTTCTAAATGCCACAAACATTCAGGTTACTGGGCTTAGAACTGGAAGGCACCTTAGAGATGATTTCCTCATAGCTACCATTCGCCATAGTGGTTAAAGTTTTAAAGTTCCACAGCCCTTTACATGCCTGATTTAATTTGATCCTCAACAACAAATCTGTGGTATAGGTTACATATGAGGACACTGAGGCTGGGAGAGGCAGGCTTCCCCATGTAATTGACAGCTAGTACATTTTCTGAGCTAGGATTTTAGCTTGGGTCTTTCTGTCTACAAATCCAACTCTCCAGCCATCTACAGATGAGGAAACTGATGCCCAGAGGTAGAAAGTTATTTGGCCAATGTCACTTATTTAAATAGTAAGTAGTAGAGCTGGAATGGCACCAGGTAAATGGTTGGTGGTCCTCAGGGGGGTAATCAGAGCTCCCCCTAACTTCCCCAGGTCAATCCTAAGGACACTAAATATGTTGATATTGTTATTCAAATAGCAGCATCTCTTCATTTCTTTCCTACCCCATTCTTAGTATATCTGCCCCCAACTTCAAAAACTGAGGTATGTCTTGGAATTTTTATGTCTAGGCAACTACCACAAACTATGCTTCGGGCAATCAGATTAACTAACTGTATCATCAGTCAAGGAGTGGAACAACGTCCCCATGGACAAGGGCCCCTGCCATGAGGCTGCAGCCTGGCAGAAGGGAAGAAAGGAATCTAGAGTAGGGCAGTGAGACACAGGACAGAACAGGGAGAAACTCACCCCTGCCTGCAGTTTTAACTCACTCTTCTGGCTGTATGCTAAGCTGGATTGTTTTTATTCTGCCAGAGCACCAAGCACCCTCTGAATCTGGCATCTTGAGTACAGCCCAGTTTAATTCCAGCTCTGCTACAGAGAAGAATTGCAGATTTGGAAGGCCCTCTTCTCAAACCTCTAGTTCAGGAAGTCATTCTAGTATTCCTGACAAGGTGACATTCCACTTCTACTTACACACTTTTAGTGACAAGGAGACTCATAGGCCTTTCCATTGTTGGACAACTCTGTTAGAAGAATTGCTCAATTAAGCCAGAATCTGCCTCCCTGTGACTTTCACTCATGGGCACCAGGCCTGGCTTCCAGGGCAACACAGAATAAGTCCAATAACTCCAATATTACATATTTAGTTTGAGAGCTAGGAGGGACCTAGTATATCTAGCATACTAGGTCATCTAGTATAACCCCTTCAATTTTGCAGATGAGAAAACTGAGACCCAGAGAGGGGAAATTATTTGGCCAAGGTCATGCAGATATTGATTTAATAGCAAATCCAGAGTCCTATGACTCTAAATCCAATGCTCATTCTCCCGTGCCACGCTGCCCCTCAATATATCTATAAATATTTAAGGACCACTACCATGCCATTGGGACAACTGGGGTGGCACAATGGATAGAGCACTGGACTGGGAATCAGGAAGACTCATCTTCCTGAGTTCAAATCCAGCCTCAAACTAGCTGTGTGACCCTGGGCAAGTCACTTAACCCTGTTTGCCTCAGTTTCCTAATCTATAAAATGAGCTGGAAATAGAAACCACTCCAATATCTTTGCCAAGAAAACCCCCATATGGGATCACAAAGAGTCTGAAACAACAAAACTACGCCATCCCTTTTCCCTCCACCAAGTCGCTTCTTCTCCAGGATCTTTTGTTTTAGCTCCAGAATCCTATTCTTTTAGCTCTTCTTTTTATGTCTCTAGACCCCCAGCCATCTTGGTTCTCATCCTCTACTGCTCTCTACTTCCTTATCAACATCAGTCCTTTCTGGGCTACTGCCCTCAGCTGACCCAGGCTTCACCAGGGACCACTGGCTGGTGTAAGAGAGCTCTGTAGCAAATCCCCTCAAATTAGCTATGGGATTAAGGTTAAACTCTCAAGAGGTATCCCCCAGCTGGCTGCTTTGACTATACCAATAGGTAAGTCTACCGTCTCCACCACCCCTTCCTTATATGACCTGATCCTGCTTAAACCGATCTCTCTAGGGAAAGCAAATGAAAAAAACTAGCCCCACTAATGGGGGTGGTTAGGGGTGAGGGGAAGGCAGGGAACTGAATGGATGAAGATGAAGCTCCTGCACAGGTGTTAGCAATCTCTTGCCAAGAATTGAGAATGAGTTTAAAAAAAAAAAAAACCTTTGCCCCTCCCAACCTTTTAAAACGGTTACACCCGCTCTTGACTGGAAGGGGTAGAAAGCTGAAATCAAGAAACCAGTTTGGTAGAAAAAGATCAGCGCATTCCTTCCTTCAGTTCCACAGCCCTCCTGATTCTCTGGTGCTGTCTGGTTCCTCTGATTCAGGCATTTAAGACAGAGACGTCAAGTCATACATTAACTCTGTTAGAGCTAAACTGTACACATGTTTGGCATAGCATTAGAAGGAAAGGGGGATATTTTTGATCCTTAAAAAAAGTATCTGAAATTCCACTATTAGAGATTCCTTCCTTTGGCGTTTTTTCCTCAAGGATCCTCCGTTAAAATGCAAACGCCCAAAGGTGGAGTTAAGACCTTTCACTTTATTTGCTTCAGGTGAAGTGAGAGTGAGGGCAGACTGGATCAGAGGAAACCTAAGAACATTGAAAAGGAAAACAGGATCCTTATTTTACATTTTTGCCTAAAGTCTGTGTAGATATGGTAATATATGTGTCTACATGTCCTGTGGACTATTTGTGTCCTAGGTAAGTAATGGCTGTGTGGCTCTCTTTCTACGGGACTTTACCTTCTAATCCTAAACACAAAATTCCTATGCTACAAAATAATAGTCCCCCTCTCCCCCCATTGTGTCCTGGTATCTAAAACCTCATCTCCTTTCCCCCCCCCCCCCATTCATTCTCAGTGTTGGTAGAAAAAGCTTTCTTACCCACCAAGCTCAAGGCAAGAATCTGACAAAAAAGTTTTCTCTTGGGTCCTTATCTTCCCCTACCAAGCCAAATGGGATGGCTGAGAGAATGTGGTGTCCACTTCCTCTGAGCCCCACTACTGCCATGATCTATGGAATTCTCACAAATCAAATACTGGCAGTCCTTGGCTTTTTGCCAGTGTTCTCCCAGTATTTCCCAAGCATCAGAATGGCGTCCTACTGAGACCACCCTCATAAATACTTTGCAGATGTACAAATCAAAAACTCAAGAGTGGGGTAGGGTCCTAAAGATATCCTAATGTAAAATCCAATAGCTATTCCCTGAGTAGCCTCCATCCTTTCTAATAATAAGGATGTTTGTGGGACTAAAAGACGGACATGGGGGAGACCAGGTGAAGAAGTTGCCCTCCCTGTATTCTGTTTGGTCTGGTACATATAAAACTGGACTTTTTTTTTTTTTTTTTTAGCTCATCAGATCATAGATTTTGAGTTGGAAAAGACCAAAAGATCAGCTAATTTAGGAATTCTTCACTTTTTTGGTGTCAGTCTGGTAAAACCTATGGACCCCTTCTCAGATTAATGCTGTTAAAAATGTAAAATGAAATGCATAGCATTACAAAAGAAACCAATTGTGGTGGAATAAAGATGTAATTTTCTCCATTCAAATTCATGGATCCCCTGAAATCTATCCACAGACCCCTTGTCCATGGACCCTAATCCTGACCTGGTCAAATTAGAGATCACCTAGTCCAAGTCAATCATTTTGACCCAGAAATATGAAGTGACTCTGAATTGGTGACCCAAAGTAGCAAAGCTAGGAATCAAACCTGGGTCCTTCGAATCCAAAATTTGCTCATATTTCCCCCCCCCCCCATTATTTAAACTACTGCTATGTCCTGAGGTTCCAGACCATGCAAATTCTTCCATTCCCTAGCAATTTTTCCAGGTAAGTATCTTGGTTGTATCAGACGTAAGACAAGGTTTGCTGTCAAAGAAAGAACATTCCTAAAGGGCAGTGAGAGGTTGAAACTTAGTTTAACATTGCTTCCTCCTTAACCTTTTTCCTTTGAAGAAAAAGGTACTATCCCTCCCTGCCCCCACCTTCTGCCTCTGCTTTTAGTTTAGCCAACAATTTTCCACTATCTCTCCTTCACAATAAAACCAGACCCTGGAATTAAGATCCCAGTGGGGTCCCACCCAGTTTAAACCTTGGTTTATGGGAGTAAGGGGGGGGACAGAATTGAGCATTTGTACCTTCTGAGCCTCCGTCTGAGTCCAGAATATTTGCCTGCTGAAGACTTTTAAAGGGTGTTGCCTAAGCCAAACGTGGAGGTGGAGGGGTTGTCCTGAACTCAGAAAGGGAAGTTTTCCAAGTACAGTCAGAGATTTCAGTAGGATACCAGAGGAGGGTGTTTGTCAGTTGCCTTGAAGGCAAATCCTGTTTTTACTTACTTGGATACCGGTAGTAGAAGTCATTCTCCACATCACTGGAAATGTTGCGATGCCTCTTTTCTTCAGTCCAGTGTGCATCAGCTTCAGGATCGTAGCGCACAAACACCCCAAAAAGGACCACCATGACCACCTGTAAGATGAAGCAGGTGAGTGGCAGTCGCCACCGAAGGTTAGTATTCCATGCCATCTCAGGTGATTTCCCTGGCTGCTGTCCTGGCAGCCCAGCCACAGGCACTCAGAAGAGGATGGGGAGCTGAGTACCAGGACGGGGAAGCCGTGGTGCTCTGGTGGCTTTTAGGGAAAAGGAGATCTTATAACTAAGGGACAGGGGGTGTGGCCAAGTAGGCAGGGATCACATTGCAGAGCAACTAAGCAAGGTTATGAGCTGGCATGCTCTGCCTTCTGCCCAGAGAGATGGGGCTCCTGGGTACCAGTTCTTGGGCTATTCTCAGTGGGAGACAGAGGTCACACTGGGAGCCCTCAAGATCTGACCTTGTGTGCTGCTAACACAGGATAGGGGGCTTCAAAGATTCCATCTGTCTTTAGAAGGGAGAAGTCTTCTGCATTTGGCCACTGGTCCCCACCTGCTGGTGAAGAAGAGGAAGAGGAAGGTTAAGACGTACCAACTAAAGAACTGTTAGTACTGGGAGTGGGAAGATGCGAGAGAGAAATGACCAGCTTAACTCACCATGTTTCCAGCGGCAACTAGGTAAGGGGGAGATTTAAGATTGATTCTGACTTGGTAAGGAAGAGAAGAGAGTGAATATACACCTTAGGTTTTCTTTGGATGTCATATCTAGTCTTTTTTATTTTTTTTTTCCTAGTAGAAATGCAAATAGTGTCACGTGCCCACCACTGGGATAGAGAGAAGGGGAATCCTCCATTCTTTTTCCTCCAGTGTCAATGCCCTGGGTAAAATGTGAGTCCTAGAAATTCATCAAGGTTTGGGTCCAAAAAACCTTCATTCAGTTCTGTACCCCAATGCCACAATCACCTACACTATCAGATGTGCTTCATGAGTTCCTGCTTCTGGACAAAGTGAGTAATACAAAGATAATGGGCTTGTTGAGGAAAAATTTGAGCCAGGGCATGGCCCTCCCATCCTTATTTATGCTAGAATTGTCTGACTCCCTCCAGGCCAGTCCTTTCCACTTCTCCAGAGTCATCACAGAGATGTAGCTATGCCTGCCAGGGTTTTGATTTTTTGGTTGTTTTTTTTCCCTTACAAGGGAACAGCATCACAGGGAAAGAAATATAACTTCGGGAGGTCCCCTCTCTCCACCCATTCAGATAATAAACAGTCCTCAATCCTAAAATCTAACCTGAGGAAGTCACCCAACCAAAGATAGCTGACTGCTGCTGCCTCTTTTTTTTTTTACCAGGGATCAAACCATCACGAACTAATATAAATAATCTTATTCATTTCCATGATTGGACAGCACAAATTGTCAGCAAATTCTTCCTAACAATGAGTTCAAATCTGCGTTCTGTACTTTCTATCCATTGATCCTTATGGCTCTAGAGTCATGCAGGATGTCTACTTCCTTTCAAATTCAAAAGATTCTAGGCTAGAATCTCTGCCATGAACTAACCCTATGGCCTTGGACAAACCCCTGGTCTCAGTTTTCTTCTCCGAAAAATGAGGGGGTGGGACTGAATGATCTCTAAAGTCCCTTCCAAGCCAAACCTTCCATAAGTCCAGGGAACCTGATCTCTGAATAATCTCCTCATCTTTATCCTCTAGAGGTTCACTTCAGAGTAATAACTGAATAATAGGATGCCTCCAACCTTCCCCCTCCCAGGACTTGGGCTGCTCCTAAACTAGCCTGAAATCAATTCAGCTAATATTTATGAAGCACCTGCTGTGGGGAGAGCTCTGTATGAAGCCTTGGGAGAGATACAAAATTTAGCTAAGACACAAACTTCATCTTTATGAAGCTTACAATCTAGTAGAAAACCATGGCTGACATTTGTATCATGCATTATGGTTTTTGTTTGTTTAATTTTTGGACAATCGGTGATTTCATTGATACAGGAAATTCCTAATAAAGAATCTCCCTACCAGTGCAAACTAGTTGCCTGGGGACACTGAGGATTTAAGTGACTTGCCCAGAGTCACAGGATGAGTTACAGGCAGGTCTCGAACCCAACTCTTCCTGCCTTTCAAGCCAGCTCTCCACGAACAACGACATGATAATTGCATTATGGTTTACAAACTGCTTTACGTGCATCATTTCATTCAATAGCCTTCTCCCAGTGATGTTATATGGCTGTAAATCATGGAACCCCATGGCATCAGGAGAAGCATGATTACAGGTAAAGCAACATGTAATAGAATGATCCTGGTGAGTGCAAATGGGATGGTCAGTTTATTAGCAACCATAACTGTACCTGAGAAATGACATCAAATACATCATGGTGGAGAAATGAATAACTGGAAAAAAGGAAGGTCTGGTTATGTGCTGAGAGGCAGAGATAGCAGACATCCTGGGAATAATATTGGTACCCTCAAGGTAGTAAAAAACAACGAGAGGAAGGCCTTTGTTATGTGTGTGGGGGGGGGGTCCTATGGGGGAAATTTATGGAAAGACCTAATTTCTTACTGGAGAGCAGATTCTCTGGGAATCATAGTCTTATCTGAACACATCCATCCAATCCTGAGGATCCAGATGAAATCAGTTATTACTTTATAGGATATTGGCTTTCAGTATAGGATGTCACTTATAGGATACTGGCCCTCAGCCTGCAAAAAATGATATGTCTCTCCTAGAGGGAGTTTATTCCATAAACACTCTTTTAGGTGTTTCAAGCCACATGATGTTTAAACTTTCCTTATGCTTTCAAAACTTTTCCATTCCAGCTCCCCAATCACATTTTTGTGACTCTTGATAGTCTAGACCTTCATGACCAATCATTCTAACTAAGCTCTCAGTTATCCCTTCTAGGAAACAATCAGCCAGATAATTTATTAAGCATCTGCTAAATAACTACCACTGTTTCAGGACCTGTGGAAATACAAAGAAGTATAAGACATGGCCCCTACTATGGAAAAAGCTTATGGTCTATTAGAGACCACCATCTTGGTTCAAGCCCTTATCACCTGTCACCTGGACTATTAGAAGAGCCTCCATATTGACCTCCCTGCCCCAAGTCTCTCAAGATAATTACATGTGAGTGAACTCATCCTCTAAGGTGCTAGTTACTATGAGACTGCAGAAGATGACGATTCTAAAGTCTGCGTTCTGATTTGCTTAACTAATTAAAGGTTTATTGGAAAAGCCTGTGACTTCCACTTCCTACTCATTTACCTCAAGTCTATGTGTTATCACTGTGGCTTCCTGAATACTGGACATGATGACTGTTCACAGCAAGCAGAGAAACAGAGCAGGGCTCGTGATTTGGCAACTTAGAGCCAGGGATGTGAGTGAGAGGAAGACTGAGCCATAGATGAATCAAAACAGGAATTGTTCAGTGTTCCTGCTACCAGCCCTGTTGCTGTGAGACTGGGCTTCCCCCAAACCAGCAGTCATTGCACTATTTACCCTGGGACAATCACTGTCTGACTTCATTTTATTCTCCCTGCCTACTCCATCTAACCCACACACAGTCAGAGCTAGTATGGTGTGGTGAAGAGAAACATCACTTGGCAAAGGATCCTTAGTATGTTTGGCCTGGGTCTCCCGTTATTACTACCATGACTAGGGTCTATTCAGGATCTATTCTCCCTGAATTCCATCAACTTAAGTGGAAGTATATATGAAGATACCAACAAGACATCCCACATAGGTCTATTACTACCATGTCTAGTGTCTATTCAGGATCTATTCTCCCTGAATTCCATCAACTTAAGTGGAAGTATATATGAAGATACCAACAAGACATCCCACATTTTCCAGGACAGTCAAAATTTCAAGAAAAGAGAGTGTTCATTTAATGAAGTTTTGCAAAAGCTATGCCCTTTAGCAGTCCATAGTTCCAGTTTTCATTTGGTAAATATGGACACCATAATTATGGAATTACAGTTTTATCCTGGGAGTCCTTCTTTTCTCCTTCTATATGATTTCCCTTGGTGACTTCATCACTTCCCATAGATTCAATTATCACCTCTATTCTGGTGATTATCAGATCTACTTATTCAGCCCTGACCTCTTTCCTAACCTCCAGACTCCTATCACCAAATGCCTATTGGACATTTTGAATCGCATGTCTCCTTGACGTCTTAAACTCAAGATGTCTGAAATTGAATTCATTATCTTTTCCCCAAATCCTCCCTTCCTCCTAATTTCCTATTACTGTACAGGATACCATCATCCTCCCAGTCACGTAGGCTTACAATCTAGTTGTAACCTTGCCTTTTCACTCTCGCTCCCCATATTCAATCCGTTGCCAAGTCCTGTTGATTCTACTTATAACCCATCATAACCTAGCCCGTTCCTACCTTTCCAGTTTTCATTCCCCACCCTGGGACACTGACCTCCTTCTTGTTCTTCAAACTAGATACTCCATCTCCCCCACTCACTGTATTTCTCCTGGAGGTCTACCATGCCTGGAGTTCTCTCATCACCTTTACCTCCTGGTTTCCCTGGCTTCCTTCAAGAAGCCTTTTCTGATCCCTCTTAATGCTAGTACCTTCTCTCTGACATTATCTCCAATTTATTCTGTATGTTCCTGGTTCATACTTAGTTGTTTGCATGTTGTCTTCTCCATTAGACTCTGAATTCCTTGAAAGCAGGGGCTGTCTTTTGCTTTTCTTTATATCACCATCCCTTAGCACAGTGCCTCGCACATAGTAGGTGCCTAATAAATGCTTATCGACAAACTGGAGCCCCTGAAGAAGATCTGGCTACCTTGGTGTATCTCCATCACGCTAGTGTTTACCCCCCAGAATGCCTCCTCCCCTCCCCCATAGCTGATCTTTATGCTACTGTTGAGTTTGTCACCCAGCCTGGCTTCAGGCTGTTATAGACTCAAAGAAAGTATTAAAAGGGATAAAGAAAAAGGACTGGGATATCACTACCACTCCTTCTTCCCAAAGCGGAGTTTGGGGGTGAACTAAGTTGGAGTTTCCCAAATAATGACTTGGGACAGAGGCCAGAAGTATGCTGGCTCCTGTCTAACAGATAGATATTACAGGCAAAACTATGATATGTCTGGCAAGATGGTGATACCCTGTAATAAATGCTGAATAAGTATTTATGAATGGGGAAGTAAAATATACATGATCACTAAAATATACATAAAATCATAGTTTTTAGCATTAGAAGGGATCTTAGAGATCATCTTTTTTTTTAATGAGGAAACTGGGGCCAACAGAGAGGAAGTGACTTACCCAAGGAAGTACGTAACAGAGCCAGGATGTGGACCTAGCTCTTGTGACTTCCAAGCCAGGGCTTTTTCTGCTATATCTCTCCATGATGAGATTTCAGCGTCCTCCATTTCTGCTCTTGCTGTCTTCCTTTTAACACTCAGTTGTCTGCTGATTATATCAAAGAGAAGGACAAAAATTCAAAAGAAGTGAGTTCTTGGTCCTACTCAGGCACTGTGGGACCCCTAGCAAATCATTCAGTGTACATTGTGCCTTAGTCATTTTTCCAGTCTATGAAATGGTAAAAATCATACCTACTGTCAAGGAATCCCAAAAGAATTTACCAACATTGCCATTTCCTCTTTCTATCCCTTCTAAGTCCCTTGAGGTCTCTGATGGCAAAGAAATTTAAGCTCCATCTACTTTTCTTCCTCCTAACATTCAGTCTTAAAGGTTTTTTTCACCCATTTGACTTTTGAGTCCTTGAACCAATGCTTTGGAAACACACGACCAGCACACCATTTGTACGCATCGGCAGGATTTATGTAGAGGTATCCCAAAGTTAGCAGTCCTGTCTGGTTCTGGATGCCTCGCCCTAGGAAAAGGACCTGATGAAATGACTTCAGGCACTCAAGCTTCCTCTAGGATGTCACTCAGATCCTTCCCCTGCCCTGGGTGAAAAGACAAGGAAGTTTAAACCAATGGAAAATGAGAACTACAGCCAGAAGGGGAAAAAAAAGGCAATAAATAAAAGCTGTGCCTTGAGCTTGTGGCAAGATTATATTCTTCAGATCCAACTCTCCAGGTTTATTCCTCCAGTTCCAGGAGATAAAGATAAAGGTGTACCCACTTAACACATATTTAGGCCAGAAGGAACTAATTACTATAGTTGCCACACCCTCTTCTGACAGGAAGAACATAAATTTATAGCAGGGGCTTAAAAACAATAGGGATGGCTACTTTGGGTTTTTCAAGTTTTTCTTCATTACCTATGCAGTAAGCCCTTAATAAGTGCTTGCTGATTTACTGGCTCATCTCCCTTCCACCAGAACCTGAGACTCTAACCTGGAACCACCCTGATAGTTCAGCTTTTCCTTGACCTTGCCCAGAAATAGGCTTCCATATTTCTTGAGGCATTTCCAAACCAAGCCTTTCAGACAGTACCATTGTGGCTCTAGGACACCAACTCCTTTTTCATTACAAAGTAAGCTCCTTGAGGGCGAAGACTGTCTTGCTTTCTTGTACTTATACCCTCAGCACTTAATACAATACCTGGCACATAGTAAGCACTCAACTGCTTTATTCTTTCTTCCTCGGGCTGGCTACATACAGTCCCTTAAGTGTTGATATTTTAGCACCAGGCTGAGGCTAAGAAATCCCGTTGTACCTCAGTCCCTAATCATACCAGAAGGAACCTAGGTGCTTGTGGGAAGAGTTGGGACCATATCTCAAGCCTCTCTAAAATAGTAAAGAATGAGCCTTAAAAAGACATTACTCAGTGATATATCCCCAAACTCAGCTTAATAAAATTTTCACTTATATCACACACTTGAGCAAACTATTTTGATGCCTTCCTCTCCCTCTCTCTCTCTCTCTCTCTCTCTCTCTCTCTCTCTCTCTCATACACACACACACACACACACACACACATACACACACATTCTTACTTCACTTTGCTGGTTCCCCTGGCCTCCAATGAGTAGTTTTAGGACTACAGAAATAGAGGCAAGGTTGTTTTCTATCAGGAGTTCATAAAGTAGGATCATGGATGCGAAAAAAATTTACATCCTTATTTTCACTAACCCCTAACTGAAATTTAGTATTTCCTTCAATAATGACTGTAAATAACAAAGCATTTTGAGGTCCCTAGGCCTTACCAAACTGCCAAAGGTGTCTATGACAAAAAAAAGTTAAAAACACTGATCTATGTAGGTCTCAAAGGCCACAGTAGACAAAAGTCATGACTAGTCAGGCAAACAGGGGTATAGGAAGAGTGAGTCTCAGGAAGGAAAAGAAAAAAGAAGGGAAAAAGCAAAGCAAAGTGGTTACATTAATACTTCAGCAGTCACCAAAACCAAAGAAACTTGGCAAACAGAGTATGGGGCTGCTAAGGGAGTCATTGGCCCTGTGACCCAGAAAGCAGGCAACCCTGAAAGCTGAGCTGCCTTGCTTAATTTCCACCTATGGTCGTGTATGTGTAAATAAAGGCCCCACTTAGGTCGAAAGCACCTTGGGATAGAGGGAGGAGGGGGACAAGGAGTTGCTTCCAGTTGCAGCAGGCTCCTCTCTAGGTTATACCTGTTGACCCAAACCTCTTCCCACTGACCAACTCTGAGCATGGGAACGCTGCTCTGGGGACGTGAGGGCCATGAAGGAGAACAGCGTTCCCTGGGTTGGCAGCCTCATCAGCACTGGCTAGACTGGTGTCACTGGTGTGGAAGAGGCTCACACTCTCCTGACCTGTAGAAGATTCTATCTTTTCTCGTCTTGTTCACAGCCTCCATCCCTCAGGATACCTCTTCTTTCCATCTGATATGCCACCAATTTTCAGCTCTCTCCTCCTATGGTCCTGGGATTCCCTGTCTAGCTCTGCTAGAATCCTAGCTCCTGAATCCTGTTCTTCAGTCACCATTAGAGCCATCTCATACTTCTTTCCCTTCAGGTGCTGAAGGGCAGGAAAACAAAATGTCAATGCTAGTCTCCTCATCCCATCTCCGGGAAGTTATGAGTTTTCTAAGAAATAGTTGCATGGGTATGATTCCACATATCCCAGGAACCAAATTCTCATTGGTCTGGAGGGGATCTCTATTCAGACCCTGAAAGGATTAAAAAGGGAAGGAAATAAGCTTTTATTAAACAACTGCTATGTGCCTGCCACTTTACAAACGTTACCTCATTTGATCCTTACAACAGTTGTGGAAGGTAGATGCTATTATCATCTTACAATTGAGGAAACTGAGGCAAATGAAGGTTTACCCAGGATCCCACAGCTAGTAAGAGATTAAGTGTCTGAAGCTAGACTTGAACTCAGGTCTTTCTGACTCTAGGCACAACACTCTATCCCCTGTACCACCTAGTAATAAGGTTAATTATTCTGTCTCAGTCAGTCAACAAGCATTTATTATGTGCTTGTTACTTGTCTTGCACTGTGCTAAACTCTAGGGATAGAAAGAAAGTCAAGACTGATGATAGAGTATGCCTCTTACCTCCTGACAAAGAGATGATAGACTCAGGGTTCAGAGTGAGATAGACATTTTTTTGATATGGCCAATATAGTTATTTTAACTTTTTTCCTTGACTGTGTATATTTGTTACAAGGCTCCCACCCACTCCCACCCCCATTCACTGGAGTGGGAGGAAGCAACATGGGAGGAAGAAAAATGTGATATTTTTCTTTCTTGAGAAAAAAAGAATAAATTTAAAAGAAAGGCAAATATATGATCCCTGCTCCCAAGGAGCTCATACCCTAATAAGGGAGACAAGATACAAATTATTATGTATATACAAGATATATTACAGTGTAAATAGGAGGTTCTCTCTGAAAGCTGTCTATACTCTCATAGGTCCTTGCCCCTTTTGTAGCAACCTGCCTCACCAAGCCCACAATGGGGCCTCAAAAAAGGGACGGAGAACAAGGGTCACAACTTTTCTTCTGGGCTGATAGTCTCAGCCCATTGCGCATGCCACCCCCTAACCTGTTCCAACCTTATCTTGGGATGATCAGCATCTCTCCTGCCAGGCTTTCTGCACAAGGTCACCTACATGTTCCAGTGATTTCTCTCAGCCTTGGCCCTTGTCTACCCCCTGTCCAGGAATAGAAAAAAAAGTGTCTTAAAGAGCCAGTCTTACCTGTTTTCCATCTTCCACAACTGAAGACAGGACAAGAAAATCAAAGAATCAGACAATATCACAACTGGAAGGTACTCAGAGACCACTAAGTCTACCCCTTACCTGAACAAGAAGTCCCTATAAAATATAATTGACAAGTAAGCATTCAGGCTCCGTTTGAAGATCTGGGCCCCTCCGAGCAAGCACATTCCACTTTGTTATATTGTCATTGTTAGAATGAAGTTCCCCTACATGGAACCTAAATCTGTCTCTCTGCTACTTGTCAGTCAGTCAACAAGCATTTATAAGGCAATTACTAGTCCCTGTGCTAAGTACTGAGGACACAAAAACATGAGTCCTACCCTGGAGGAGTCGATGTTCTGATGGAGCAGATAGACAGCATGCATACAAGATACATACAATATAAATGGTGGGCATGTCAGAAGGAAGGTGCTAGCAGGGTATTTACTGGGAAAAGCCTCCCACAGAAGGTAAGATTTGAGCTGAGATGTGAAGGAAGCCAGGAGGCAAAAGTGAGGAAAGAGGGCAACCCAGGCATGGGTAAGAGCCAGGGAAAAGGCAGATCCAGAAGATGGAGTATTGTGTGTGAGGAAGCCCCAACTGAGGTCAGTGTTGGGGCTAGATCAGAGGATGTGAAAGGGAACACAGTGTAAGAAGACTGGAAAGGCAGGAAGGCACCAGGTTGGAAAAGTGGACAGGTCCTGGATGAAGATCCGGCAAAAAAATCGGTATGATAAAGAATGGTCATAGAGGTAGGAGCACCAGGAGAGATCAATGTCATGAAAACCTAAAGAGGAAACAATATCCAGGTACAGACGAAGCTTATTCTTTCCAGGGTACCAAGAAAATGTCTCATTATTAATGTTTTGGACCACTAAATCAAATAGGAAATCATCAAGAAATCTATCAAATGATCTTTCAAAATATGGGGTGTTTTTTTTCAAGAAAAACAAGATGTTGATTGTTCTGACAAACTACACAGATGCTATATTTGTACAAAGTACTAACCTGTGGATTACAAGGGAAAATATGAATCCATGTATTAACGATAGGAGGCCACTTTGCTATGAAATTTTGCCCCATCACAAGGAGGGAACTTTCCAAGATTATATTCATTAAGCTAAGAAGTATAACCTAGGTTTGTCTGGACATGTCCAGATTTGCCTAACATGGAGGCTTCTGCATTTCCTACCACCTGGGTTGAGGTAACCTCTTTTGATTAACTGCCTGAATCTTTCAAACTGGAAAGATTCTTTTTCTACCACTCTTTTCCACTTCTCTTTCTACTGCTCTCTTTTCCAACACTCTTATCTGCTGCATCCACAGGATGAAGATCATGGTTCACCTACAGCATGGGCACTATGGACTGAATCTGTGAGAAAGGAAAGACTTCCTTCCCTTGGTCTCCCTCTTATATCCTGGCTCTGAGAAATGGGCCTGGGGTGCGGGGGTGGTATTTGTTTCTGTTCTGTTGTTTGTCCTCAAGGTGTTCCCCACGGGTTTTGTGGGTTAGAGCCACGGTGACTTTGGAGACAGGTTGGTAAGCAGGATTGTGCAACCTGCCAGCCTAGCATGGAAGCCCTGAGAAGCCAGGGTGCCCAGGACTCAAGCCTGAGGGGGATTTTGGACTTGGAACTGGGACTGTGGTCTTGTATTACAAAAGATGTAATTGAAACCAGTTCCCTTTGTTATTCGGAGCACAATTTAATAGAGGACTTGTGGAATACTACTATCATTCCAGAGTAAATCTCTAGGGAGGTTGGTTTCATCAAGAGGGAAAGGTGTGAACTTATCATCTCCAAGTGCTCTCTCCCTTTATTGGTGGGGTGGAGCTCAACACTTAGTATGGTACATAGTGTAATGTAGCAGACTAGACTGGAGAAGGTGAAGGTTCACTGGAGAGGTAGGGTTGTTTTGCTTGTTTATGACTCAGGTGTAAGCCTTTTTCATTTTTGTCAGGTAAAATGAAATCTGTCCTTTATTTGATGTCTTGTTAGCTTGAATGCTGACATGGAAGCTGAGGGATCTTTTACATTCTTTTTGTAGAGATTTAGATGTAACCAAATACCAAAGCCCTTTGGCAAAGGACTCCCTCTTTATTGGTAGTGATCAATGTCCTGTGCCTGTGTGAGAGGCAGAGTGGAGCTGGTGAGAGTGGGAGAGAAGAGAGCTCATGAGTCTCTTGATTTTCCTCAAGTTTCTTGAGTCTCTTTAGGCTCTGCAGTACCTGGGTATGTACAGTTTCCAGCTTTGAGAGAGAAGATGGATGATGCCAACCTCACTTCAGGTTACTGAAAGGAAAAGAAGACTGGGAAGAAGTCAACATGAGAGGAACTGTCAGTCTCCATCATGTTCCCATCCCCAGCTTACTACATAGAAACTTCAGGGAATTTCCCCTTGGGTGAGATCTGGGACTCTTTTTTGGTTGAACTGAGTTACCTTACTCCCAACGAGAAAGCTTCTTCATTCAGTATTGTCTAGTATATATTCTCCAATGTAAACTTTCCCTAATTTCTGTTTTGCTATTGAGTTGGACAAGTGGGTTTCTTTGTTAAGTGCTGTGTCTATTCACTATGGAACTAGTATCTGGAGGGAAGGGAGTTAAGCCTTGGATATAAAAGTTGGCGTTCTCCTTTTCCATTAATGAATAAGTCAGTAGTTTAGAATGACTCTAAAAACTACATTCCTAGACTAGACTAACAATATTTAAGGTAGCAGATGAATATAATTCCAACCTGGTACCCCTTTCTCTGAGAATAGAATGGTCAAGCTTCTTGAAGGCCCTAACCACCTACTTTTCTTCTTGACAGGAAATAAAGCCTTCCTTGGAAAAGGTGAGGAGGAGAAAAGAGGAAGCTGGAGATATTAATTCTGACTCCCTTCAAGCCACACAACAGTCCCATGCTACATGTGGTAGGACAACCCTCATTACAGGCCCCCATTGGATGGCCTTATGCTCTGAGGGAATCATTGGAAGAATTTCCATCCAGAATAGTTTTCTCATTTGTAAAAGGGATAATAACTAAATTGACCTGAGGTTACAAATCCCTGTAGGGAGAGCTCTATGTAGCTTGGAAAGTTCAGTGTGAACCAGGTTCCTGTTCAAGATAGAAGCCCGTTTTCTTTGTCTTCACTTTTTATTTTGCTTGTGGGTTGAGAAAAACCCTATAAGACTAAGACTAAGAAAGCAGAGAGATTCGATAAAAAGCTTCTTCTTTTGCTGAATTGAGGGAATTTTGTGAAATGTTCCTTGATCTGTGAATCTGCAAAACTTTGTATCCGGAGATAATTATGATTTTTATCTGTACATGTGGGATTGCATATGATAATGTAACATTGGTTGCTTTTAGTTTTTACTATATGGCACTGGGAAAGCAAATAAAAGGGTATTGCTTATGCCTTCTCAGGGACCATATAGAACTATTCTGTATGTGGGATGAGGACTGTGCTAACACACACACACATGCACATGGACACGCACATGCATGCATGCATGCATGCACACACATATGCCCCTGTGTATTTGCCAGGGATGGCAAGCGTCAAACAAGGGGAAGTATGTAACCCAGAATTCTCTGTGGATATCTAGATTTGTCCCCTGCCATGTAGGTAGGAGTGGCTTCCTTTAGTTGGCAGTTTGCATCTTTAAAAATGATGAAACTAAGTCCATCTATCTTTTGAGGTTGTTCTCTCTCTGCCACACTCTCTGTGCTGCATCCTGCGTGGATGCCATGCACTAAACCAGTGAAGGAGGAAGGACTTTCCTTCCCCTGCTCCCCCTCTTTTACCCTGGCTCCAAAGGACCCAAGGGCCTTTGTTTCTGTTGTGTATTGTTTGTACTCAGTTTCAGGTGCCAGAAGTCATCCCCACAGGACTCAGGAGATCAAGCCATGGTGATCCTGGAGACAAATTGCAGATAGGGTAGTACAGCCAACCGGTTGAGAAGCTAGAGTGCCTGGGACATGAGACCAAGGGGTACTTTGGACTTGGAACTGTAACTGTGCTCTATTGGAACCAAGATAAGCTATGAATCAAATCCCCTTTTCCTCCTCAGAGACTAATGTGGTGCAGGATAGCGGGGGAGGTAGGTTATACCTCTCACATGTTGGAGGAATAAGTATATGTATTTGTAATTATGTCTTCTGAATTAAATATTTCTGTGTAAAAGCTAATCTAATTATTCATGGCTAAATGGAACTGGGGTACAGGGTCCCTTCTACAGTTGGGCTGGAGCACTATCAATCAAGGCTGGAGCCATTGGCAGAGAATTTAACCCTCCCACCCAACACATACACATACACACACACACACACACACACACACACACACACACACACACACACACACCCTTTCCCCACCCCAATCCCCAATGGGCCATCACCAATTGTCTTGACCTATGTCTTGCCACTGTACTCTGATGATTCTGGAGGACAGAGTGAGGCAGATGACTTTGCACAGCTCTGCCTCACTTAAATCCAGTTCAAGCACAAGTCAAGACATCATCCTTGTGATGTCATTGGTCCTCTTCAAAAAGAAGGAAGAAGAAGAACACCTCCCTTCCTCTTAAGGGTATTAGGGAGGGATTGCTTCGAAGATGGCAGCTGGAATGCAGGGACTTGTGTGAGCTCCCCCAAAGTCCCTCCAAAAACCTATAAAAATGGTTCTGAACAAATTCTAGAATGGCAGAACCCACAAAATAGCAGAGGGAAGCAGGGCTACAGCCCAGGACAGCCTGGATGGTTGCTGGGTAAGGTCCATAGCGCACTGAGCTGGAAGCTGAGCAGAGCCCAGCGTGAGCCACGCTTGGACCAACCAGACCAGGAGCCGGGCGGAACAGGCCCTAGCACCCTGAGCTGTGGCAGTTACCAGACTTCTCAACCCACAAACACCAAAGACAACAGAGAAGGTTAGTGGGAAAAGCTGCTGGGACAGAGTGAAAGGAATTCGGCCACCACCCCCAGGGCAGCAGGAGTGGTGCAGCTACAGAACTACAGCTGCAGTTGCTTCTGGCCCCAGGCCCACCTGGTGGGATGAATTAAGTGGCGGATCAGAGCAGGAGTGCACAGCCTGCTTAAGATCTGAGTCCAGTCTGGGTTGGCGGTCCTAGGGGTAGGAGGAGAGCTAGTGTGGCAGAGTTGGCTGTATAGAAATAGCTCTGAAAACAACAGCGCAGCCCCTCAAGCTTGGAACAAGTACTCTCTACTCTACAAGCAGTCATACCCCCACAAAAAACTCAAAGGTCAAGTAGTTGGCTGGGAACATGGCCAGGCAGTCAAAATTGACTCAGATTCAGACTCAGACTTTGGAATCTTTCTTTGGTGACAAAGAAGACCAAAACATACAGCCAGAAGAAGTCAACAAAGTCAAAGAGCCTACATCAAAAGCCTCCAAGAAAAACATGAACTGGTCTCAGGCCATGGAAGAGCTCAAAAAGGATTTGGAAAAGCAAGTTAGAGAAGTAGAGGAAAAATTGGGAAGAGAAATGAGAATGATGTGAGAAAACTATGAAAAACAAGTCAATGACTTGCTAAAGGAGACCCAAAAAAATACCGAAGCAAACAACACCTTAAAAAATAGACTAACTCAAATGGCAAAAGAGCTCCAAAAAGCCAATGAGGAGCCTTGAAAGGCAGAATTACCCAAATGGAAAAGGAGGTCCAAAAGACCACTGAAGAAAACACTACCTTAAAAATTAGATTGGAGCAAGTGGAAGCAAGTCACTTTATGAGAAATCAAGATATTATAAAACAGAACCAAAGGAATGAAAAAGTGGAAGACAATGTGAAATATCTCATTGGAAAAAACACTGACCTGGAGAATAGATCCAGGAGAGATCATTTAAAAATTATTGGACTACCTGAAAGCCATGATCAGAAAAAGAGCTTAGATATCATCTTTCAACAAATTATCAAGGAGAACTGCCCTGATATTCTAGAGCCAAAAGGTAAAATAGAAATTGAAAGAATCCACCGATCACTTACTGAAAAAGATCCCAAAAAGAAAACTCCTAGGAATATTGTGGCCAAATTCCAGAGCTCCCAGATCAAGGAGAAAATACTGCAAGCAGCCAGAAAGAAACAATTTGAATATTGTGGAAAAACAATCAGGATAACACATGATCTCTCAGCTTCCACATTAAGGGACCGAAGGGCTTGGAATATGATACTCCAGAGGTCAATGGAGCTAGGATTAAAACCAAGAATCACCTACCCAGCAAAACTGAGTATCATGCTCCAAGGCAAAATATGGATTTTCAATAAAATAGAGGACTTTCAAGCTTTCTCAGTGAAAAGACCAGAGCTGAATAGAAAATTTGACTTTCAAACACAAGAATCAAGAGAAGCATGAGAAGGTAAACCAGAAAGAGAAATCACAAGGGACTTACTAAAGTTGAACTGTTTTGTTTACATTCCTACATGGAAAGATGATGTGTATGATTCATGAGACCTCAGTATTAGGGTAGCTGAAGGGAATATACATATATATGTGTGTATATATATATATTTATATATATATATGTGTGTGTGTGTGTGTGTGTGTATATATATATATATGTATAGACAGAGGGCACAGGATGAGTTGAATATGGAGGATAGCTAAAAAATAAAATCAAATTAAGGGATGAGAGGAATATATTGAGAGAGGGAGAAAAGGAGAGATAGAATAGGGTAAATTATCTCACATAAAAGTGGCAAGAAAAATCAGTTCTGTTGGGAGGGAAGAGGGGGCAGGTGAGTGGGAATGAGTAAATCTTGCTTTCATCAGATTTGACCTGAGGAGGAAATAACATACACACTCAATTGGGTGCCTTACCCCACAGGAAAGAGGGAGAAAGGAGATAAAAAAGGGGGGATGATAGAAGGGAGGGCAGATGGGGGAGGAGATAATCAAAAGCAAACACTTGAAAAGGGACAGAGTCAAGGGAGAAAATTGAATAAAGGGGGATAGGATAGGAAAGAGCAAAATATAGTTACTCTTTCACAACATGAGTATTGTGGAAGGGTTTTACATAATGATACACATGTGGCCTATGTTGAATTGCTTGCCTTCTTAGGGAGGGTGGGTGGGGAGGGAAGAGGGGAGAGTATTTGGAACTCAAAGTTTTAAAAACAGATGTTCAAAAAAAAAGTTTTTGTATGCAACTAGGAAATAAGATACACAGGCAATGGGGCATAGAAATTTATCTTAACCTACAAGAAAGTAAGGGAAAAGGGGCTGGGAGGGGAGTGGGGTGATAGAAGGGAGGGCTGACTGGGGAACAGGGCAACCAGAATATATGCCATCTTGGAGTGGGGGGGAGGGTAGAAATGGGGAGAAAATTTGTAATTCAAACTGTTGTGAAAATCAATGCTGAAAACCAAATATGTTAAATAAATAAGTTTAAATAAAAAAAAAAAGAGGAAAGGACCTACATGTACAAAAATATTGATAGCAGCTCTTTTTGTGTTGGCAAAGAATTGGAAATTGAGGAAATGCCCATCAATTAGGGAATGGCTGAACAAGTTGTGGTATATGAATGTAATGGAATACTATTGAGCTATAAGAAATGATGAATAGGCAGATTTCAGAAAAACCTGGAAAGACTTATATGAACTGATGCTGAGTGAAGTAAACAGAATCAGGAGAACACTGTACACAGTAACAGCAACATTGTGTGACGATTAACTATGATTGACTTAGTTCTTCTAAGCAAACATAATGACCCAAGACAATTCCAAAAGATTCATGATGGAAAATACTATCCACATCTAGAGAAAGAGCTATGGAGTCTGAATGCAGATCAAAGCACACCATTTTCACTTGTTTTGTTTCACTTGTTTTCTGTTGCCTTCCCTTTTGTTCTGGTCCTTCTTTCACAACATGACTATTGTGGAAATATGTTTACAAATTTGCACATATATAACCTATGTCAGATTGCCTGCCATCTTGGGGAGAGAGGATGAGAAGGAGGGAGAAAAAAGTTGAAACTCAAAATCTTTTAAAAAATGAATGTTAAAAACTATCTTTACATGTAATTGGAAAATATAAAATGCTATTTACCAAAAAAAGGTACAAAAATAAAAACAAAATAGCCATAAACACAAAAATTTAATGTTAAAATTATCTTTACTTGTAATTAGAAAAAAAATATATTTAAAAAAAAGGAATTGGCAGGCTGGATCCTCAGAGCTCTGCTACTAAATCCCCTCAGGGTTCTAGGGGTAGCCCTGAAAGGTTCTGGGTTGTCCCTTCTAATGCTATAGTTCATAAACTTCCACCAATACGCTTCTTCCATGATTATCAATTAATAATAGCTAATAAAAGCTAATGTTTATATAGTGATTACTATGTATCAGACACTGTGCTAAGTGCTCTACAATTAAGGAGGTAGGTTAGAGGAGAAGAGAAGAGGCCGAGGCACTCCTTACCTCCCACAAGTACTCTCTCACCAGGAGTTTTGATCTGGAAGCTCTATCTCCTCTGCTGCCACACATCTGAATCTCCAGTTTAACTCTCAGCAGTTTTATGTAGGCCCCAGAAGGTGCATCCAAGTCCCTCACTCAAAAGGAGCAGATTTGCTTTTACTTGATAAACATATCAAGGCTAAGTAAAGTGATATCAGTTAGATTCTACCTTACATTAATCAGCTATGATAATAGGCAGAGATCTTGCCTACATGGTGTGAATTAGAGGTGCCTCAGAAGTCCCTGTCTGCTCCCAAATATCTTATCCCTCAGCTTACCAAGGACACCAGAAATTCCTACCATCATCATATCTCTGATTTAGGTCATTGTCTTCAGTACTAAAATGTCCATGTGTTATTTCAGAAAAGAGAGGACAGTGAGCCCTTCTCAAGAATACATTTGCACTTGTCACATGTCACAGTGGGAGAGGCAGCATGTCATCGTGGAATGACAGAAGAAGGGATTTGGAGTCAGAAACAGCTGGGTTCAAGTCCCACTTTTGACATATTCTGGTTGAATGGCCCTTGGGAGGGTCACTTTACCTCTCACTGCTCCTAGGTATTTCTTTAAAATGATACATTGCAGAACAGCTGCTAATCTGTAATGATGGAAGAAGTTTCCTCACTAAACATCCCCTATGGCAATAAAATCACAGATCAGAAAGAAGACAAAAATAAAAACAATAATTAAATATGCATCAGAATAAGCTAATTTATTAGATAATTTATCACTTTCTAGAAGTCCTAAGAAAGTGAGCCATTCATTTCCTCCTTTTCAATCCTACTACCACCATAGCAGTTCATGCCCTCATTAGCCATTTTAAAAAAAATAAATTTTATTTATATTTTTTGTTTTTACATTGCCTGAATTTCTACCTATATCCCTCCCCTTCCCTTTTACCAAAGTCATCCCATGTAACACAGAATCTTTTTTGAAAAAAGAAAAATAGGAAGAGAAAAAAATCAGCAAAATTGATCAATACATAGAAAAAACCTGACAATATATGCAATGTTTCATACTCATAGATCCTCCTCCCAGCCCCCCAGCCCCCAGCACCTATGCAAAGGTTTGAAAGAAAGTGTTTTCTCACATCTCCTCTTTGGGGCCAAGCTTGTTCTTTGTAATTTTGCAACATCCAGTTTTTATTGTTTCATGGTTTAGATTGTTGCAGTCATTATGTACATTTCTTGGCTGTGATTACATCAGTTTCCATGAGTTCATGTAAGTCTTTATATACTTCTGTGCATTCACTGCTTCTTATAACAAAATAATATTCCATTACATTCATGTACCACAATTTGTTTCGCCGTTTCCCATCCATTGGGCATCTACTTTGTTTCCAGTTCTTTGTTACCAGAAAGAGTTCTGCTTTAGAAATTTTGGTGTGTAGACTAATTTTCACAATAGCCTTCTAACTGGTCTTCCAACCTTGTCTCTCCTTTTAATACATCTTTCATACACTTTTAGTCATTTTCCTAAAACACAACTCTGATCATGTTGTTCTCATATTTGGAGACCTTTAAGGGCTTCTCCTTACTAATCGAATAAAGTCCAAATTCTTTAGTCTGGTATTTAAGACCTTCTACCTACCTTTATAGCTTCATCTCCCATTATTCCCTTTTCTATGCTGCATCAAAAGTAGCTTAATCACCATTTCCCAAACACATCCCCACACTTTCCTAATTCTATTCCACTTCCCATACTAGTTCCTCTTCCTAGAATGCACCAGCCCCTTTCCCATCCCCTTATCCCCAATGCATCTGCCTGTGCATATTCTCGATATTCCTCCAGCTCCTCCATGGAGCCTTTGTTGATTTTTTATTTTGGAGAGGGAAAACTCTCCCTCTCCCTCCTCTAAACTCCCATAGTACTTGTCTAACTGTCCTTATGGCACTTACTATGCTTTACCTTATATTATTAGCGCCTTATTTTATCTCTACCAATATTACTTATTAAGATCATCAAACGTGTATGATCAATATTTTTATCTCTTCCTGCCCCCTAGCACAGAACTTATATCTATGGCGGATGCTTATAGAATATTTGTTGAATGAATAAATGAATGAATCAACAAGTAAGTTTTGATGGAGGAGAAATAATATATAAATGAGCCCAAGGTATGGGGCATTGACTGGCAAAGGTATATTTGGATACAACATTGCAGGAGATGACCCTAGAAAGCATTAGATTTACATGAAGTTCATGAGTACCTGGAGTAGAAACCAGGGTAATATTGATAGGTATGAGAGAGAAGAGGGCACTGAAAGAAGGTTGGGGTGTGAGGGGAAAACTTCATCCAAATGACAATTTTATCTTGGGTCCATCCTGATAATAATGTTCACTGGGTACTGACTAGAATCAGGTGCTCATGACTCAGAATGGTTCTCCATGTCCACAGGATGCTATTCTTTCCAGACTTGGCCTGGTGAGAAAGACAGCGATGAAAAATATCCCCCATGAAATTTTTAAACTGTCATTGTGTGTTGGAAACCAAAAATGGGCTCCTTAGCACTTAGTCAACAAGTGCCCTTGACTAGTTTGGCTTTTTCCCCTGAACTGAATGCTGTTTGTATGTTGGACTGGAGTAAGCTTGTCAGCCCCTTCACCTTGCTTCCCTTGCTTAAGCTGATGGAAAGAACCTGTGCTTTCCTGGTCAACCCCTTCACCTTGCTTAAGCAGATTGAAAGAACCTGTGCTTTCCCCGGCGTACCTTACACCCCCGCAGAAGCCGGATGGTTAAAAGCAGCTTCCGTTGGAGCCAGAGGCTGCTATAGCCACAGTCACAGCCACAGCCGAAGCAGGAGCTGCCGGTAGCAGAGCTGACCTGCGGGAGGAAGCTGAACAAGGACTTGAGGCCAGTGGGTAATCTTTTTACCATAGAGGGGGAAGTATGATTTTGCTTTACACCATCATGCTTCTCTGTAGCCTCCTGGTTACTCTTGTAAGGCGTACTTATTGGGCCTGGAAGCTTTTGATCAATATGTCAAAATGGGGATGCTGGTTCATGGGTTGGTTACTGTGGAGCCTAAATATATGCTTTGATTCTTCTGCCTCCTACTTTGAGAGTTTCTTATATCCAGCGGTTCCGAACCTTTCAGACATATATATGATCCTCTTTGAGATTATAAACTCTGCCCTCCTAATACACATTGTTATTTAAAAAAATAATAATAACCAGAGACTTGCTGAATCAACCAAGTTTCCACCCCAAATCAAAACACATTCAATGAGGTATTAGTAAGCAGGATGACTTATGAGTACAATGCTGTGATTTATTATACTCATCTAGCTGGTTGATGTTGTAATATCGAGGAACCAGGAAACTTTGCTGCTACATGGCTCTACCTTGGGAAAGTGCAAATCATTATAAGATCTCAAGAGGAGTGCAGAGGAATGGAGCATGCTGGTTGATTGAATGTTGTATAGAGTAGACAATCTTTTTTTAATTAGCCTTTGTTGTTAAAATAGACATAGGTAGAGCCATGATTTCATTGGCATTAGTGTGTATGTTAATGTGTGTGTGTATATATATGCATATATACATATATATGTATATATACACACACATATTATATATAGTGGGCATGTATGTGTATATATATATATACATATATGTATATAACACACATTACACACATAAATATTTCAGGGTGTTCCAGAAATCTTAATGCAGTTTTAAGTAAGACTTATGGGATATCGTGTGTGTGTGTGTGTGTGTGTGCGCGCGCGTGTGTGTGTGTGTATACTCTATGCTACCATCTGAAGCTCATTCTCCTTTGTTGAAACAATGGAAACAAAATGGGAGTTGAGTAGTTAAACTTCCTCTCCGCTATCACCCTTCCATCTCTTCTTGGATTGTCCTTTTGCCCTGAACTTAGTTTTAAAAGCCTTTTCTTGTTATTTTTGTCTTTACAGTCAAATCTCGATCCATGTGTGTACCTGAGTAGGTTTACTCTTCAGCTATGATCAAGTCGAATCACAGGATTAAGAACTAGAAGGTACCTCACAGGCCACCTAATTCAACCCGTTCATTTCACATGGATCAGGGAAGTTGAAGTAACCCAGTAGCAAAGCAAGGATTCAAAACGAGGTTTTCTGTTTGCTGGTCTAGGGATCCTCCCAGTATGCCCTGATGATTTGTTGGTTTCCATCTCAGATGAAGGAAGGAAGGAAAGGAAGGAAGGAGGCAGCCAGATGGCTGGAAGGATAGGGCTCTGGACCTTAAGTCAGGAAGACTGGACTTCAGATTTGATCTTACTCTCTGGGCAAGTCCCTTAACCAATTTCCTCATCTATAAAAAGGCACCTACTTCTTAGGGTTGTAGCAAGAATAAAGCAATTGGCAAAAAAAACCCAATAACTTTTCGAATCTTAAAACATTGTGTAAATGCTAGCTATTTTTATTCCCTATTATTAGGGAAGATCTATGTACTAGGAATGGGCTCCATTTGGATTACCTCTAAATCAAAAGATAAAGTTCCCCCGGGACTCAGTCAAACATAGGGTTTGGCCTTCAAACTGTTGTGGTTTGTAAGTAATTGGCTGGGAACCAAAGGTCTTGTCTTATCATCTCAATCAATTTTATCATCCTGATGATCTAAACATTAATACTTACTTAACAGTAGAGAGCATTTGTTGGAAATCATTGAAGTCTATAATGCTAATAATTAATTTGGGGCAGACTTGTGTGGGTATCTATGCACATTTATAGGTCTGTCTGGGTCACACTCTGGGCAGCTGGGTAGATAGGAGTCAGGAAGACCTGAGTTCAAATCCTGCCTCAGACACTTACTAGCTGTATGGCCCTGGGCAAGTCACTTAACCCTGTTGGCCTCAGTTCCTCATCTGTAAAATGAGCTGGAGTAAGGGAATGGCAAACCACTGCAGTATCTTTGCCAAGAATACCCCAAATGGGGTCACACATAGTCAGATAACTGAACAAAATGGGTTCACACTCATACCCTTTAGCCCCAGGTGATCGATGAGATTATGGTGATGCAATGGTGATGTTTGCTTCTCAGACATCTGAGAACTTCCTGATATAAGAATGATAAATTCAAGAGGATTGCATTAATTCCTCAAGATACTTATTTAGCTTCTTCCTTGTTGATTCTCCTCAGAAGACCCATGGCACTCGGTAGGTCAGTATAAGGCCAATTAATTTCCAGGCTTAAAGACTGAAGGGAGAGAGACCATAGGAAAACCACCTGGTGCCCTGAAACAGAATGAGTTCCCTCCCAAGAGCCATTTCAAGTCAGGATCATAGATTTAGAGTTAGAAAGGGCTTTGGAAGTCTAGTCCCACCTCCCCATTTTTCAGATGAAAAGACTAAGGCCCAAAGATGTTAAGGCCCAGGATAGAATATATGTACTATGGTTGTCCCCAGTCTCTCGGGCACTATATTTGTTACATTTTACCTTCTTTCCAGTACTCTGAGGGGATCGGGAAGTTTCTCTTTTTTGCTATCTGTCTGAGCTCTGACCAATTGTGTTTACCCCATTCTTAGAGGCCCTCTGACTGAAGACCCAGTTCTACTTAACCACTTAACATCAGATAGGCTTTTACAAAGGGATTATTTACTTCAAAGATATAGCAAAATAACTATATATACTTGTGAGTTTTGTTTTTCTTGCTTTTTCAATGGGCAGGGGAGAGGAAGAGAGGAGGGAGACAATCTGGGACTGAAAATTTAATTTAATTTTTAAAAGTAAATATACGGCAAGAAAAACATACAAACATTTTCCCCCAACGCTTCAGGGGCAAAATCCCCCCCTTATACCACCACCTCAGTCTCTGGGGAGTGATGGGGATTAGGTTTACAAATTAGTTCAGTTCCTACATGACATCAGTCCCACCAAGTTTAAGTCAAAAGTATTCTGATTCATGCTCCTTAAGGCCTCACTCTTAGACTGGCTGAAACACCCAGCCTGGACTTCCAGATCCTCATGGTTCAAGTCATGGGCCAAACATATAAACATTACATATAAAATCTTCTTTCTGGATTTTAAAGGTCTTCATAACCAGGCCCCTTCCTACCTTTCCAGTTCTTATACCTTACTCCTGTCCAAGTACTCTACAATCCAGTGACACTGGCCACTTTGCCGTTTCTTTCAAACAACACTCCATCTCCTAACTTTGTGTATTTTCCCTGGTTGTCTCCCATGCCTGAGATTCTCTTCTTCTCTGTCTTTCTCTTCCTACCTGTCTTTCTCTCCTCCCTTCCTTCAACTCTTAGCTGAAATCCCACCTTTTTTAAGATGCCTTTCCCAGTCATCCTTACTCTTAGTGCCTTCCCTGGGAGATTATCTTCAATGCTTCTTGAGAGCCTTTCTTTGTTGAGCCCAGCAATTAGTATGGTGCCTGACACATAATAGGTGCTCAACACATGCTTGCTGACTTGTCCTGTTATGTAACTTACAGAAGGTTCCTCAAGTAGTAAGTGGCCGAAACAGGATATAAATCCTTCAGTTTTACCTCATGAAACACTGATTTCCTGGAAAGCCCCAAAGCCAAGAACTTCTTGTTGGGCTGGATCACAAGGAAGGGACAGGAGATGTACTTGGCCAATCACTTAATATCCAACATGACCCAAATCTCGGTCACACCCAGCTACTATACAGCTGAGATGGTAGTTTTAGTTTGAGCCTCAGGGTACCACTCCCTTTCACACAGAGAGTAAGGAAACCACATCTCTCTGTTCACAGTATCTTAGATCTCTCCGCTGAGTGAAGTGACTGGAACACAGAGAACATTGTATGCAGTAACAGCAACATTGTGTGATGACCAACTGTGACAGACTTAGCTCTTCTCCTCAGTACAATGATCCAAGACAATTCCAAAAGACTCATGATGGAAAATGCTAAGCACATCCAGAGAAAGAACTGCATACTCTGAATGCAGAGCAAAACATACTATTTTCATTTTTGTTTTTTCTTTCTCATGGTTTTTCCTTTTTGTTCTGATTCTTTTTTTCACAACACGACTAATGTGGAAATGTTTAACATGATTGTACATGTATAACCTTGTATCAGATTGCTTGCTGTCTTGGGGAGGGGGGAGGGAAGAGAGAGAGGGAGAAAAATTTGGAACTCAAAATCTTACAAAAATGAATGTTGAAAACTATTTTTACATGTAATTGGAAAAAAATAAAATACTAGTATTTTAAATCTCTCTCCAGCTCCTCCCTGCTTTCAAGCAGAACCGTATCTCTAGAGCTATGAAAAGAAGAATAAATATTTATTAGCTCACCTACCCCTAAGAAGGGGAGCTTTTACAAAGTGGAATCTTTGCTTCAAAAGGCATAGTCACAAATACACAAATGTCCTTCCCCTAACACAGGGGAGGCATAAACTCCCTTCCCCTTGTACCACCATTGTCTCTGGGGAGTGAAAGGTTCATAGCTTAGCTCCATTCCCATAAAGCAAGTTCCAGGTCCAAGTCCAAAATCCTCCTTGGGCTCAGGTCCCAGGTACCCTGACTCTTCAAGGCTTCCATGATGGACTAGCTGGCTTCACCATCCCTTCAGAAGTCTTGGCTCCAAGTCACCATGGCTTAAACTTCCTGGTCCCTTGAGGATCACCTCTGGCACCCGAAACCGAGGAGGACAACACATTTACACAGCCTTTACAAAGCATTTCCTATACATTATCTCATTTGACCTTCACAACCCCGTGAAACAAAGTGTGTAGATGTTATCATACCCATTTTACAGATGTAGTGGGACTCTGAGGCCTACTTAGACTACCTAAAATGGCATCACCCATGTGGAAGATTCAAGGAGACTTGCTTCTGGAAGACTGTAGGACTGGAGCATGTATCGATATTCTGCATTGTAATGACTTAACACATGGTTGGCTGCATCCTTTCTCCTTGGCCTGAATGATTAGAATTGTCCCATCTTTAAAACTGCCTGACTGAGCATTACCATGGGGTTTGGCTGTATTCAGGGAAAGGAGCCCTTCCCTTACAGATGGTAATACCATGGAGCAAGGGGGAGGGCCTGAGGGCCACCTCATTTCCCCACTTCTACCCCCACCTCCCACGTGGCCCTGAGAAAGGCTTTGGCCCTTTTGTGTTTTTGTATTCTAAGCACAGGCCATGGAGTACAAGCCACGGACATTCTGGAGTCCAGGAATCCAGACCAGATGTTGCAGTCAGCCCAGCATTGAGGCACAGTTCTAAACTGGGCTGGGCTTCGGATTTGAAAGTAATGATACTAATCCCCCTACACTCCCCAGAGATTTAGGCTGTGTAAAGGAGGATTATCCTGTCAAAATGTAGGGGAAATTTTGTATGTTTGTTCTTGCTCTGTCTTTGAAGTAAATATCCCTTTGTAAAAGCTAATATGGTGCTAAATGGTTGAATGGAACTGGGGTGCTAGTTACTGTGCCCCTAAAAAGGGGGGTACAATAGGTGGTAGTTTAAGCCAATGGCACAGAAGAGAGACTCCCTGACCCTTTTAGAGTATCTGAGAACCCTAAAGGCAGAAAGATGTAATAGGCCTCACCCTGGGAGATTTGGACCAGAACAACTGGGTTACACAAGCTCCAAGAAGTAAAATTAATTGCCCCAGGTCACTCACCTAACAAGTAACTGAGCTTGGACTTGAACCCAGATCTTCTGATTCTCAAACTAGTGTTCATTCTACTATAACTCTCTGCCTTAACTATCAGGGGCAGAGGGCTGGCAAGCAGTCACTACATCCAGCCAAGAATTTATTCTATTTTTAAAGATCTCCAGTAAGAGCAATTTTTGTTGTTGTATGTTTGTTGTAAGTGCAAATCCAAGCAGTTTGCAGGCCTCAGTTCCTGCCCCCATATTCCAAGGGGATAAGACAGATAAACACACTGCTTGCTTGATCTAGCAACATCACTATATATTACCTTATTTAGATGTCCTTTTGTCTTCTTCAGGGAAAGCACAGGAGTCCTGAAGGGTGAAACGTAGGCTGGCTTGGGATCCAGCTCTCATTTTCCAACAGTTCAATTGTTAGAACCAGTCCAATCCAACTGGCATTTATTACGACAAGCATCCTAGCCCTACTGCCTCTCTAGGTCATTCACAAGAGTTGCTGCCACCCTGGGAAGGTGCCCAGCTTCCTAAGGACCCATAGTTGTAATGAACAGAACTCACTTCTACCTCTACAGTGTCTCTCACATCAGTTCCCTCCTTAAGTTCCCATTGTAATCACAGTAGTTCTGGCCTTCATCTTGGTCTTCATATATCTGAAGGGTTGTCACATGGTAGAGCGATTCTGTGTGTTCTGTTTGGCCAGGTGTTACAGTCAGCCCAGCACTGAGGCACAGTCTTAAAGAGGGCTGGACTTTGGTTTGAAAGTAGTGATACTAATCCCCCTATACTCTCCAGAGATTTATGTTGTGTTGAGGGGGATAACTAGAGGCAATGAATAGAAAATGCAAAGAGGCAAATTGAGGCTTGAAGTCAGGAAAAAACTTCCTTATCAGAACCATCCTAAAATGGAATGGTCTGCTTTAAGAAGGAAGCAACAGGTTGCCCTTCTTTGGAGGTCTTCAAGCAAAGGTTGGATGACCACCTGTCAGGTATGTTGTAATGGAGATTCTTTTCTCAGGTGCAGGTTGGACTAAGTGACTTTTGAGATCCTTTGCAATTCCGAAATTCTGTGATTCTTGCCTAAACTATTATAACAGTCTCCTAATCAGCCTTCCTGCCTCCAGTTTATACCAAGTCCATCCCCTCTTCAACCCATCCTTCAGTTACCTAAGTATGACTTCTCATGAACTGCTCTGATCATATCATGCCTCTCCAACAACCTTCAGAAGCTCCCCATTGCTTACTGAAGCACTCACGCAGGTGCACATGCACACGTGCACACACTACTTTCCTGATCCTGGCATTCAAGATCACCCACACTCTGGCTCTACTTTCCCTCTCCAACATTATCTAAAATTCTACCTTTTTACATTCTCTCTGTTCCCAACAAAGTGGACCACTCCTCATCCTCCTGCCCTTTCTCATTTTTCAGACCTTTCCTTTTTCATGCTGTCTTCCATGCCTAAAATGCTAGAATGGACTCCCTCCTAACTCCATTTTATTGATGTCCTTCCTTTCTTTCAAGGGCCTGCTCAGGTGTCACTTTCTCCTTGAAGGCTTCTGCAACATCCCCCTTACCAGCAAGTTGAAAGAGACCTCTCTCAAATTTCTTGCAAATATATATATATATATATATATATATATATATATATATATATATATATATATATATATATATATATATATATATATATATATATATATATATATATAATACACACACACACACACACACATATATCTATCTCTTTGTCTATCTCTCTATTTCCCTCCTATTAGATATTAAGCAAGTTCTTTGTCAATATGTCTCTGTATTCTCAGAATCTACCACAGTTGGGACTTACCTAATGTTTGCTGAGTGAATGAATGAATGGTTTGGTGTTACTTGTATTCAAACTCATAGCTATTACAGGATAATGCTGTCCCATACCTAATAATTTCCCTGCTTATAGAATCTCTGAACCACTCTACTTCTTTCTATACACCCTTACTTACCCCAGGCCAGGAAAAGGGCAACATGCATGCATGCATACATACATACATATATGTGTATATATATATATATATATATACATACACACATGCACACACATACATGTATATGTGTGTGTATGTATCTGAGACTCTAAGGAGCCTGAGCTTATAGGTGTTAATATGGAGAGAGCTTGCCAAAGAGTAATTGTCAGCCAATTTAGACCTACTCATTATTTCTGACTCCTTTAGTAATTCATTATCATCATCAAATAGTACTTATTAAGTGCTAAATGAGAGAGGTTAGGATGACCATACTTATTATCATGAATAATAACAAACATTCATCATAGAGGCAACGATGGGCCAGAACGGCCCACCAGCTAGCACAGATATTCTGCTCAAAGGGGCAAATACTATCTGTAAGCCTCTTGTTCCATTTAGTGTGTCTCTGAAGACAGACTGCAATTTCACAAGTTCTGTCCAGGGCCCTGGCATCTAGCCAGCCTCCTCCCCCACCATCCCTTCCATTACTGGTGAGAGCAGCCTGAGCTAGACATGGGCAGTTCTTTCTTTCTCACTCAGGTTTACAGGTCAGCCAATTAGCCCGAGTCATAAAATCCAGTAAAGTCAGGAGTCTGGGTTGTGCTTTCAATTAACTATGAGGCTCCTACTTGTCTTTGTCCTTGGGTGGAGCTCAGCACTGCTAGTGATGTCCAAGGACCAGCCAGCCAAATAGACTACATCCTGCAAAGGTCTTTGTTCTTCCCATATTCCAACTAGGTAGATTGTAATGTAATGTTTCCCCATTCCAAGCTGCCCTGGTAGGAAGAACTGTTCTCACACTCTTTGCTTAAGCAATTTTCTGCTGCTACCACCTGGGAATAGAGATACGGCTCTCCCCTAAAAATTGTGACCATGGAATTTCCCTCTCCCTTCTCTTGCCAGGCCTCTTCATCCTTCTCCCACAATATCCACTTTTCAAAATTCAGTCATTTTCAGTTTCTGACTCTTTATGATCCCATTTAAGGTTTTCTTGGCAAAGATACTGCAGTGGTTTGCCATTTCCTTCTCCAGCTCATTTTACAGCTAAGGAAACTGAGGCAAACAAGGTTAAGTGACTTGCCCAGGGTTACACAGCTAGTAAGTGTCTGAGGCCATGTTTGAACTCAGGAAGATGAGTCTTCCTGATGCTGGCCCGACTCTCTAACCACTGTGCAATGTAGATGCCCACAACAGGATATCAAACATGGCAGGCTTTTGAAGGTGTACAATAATAACAAATTGCATTTATATAGTACTTCCCCCCACCCATCAGATCTGTGAGACAGGAAGTGCAAGTATCATCATTCCAATTTACAGATGAAGAAACTAAGGCTCAAAGAGGTTGGACACTGCTTTTCCTAGGTGTTCACCAACAATCCCTTGATGATGATGACAATACAATTTAGCATTTATACAGCACTTTAACATTTGCAAAGTGCAGCATATATGTGTATATACAAATATATGTATAGATACACATACATATGTATATGTAAAATCTCATTTTAATTTTAAATATTCTAGAATTTTACATAGAATCAAAGTTATCAGTAATACCACCACTGAGTCTATACTCTAAAGAGGTCAAGAACAGAGTGAAAGATTCCATATAAACACAAATATTTATAGTAGCACTTTTTGTGTTGGCCAAAAAAAAAAACAACTGGGGAAAAGTGGGCACCCATCAATTGGGAAATGATTGAACAAATATTGATATCTTAACATAATGGAGTATGATTGTACCAAAAGAAACCAGAAATATGAAGAATTCAGAAAAATTTCGTAAGATTTGTATCAAATGAAGCAAAGCAAAGTAAGCAGAATCAGAACCATTTACAAAATCACTACAATAACGTAAAGGAAAATAACATTGAAAGACATCAGAATTGTGATTAGTCCAGTGACTAATTTTGACTTCAGAGAACCTCTCTTGATAGAGAGGGGTACTATACGTTCCTAAAGAGTCATAAATTATCAGTTACAACCAGTGTGTTTTGCTTAACTTGCTTGTTTTGCTAATGTAGCAGTGTTAAAGAACAAACATTTCTCCTCGGTTCTGAGAAATAGCATCAAAAAGATGAATTCTCTTTATTTTTCTTAGCTCCAAGTACCCAGCCACAGACAACACTTCTGGCAAAATACTTAGTGGTACCTCTATCTCTCTCTTCTCATCAACTTGTATTCCCAGTTGAGAAATCTCAACTAGAAATTGCTAGGAGTTAGCACTGTTAGAAAGAGAAAATGTTTATTAAAACAAATAATGGTAAACAAATTTCCCTGCATGCCTGGAAGAAAAGCGTTAGGCTCTCTTGAAGGAATTTAAGAGTGTAAAGAAGAAACAAGATTACAACCCTGGGCTCTGCAATTCAGAGGTTTCCACAACACACCTTCTGTTCCAACACATCTCATGCCTAACTGAACCCAGCAGCCTTGTTCCCAGAGTCCTGGCTCCTTTCTCTGTGCTGGTGGCCCCTACCTATGATACTTCAGTTATGTAAGGTCCTTGAAAAACCCCTACAGCTTCACTTTCTCCAGGATTATTCAGCTTGACCTGTCAGGAGTTAGGTTCCTCTTCAAATGTGACTCCTGGATTCAATGAAGTGACTTTTAAAGGTCACCCTAAGGTATGGCCTGATCATTCTTCATCCCCTCATCTCTAAAGACAGTTAGGTGATCCCATGCATTGAGTGTTGGGCCTGCAGTCAAGGAAGATGAGGTGAAATCCTGGTTTGGAGAGTCGATAGCTGTGTGATCTTGGGCATCATTTAACCTCCATCTACCTCAGTTTCCTCAACTGTAAAACGGGGATAATAATTCCCAAGTTTGGTGTGAGGATCAAATGGGAAAATATAAAGCATTCAGGCACAGAGGTGGCCTTGTTTCTTTCTTTCCTTTATCATTCACTCAACTGACTCATTCCACTTCATAAAGGGATTACCTGGCTTTACCATATTTTACATTTACATTATCCTTTCTGTGCTTAGGTCAGTGAAAGACCAACTTTGGCATTTAATTATATTTCTTCATAGTGGAGGAGGATTTGGTTAAGGGGGAAAGAAGAGTTATAGAGAAGTAACAGCAACATAAAAGAAAAAAAGGCTTCAATAAAACACACTAAAAAAAATAAAGGAGGTTGAGCTCCATGGCCTAGAATTTGCAGATTCTACTCTTTTTCTTTTTTGATAATCAGGACAATATTTGTCTATCTCTACCTCTATGGGATTTCTCCTGTCTTGCAGGATCTTTTAGAGATCACATCTGCCAAGTCTCTTTCAGTACTCTGGGATGCATTTTATCTTGGCCCTGGACTTGAGCTCATCAAGGGCAGCTCTATGCTCTTTTGCTATTTCGGTTCTTATCTTGAATTTCAATACTCTATCAGCCATTTTTCTTCCATCCTTCCTAGTCCAAATGCCACTCTCCCTGGCAGAGAAAAGAAAAATAATTGAGCAGATTTGCCTCTATGTTTTTTTTAATCATCATTCCCTCTACCCCAAGCAAAGATCCCAACCATTCTTCTCTTTTGCCTTAATATAGCTAATAACAAAGCAAAACCAAACCAAACACAACAACAATAAAAACCTGTGGGTTTAGCTTTCCCAGCCAGGTTCAGCTCATTCTGAGTCTTAGCACTCCTGACTACCACACCCCTCCCCCACCCCACCCTCTATTCAGTATACTAAATACATTTATAAGTAGCCAGTATTAAGAGACAATAGCAGGAAATAAGATTGCAAAGGAGAACAATGGAAGTCACGTACAGACTGTCCCAAAGATCAAAGGAGCATAATTTACAAATTACCAAAATTCACATCCTGATAATATGTGCTGAGTCAGCAGAAGCCATCCAGGAGCTGCTATCTGGATCCTATGATATGTAAATTCCAGACCTCCATAGTTCCAAACCAGCAGAATATAAAAAAGGTGCTGACAACTTTGACATGATGACTTTAAAGTTCTACCTATAACTTTGAGATGATCTGGATATGTTAATGAACTGAGCCCAAGGTAGCATAGATAAGAGTTAGTCTGTTCCTACCCACCCGCCCCAAACTCTATTGAGTAGTTAAGGAGACCTCAAATTCCTGCCCCCACCCCCACCCCCAGAAGTCTTCCATCTCCATCAGGTTCATACTGCCTAGTGCTCCCAAGTCTATTCCATGGTTACATGATAATAATCGTCAGCTTCTCCTCCTCATCATCCTCTTCCTCACACTGCCTTCCTTCACCATCCCATACCCTCTGTGCCTTTTTAAAATGTGATTGCAGCCCCATTTCCCACTGCCATCATGGGCTTTCCCAGAGAGTACCCAAAGAACCAGGTGCACCTGCCTCCATTTCATAATTTCACAAATTATTAATTCATTTTTTGTACCTGCGGTTATACCTAGCTGGTCCCTTTCCTTTCTTCTCTTTGGAAAAAAAAAAAAAGGCATCTCTCATGCGCTTTGTTAGCTTGGTGAAGACCCAGCTTTGTTAAACAAGAATGGATGCTTGAGGAGGAGCATGACCTCCCAGAATTCTCCAGAGAACATTGACCAGAGTATGACCAGAACATAGCCAATGGCTGACAGGTTCATTGGAGGAGGACAACCAGCTTAGACCACAGCCTCAAGAGGCTAACCTGGCCTGAGGCACTTCATAAGATCATCGCCAACTCTCTACTTTCAAACTGCAATTACATTGAGAAGAATGGATTTGATTTTTGTTGTAGTTCAATCATTTTTTCAGTGGACTCTTCTGTGATCCCATTTGGGGTTTTCTTGACTGAGACACTGGAATGGTTTGCAGAGTGACTTGCCCAGGGTCACACAGCTAGTAAGTGCCTGAGGCCAAATATGAACTCATAAAGATGAGTCTTCCTGATTCTAAGCCCAGTGCTCTAGCCACCGCACCACCAATCTGCCCAGATTTGCATTACCCATTGCAATGTAGGACTTTTTACCAGGCAACTCCATTTCTATCCCTCCCCATGAACCTAATGACAAATGTTTCTTAGAATTCTCTCTGAGAAACAGAAACCCAGAAAACAGAGAAGTTTAGATCTTACTACACAACCAGATGCCTCAAAGGTAAAATGTACATTTCTTTCTCTAGCTTTTATAGCCCTCCACAATGTGGCTCTCACCTTTCCAACATTATACATCAACCCCCTTCCCATACTCTATGGTCCAGTTAAACTGGTCTTGTCTCCTCACCTATGACACTTGAAGTTTCTTTTCTGCTTCTTTGCACTGATTGCCCAGAATATCTAGAATACATTGACACCTCACCTCTATCTCTTAAAATCCTTGTTTTCTTCAAAACTCTGCTCAGCTAATACCTTCTAGTTGAGGCCCCTTTACTGCCAATGACTTTGCACTTATTTAGCATGTACATTTTTTTCTCCTCACATAAACTGTAAGCTTGAAGAGAAGGACTGTTTCATTTTTGTCTATGTACCTAGCACAGTGCCTAACATGCCACAGGTACATAATAATAAATGTTCATGGATTGAGTGATTAATTGAAATGAGTATAGATGCAAGACTTACCCAAACTAGACCCAAACCCTTCTAGGAGCTGCCAATGTCAAGCTAGAGTTCCTAGACTCCAGGGACTCTGTTTGCTGCCCAGATATTTCTAGGAAAGAAATCTGACCCTGTCAGCATAGATACCACATTCCACCTGCTCCATACTCACCTTGCCTGCCTGATCTCTTCATCCTGTGTGTATGGATCATAGCCAACCCAAACAGAACCTGTATGTGTATTTGGGAAAGGTCTACTCTGATCTGATAGCTCTCTGTTGTAACCCACTATGGAATTTCTTTCATTCTTAAGATCATAACAGAGACTCCAGAAGCCAATATCCTAGGACATTTCAATGGGAACAGAGGTGAGCCAGGTTCAGTCTTGCATTTCTGGCTCTCTCTGTTACTGATAAGGCAGGCTTCTGCCATGCCTCACTGAGTTCAGGAAAAGTGAGGTTTTTTCAGCACAGGAAAGGAAGTAGTAAAGCTCCCTCCTAGGGATTGTACACAGCACCATAGGGCAGCTTTCATCAAATGAGCAGTCTCATCATGGGACAGTAGAAAAAAAGTAGGAATTGGGGGCAGGTAGGTGGTGCAGTGAGTAGAGCACCAGCCCTGAGTCAGGAGGACCTGAGTTCAAATCTGGCCTCAGACACTTGACACACTTACTAGCTGCAAGACTTTAGGCAAGTCACTTAACTCCAATTTTCCTGCCTTCCCCCCTCCGAAAACAAAACAAAATAGTAGGAATTCTTGATCTATTTATGTCATGGACCACTTTGGCAGTCTGGTGAAGCCTATAAGGAAAAATGTTTTTTGTCTATTCTATAATTGAAGGAAATGCTAAATTTCGGTTAGAAGTCAATGAAAATAAGGATGTGATTTTTTTTCCCATCCAAGTTCATAGACCTCCTGTCCATCCACAGGCCTCTTGGAAGTCTAGGGACCCCTAGTTGAGCATTCATGATCTAAAGACAAAGAACCTGAGTTCAATTCCCAGGTCAGTCACAGTTCACTGCTCTGTAAAGTGAAGGGGATAAATGACAAGATCTTTTACCTCTATATGACTTTGAACAGACGCCTCTCAGCACTGACTTATTAGGGAGGGGAAGTACTAATGAAACTTGAAAATAGGTGTGGACTGACTCCACCCTCCTGTCATAGCTATCCTGTCAAGTCAGGAATGAAAACAGTGGAAATAGCCATAGTTTCTGATAAACAGGTAAGATGAAAACTTCCACCCAGCTCTTCTGTTTTCTCTGATGATTTTTACCCAGTTCCACCCTTGCACCCCATTACCTACTCTCTATGCACCCCTTTTCCTAACTGGATCACGGATTTAGTACGAAAAGGGATCTCAGAGGTAATTTAGTTCAGTCCTCTTGGTTACCAAATGAGGAAGCAAAGGTCTAGAGGTTTAAAGTCTAAGATCATGCAGGCAGTAAATGGAGAAGCCAGGATTCAAACCTACATCCCCCAACTCTGAATAAACTGATATTTCAGTGCACCAGACTACCTCCTCTCTATGCCCCTGGTATACTCCTCCATATACTTTTTTTTTAAGGTTTTATTGATGCCTTGTTTTTTACACCAGTCACTTCTTGATACACACTCTTAGATCACTCCCTTGTAAGAAACAGAAGTAAAATCTTGTTTAATAAAAAGGTTATTTTACAATTAAATAAAACTAATTGGCACAGTGACTCTATATGACAGTGTATACAACAAAATTCCCTAGTAGTTCTTCACATGTCCTCTGAGAGGAAGGATGTTTCCTCTCCCTACTGTTGCATTACCATTGTACCAATGCCACAGATAAGTAACTGAGTGATGTTGGACAAGTCACTTTCATCTCTGGGCCTCATTCCTCACCTACAAAATGAGACAGACATATATAGGTATATAGATATAGGTATATAGATATAGATATATAGATATGTATATATGTATATGTATATTACAAGTATGTTTATTACATATATGTATACATTTCATAAAATATCTAGCAAATAGATTCTCTCTCCCCATGTGTGTACATATATATGCAAATAGTAAAGTGTTAAGCACTATACTACAATATCGGGCTTTAACATATTATATGCAAAAGAAAATTTGGGCTTGTGCTGTTTATCTTCATTCTTTGTTGATCTAGTAAAAGGAAAAGGGATTCATCTATGATACATTTGATTTAGTGGCCCTATTTATTTATTTGTTTGTTTGTTGCTCCTTGTAGTCTGTGACTGGGTTTTTTAAAATTTTTTTATTTAATTTTATTTTATTTCCAGTTCCAAATTCTTTTCTTTCCCCCTCCCCCTGCCTCCACACATTGGGAAGGAAAGAAAAACAAAACTATTATAATAGGTATAGTCATACAAAACAAATTCCTGCATTGGCCATATGCAAAAGGAAAGAAAAGAGAAAAAGAAAAGAAAATATGCTTCAATCTGAGTCCATTGTTCTCTCTCTGAAGATGGATAACATGTTTTGTCATGAATCCTTTGGAACTGCAGTTAGTTACTGTGTCGATCAGTATTACTAAGTCTTTCAAAGTTGATTATCTTGACAATATTGTTGTTACTGCCTAGATTGTTCTCATGGTTCTGCTCATTCACTTAGTATCAGTTCATAAAAGTCTTCCCTAGTTTTTCTGAAACCAAGACCTTTTCTTATAGCAAAGTACTATTCCATCACATTAATATACCATAACTTATTCAACCATTCCCCAATTGATGGGCATCCACTCAGTTTTTTAATTCTTTGAATGGTCCGATTTAAAATATGCATAAACGTATTTCACTGGGCTTCACAGCAAGCCTGGGCCATTTTACATGTTGCCATGTTTGCAGAGGGAGATGAGACTTCTGATCAGTAGAGTGACTACTCAAGTGATACTGTATAATAGGTAAACTTAGCATCAGAGCTTCTTGGAATTTAGACATATGGTTCCAGAGAACTTCAGAAGAGAAATTTGTAGAAAGAATATACTCCAGGGAGGGGAGAAAGAGAGAGGAAGAGGGAGAGGGAGAGGGAGAGAGAAAGACACAGAGAGAGAGAGAGAGAGGGAGAGATACACTTTGGAAGCTGCAGACATGCAGGAGAAGCAAGTTTTCTAACATGTCCCTTATTTCCAGCTTGCCTCCCTAGAGAACTCAAATAAGAAATTTCCCTTTGGGTAAGGTCAGGCTTTCCTCTCTCTTAGTTTGAGCCCAGATCTTATTTGACTCTCAACAGAAGAATTTCTTCATTCTTGGTGTATTTTCTGATATTTTCTAATCTATACAACTTTTTCTCATTTCTGTTTGCTATTTTTGCTCAGATAAATGGGTTATACTCACTATTTGCTATTTCTGGTCATCTTTTCTTTTTTAATAATATTTTTTCCCAATTACATTGACAATTTTAACGTTCATTTTTAAAAATTTGCATTCCAAATTCTCTCCCTACCTTTCCTTCCTCCCCACTCCTTGAGACAGCAAGCAGTTTGATATAAGATATACATGGGCAATCATGCAAAACATATTTCCATATTCATCATGTTGTAAAAGAAGACACAGACCAAAAAAAAAAAACCCATGAAAAAATAAAGCAAACAATTCTTCAATCTGCATTCAGACTCTGTCAGCTCTTTCTCTGGAAATGGATATCATTTTTCATCATGAGTCTTTTGGAATTGTCTTGGATCTTTGTATTGCTGGGAATAACTAAGTCATTCATAGTTGATCATTGCACAATGTTGCTATTACTGTGTACAATGTTCTCTTGATTCTGCTCACTTCACCTTGCATCAGTTAGTGTAGATCTTTCCAAGTTTTCCTGAAATCATCCTGCTAGTCATTTCTCATAACACAATGGTATTCCATTATAACCATATACCACAACTTGTTCAGCTATTCCCCAATTGATGGACATCCCCTCAATTTCCAATTCTCTGTGGCAGACTTTTCCGTAACCAGTGTTTGGTGGGAAAGAATTAAGCTAACTAATGTAAACTAAGGGTTACTCTCTGCCTTAAGAGCAACCCGGGAAGCAGCTTTTGTTCAGAACCTATTATACCCATAGACCAACAATAACTGTGGAGGCACATAGATATAATACTAGTCCAATACACCCTTGAAATACATGAGGGAATAAGTAATGCCCAGCCCTGGCTCTTCTCCTACTCCTCTCAAAGTGGAAATGCAGATATACAGAGATATCTATCCATGTAACCCACAAGCCAGATCTATACATTAAGACAACACATTTGAACACAAACATCTTATATGAAGTACACATCCTACACGTATATGACCTTGTGCTAGGGCACCTATGGCACCAAGAAACCTTATTATTGGGAAGGATATTACATTTCATTCAGAAAATTTTCCACTGGACAATACAGAAGATTGGTAACAGTTGCCTATTTGTAAGCACATTTATTCCAAACTGCACCAAAACTGGGAGTGGGGATAGGGATAGTGACCTTGTGGTGTTTGATGCTCACATAGAATAGAGTAAACTCGAAGATGGCGGCTGGAAACCAGGTACTTGCATGAGCTCCCCACCACGTCCCTCCAAAAACCTATAAAAATGGCTCTGAACAAATTCTAGAACTGCAGAACCCACAAAATAGCAGAGGCAAGCAGGGATCCGGCCCAGGACAGCCTGGATGGTCACTGGATGAGGTCTATGGCGCATGGAGTAGAGGGGAGCAGAGCTCAGCGTGGGAGGCAGCAGGACCAACCAGACCAGGAGCCAGGCAGGACAGGCCCTAGCACCCTGAATCAGTGAGCTGTGGCAATTACCAGACTTCTCAACCCACAAACACCAAAGACAACAGAGAAGGTTAGTGGGAAAAGCTGCGGGGGGACAGAGTTCATGGTTTGGCCACTGCCCCAGGGGCAGCGGGGGAGGTACATCTACAGAACTACAGCTGCAGTTACTTCTGGCCCCAGGCCCACCTGGTGGGAGGAATTAAGTGGCGGATCAGAGCAGGAGTGCACAGCCTGCTGAAGATTTGTGCCAGGTCCGGGTTGGTGGTTCTTGAGGAAGGAGGAGTGCTGGGGTGGCAGAGCTGGCTGTATAGAAATACCTCTGAAATCAACGGCGCATCCCCTCAAGCTTGGAACAAAGTACACTTTGCTCTACAAGCAGTCATACCCCGACAAAAAACTCAAGGGTCAAGTAAGTTGGCTGGGAACATGGCCAGGCAGCGAAAACACACCCAGATTCAGTCTCAGACTTTGGAATCTTTCTTTGGTGACAAAGAAGACCAAAACATACGGCCTACAAAGTCCAAGAGCCTACACCAAAAGCCTCCAAGAAAAACATGAACTGGTCTCAGGCCATGGAAGAGTTCAAAAAGGAGTTGGAAAAGCAAGTTAGAGAAATAGAGGAAAAATTGGGAAGAGAAATGAGGAGGATGCAAGAAAACCATGAAAAACAAGTCAATGACTTGCTAAAGGAGACCCGAAAAAATACTGAAAAAAATATTGAAGAAAACAACACTTTAAAAAATAGACTAACTCAAATAGCAAAAGAGCTCCAAAAAGCCAATGAGGAGAAGAATGCCTTGAAAGGCAGAATTACCCAAATGGAAAAGGAGGTCCAAAAGACCACTGAAGAAAATACTACCTTAAAAATGAGACTGGAGCAAGTGGAAGCTAGTGACTTTATGAGAAATCAAGATATTATAAAACAGAACCAAAGGAATGAAAAAATGGAAGACAATGTCAAATATCTCATTGGAAAAACCACTGACCTAGAAAATAGATCCAGGAGAGATAATTTAAAAATTATTGGACTACCTGAAAGCCATGATCAAAAAAAAGGCCTAGATATCATCTTTCAAGAAATTATCAAGGAGAATTGCCCTGATATTCTAGAGCCAGAGGGTAAAATAGAAATTGAAAGAATCCACAGATTGTCTCCTCAAATAGATCCCAAAAAGAAAACTCCTAGGAACACTGTCACCAAATGCCAGAGCTCCCAGGTCAAGGAGAAAATACTGCAAGCAGCCAGAAAGAAACAATTTGAATATTGTGGAAAAACAATCAGGATGATACAGGATCTCTCAGCTTCCACATTAAGGTACTGAAGGGCTTGGAATATAATACTCCAGAGGTCAATGGAGCTAAGATTAAAACCAAGAATCACCTACCCAGCAAAACTGAGTATCATGTTCCAAGGCAAAATATGGATTTTCAATAAAATAGAGGACTTTCAAGCTTTCTCAGTGAAAAGACCAGAGCTGAATAGAAAATTTGACTTTCAAACACAAGAATCAAGAGAAGCATGAAAAGGTAAACAAGAAAGAGAAATCATAAGGGACTTACTAAAGTTGAACTGTTTTGTTTACATTGCTACATAGAAAGATGATATGTATGATTCATGAGACCTCAATATCATAGTAGTTGAAAGGCATATGCATATATATGTGTGTGTCTATGTATGTATATATGTAGGTATATATAAATACATATATATATATTTTATATATATATATATATACACACACACACAAAGGGCACAGGGTGAGCTGAATATGAAGAAATGATATCTAAAAAAAATCAATTTAAGGGATGAGAGAGGAATATATTGAGAGAGGGAGATACGGAGAGATAGAATGGGGTAAATTATCTTGCATAAAAGTGGCAAGAAAAAGTGGTTCTGTAGGAAGGGAAGAGGGGGCAGGTGAGGGGGAATGAGTAAATCTTGCTGTCATCGTATTTGACCTGAGGAGGGAATACCATACATACTCAATTGGGTATCTTACCCCACAGGAAAGGAGGAAGAAGATAAAAAAGGGGGGATGATAGAAGGGAGGGCAGATGGGGGGAGGAGGTAATCAAAAACAAACAACTTTCGAAAAGGGACAGGGTCAAGGGAGAAAATTCAATAAAGGGGGATAGGTTAGGAAGGAGCAAAACATAGTTAATCTTTCACAACATGAGTATTGTGGAAGGGTTTTACATAATGATACGCATGTGGCCTATGTTGAATTGCTTGCCTTCTTAGGGAGGGTGGGTGGGGAGGGAAGAGGGGAGAGTATTTGGAACTCAAAGTTTTAAAAACAGATGTTCAAAAACAACAACAACAAAAAAAAAGTTTTTTCATGCAACTAGGAAATAAGATACACAGGCAATGGGGCATAGAAATTTATCTTGCCCTACAAGAGAAGAAGGGAAAGGGGGATGGGAGGGGAGTGGGGTGACAGATGGGAGGGCTGACTGGGGAATGAGGCAACCAGAATATACACCATCTTGGAGTGGGGGGAGGGCAGAAATGGGGAAAAAATTTGTAATTCAAACTTTTGTGAAAATCAATGCTGAAAACTAAATATAATAAATAAATTAAAAAAAAAAGAAGAGAGTAAACTCATTTGCTGGCTAGCTCAGACTAATTTAAGCTTTCTTTCCTCACCTAGGGTTGGCTCATCTAGACATTACATTTTTCCCCCCCTCAATCTATTTCTTCTGCATGCTTGACCATATATACTTCAAAAGGTACTATCTTTCCTCCATTAATAATCTCTGATTTATCCAGTATATAATGTCTGTATATAGTTGTTTGCATGTTGCCTCCTCCATTAGACTGTGATAGTGCCGGGTACATAGTAGGCATTTAATAAATTCTCGTTGACTTGACATGTAACCTGTAACTGCTATCGCACCTACTTCTTCAGTATCTACAACTACTAAAGACCTGGAAAACAAAGCTTTCATCACCAAAGTCCTTGGCACTGCCAGATAGTTCAACATCAGAAATGAATATAGTTTTAGTAGTGAAAATAACATTAAAGAAGATGCATTACTATCTGCTTTGCCATTGCACCCTAAAGACCATGAAACCTTTCCATATGACTTGTAGTTAAAACCACTCATATAGGTTGGTTGCTCCTCCTAGAATATGAGATTCTTGAGAGGAAAGACCACCTTTCTTCTCCTTTTGTATCCCCTTTGCTTGTACATAGAAAGCACTTATTAAATGCTTTTTCACCCATTTCCTCTTTTCTGAAATACAGACTTTAGCCTATATTCAGACTTCTGATGCCTATTCTGTTTTTCACAGTTCCTCAAAGATTATCAGTGACAATTCCATAATTATATCAGCAAATTCCATCAGTACCCTGGTATATAGCTTTTCTAGGCCTTCAGATTTCAATTTATATAAAGTAGCTTTTACCATCTCTTTACCTCTCTTGGGCTTCAATTCTCTCTTAACCATGCTCACTATGCCCTTTGCAATTTGAAGATCCTCCTCCTTAGTAGTGAAAATGAAACAAAATTGGCTCTGGATAGCTTCTTGCTTCCTTTTTTGTATTTGCGTACTATGTATAACTTTGGGCAAATCATTTAACCTTCCTAGGGTCAAGTTTCCACATTTATAAAGTGAGAATGTTGACTTAGAATGATCTTTAATGATCCCTCCCAGCTATTAGTCCTATGATCTTCTGACTGGATGATCTCTGAGAGTCCTTTGAACTTAAATTTTATGATATTGTGACCCATTAACCCTAAACCATCTGCTCCAGCAGTATTGCTGGCTACATCCATTCTTCTTGTTCCAAATATACATATTTTTTTTTATTCTCCTTACTATTTCTCACAAACCTTACTTCATTCTGGCTTCAACTTTTTTGGTAATATTTTCATAGGTTTGTGCTAGTCCTTTTGTTTAAGCTTGGTTACAAATATGTCCTTTCATATTTAAATAGTTGTCTCTAAGAATTGCAACTAGTCAAAGGGCTTCCCTGTGCTATATAAGGCATCCTCCTTTGCTCCCTCTGCCTTCTCTCTTTATCAGAATAATTTACTTTCCTCTTTTCTTCCTTATCAGAGTTATTTGCCATATTGTGTTAAAATACCTACTTCATCCCTTTTGAGCTATCTAACTTGCTAGAGTCTGTCTATGGGATCCATCTCTCTTGCTCCTTTTTCACTTCCACAACATGCCCCTCCTCATCATCTCACATCCCCTCAGATGCTAGGCTATATTGTGCTAACAAGCATATTCACACAAGCTCACACACACATTCTCTCTAGTTCTCTCTCTCTCTTTCTCTCTCTCTCTCTCTCTCTCTCTCTCTCTCTCTCTCTCTCTCTCTCTCTCTCTCTCTCTCTTTCTCTCAGCAAAGACCCCTCCAATAACTATCTTGGCTTTCAAATAATATTACCATGTGGTACGTACAGATTTTTTGTCTATTTCTGTATATCCCCACTGAAGTGTCATCTGAGCCTGACAACTTATCTCCTCTGTTAATATTCTCGAAGCCCCTGAGTACCAAATACGTCCAACTAGGAGTGGCTTGAGACAAAGAATGACTGACTGGCAATCTTACCAAGTAGTCACTAGTTTCTGTGTGTCTTGAAAAGGGTGATCTTGATACCCTCTAGTGGTAATTGCATATATCTACAATATATCCTCATGAACTATGTTAAAACTATGTACAAACAATATTGTGTACCTACTGGATGCAGTACTAAGCTTTGGAAATATAAAAAGATTTAAGAAAGCCCTCAAGGGGCTTACATTTTAGGTGGAAAAGCATACTTAAGGACTAAGCAACCGTAGCCAAGTCTCTTAGCTACTAAGCCTCAATTTTCTTAACTGTAATATAGTGATAATAATTTTCCTAGTACTGATCCCACAGGTTTTATGAAAATTGAAGGATACAATATATGTAAAGCTTTTTGCAAATCTCAAACTGCTATAAAAATGTCAGTACTAAAATAGTAGTCTTGAAGAAGATAAATTATAGGTAATGGTGACATTGCTTCCTTGGAAATGGTTATAATAATAAATCCTTGATTTTGTATGGTTCATAACCCTCTAAGAGTTAAAAAGCTAAAGGCAAGTTTGAGGAAAATATAAGGTGGGACTATGGTAAAGGGAAATAAGAGATAAAAAAACAGGGATGAAAACAGATTAGTCAGGAAAGGGTAGGGAGGGATTAACAAAGGGAAAGTAGGTGATGAAACTACCAGACCTATATCCCAAAGAGACAAATAAAGAGAAAAAGGACTCATGTGTGGAGGAAAAGTCTCTTTTGTTGTGGCAAAGAACTGGAAACTAAGGTGATTCTTATCAGTTTGGGGAATGGCTAAACAGATTAAGGTATACAAATGCAATAGAATACTTTTGTATCATAAGAAATGATGCAAGAGACAGTTTCAGAGAAACCTGGAAAGATTTATATGAACTGATGCAGAGTGAAGTGATCAGAACCAGAACAATTTATAGAATATCAACAATATTTTAGATCATTGAAATGATTAACAATCATTCTAGAGGCCTGATGATGAAGAATGATGCCCTTTTTTTGACAGTGAAGTGATGGACTAAATATGCAGAATGAGACACAAATTTCATGGTCAATATGGGAATTTGTTCTTCTAACTATATATACACACATACATACATGTGTATGTATGTGTGTATATATGTATATGTGTGTATGTATGTGTGTATATATGTATGTGTATATATATACATGTGTACACACACACACACACACACACACACAGTTGTCTACATGGGAGCAGCTAGGTGGTTCAGTGGCTAGAGTGCCAGGCCTGGAGTCAGGAAGATCTGAGTTCAGATGTAGCCCCAGACACTTACTAACTGTGTGACTCTGGACAAATCACTTCACCCTGTTCACCTCCCATGAGCTGGAGAAGGAACAGCAAACTACTTTGGCATCTTTGCTAAGAAAACCCCAAACGGGGTCATGAAGAATTGGGCACCACTGAAACGACTGAATAACAACAACAAAATATTATATACACTAAATACAGTATTGTACAGTCTACTATACTATACATGTATATATACACATATAGTATTATATACTATATATTGTATAGTATTGACTCTATGTGTGTATGTGGGGGGGGTGTATATTTGCTCCAAGTGTTTTGTTTTCCTCCCCCCTCCTTGCCACCCCAAGGTGGCAGGTGGTAGAGTGTGTTGGAAAAAAGAGAAAATAAATGCTTGGGAAAAATAAATTTGGGGAAAAAATATATAAATGAGAGTAGGATAAGAGATGGAGGGGGAGAGTAGAAAAAAAGGAATTAGAGTCTAGGGACAGGGCAGAGAACAGGGTTTCTTAGCCCCCAGTTAAGCGCTATCCATCTATAGCTGGGTAGAGGGCCCTGTCATAGGACAGCGTAAAGAATATTGATACAATCAGGAGATCTGGCTTACTCCAGCTTAACTCACTCCGTTGGAACATTGAACAAATCACATCTCCAATCTAGGTTTCAGTTTCCTCATTTTTAAAATGACTAGATGACTTTTATGGTCCTTTCCAGATATAAATCTATGATCTAATCTCCTCTCACCTTGAGTCCAAGTCTTTTTACCTGATTCTTTTTCCCAGGACATCATTAACACATTGGATAATTAACACAAGTATCCTTTGGAATCAATGAGGAAACTAAAGCTGAGAGAGATTTAAATGACTTGCCCAAGATCATATAGGTAGTAATCAACAGAACTTGGATTGGAACCCAGACACTCCCAGACTCCAAATCCTGAGTCTTTGTCTTAAGACAAAAGTCTTAAGAATCATATAATTGCTCCTAAGTTACTGACTTATTTTTGAGAAAGGGAGCTATTTTGTAACATATCAGGATTGGACAAAGAAGCTCATACTCACCCCATCTATCAATAGATTAATGGTTTATTTATAGCAGTCCATATATACATCTTGCTTTTCCCAGAAAGAAAAACAAAACAAAACAGAAATTTTGAAAGGATAATAGATTGCTAGTAATTTAATTTTGGTAATTTAGAAATGACCAAAAAGAAGTATTTATGGGTATTTTTTAATGACATAAAAATGATATTTCTAATCATAACAGGAAGGCTCCCAAACCATCATCACTTAGTCCAACCTCCTCATTTTATGGATAAGGGAGCTAAGATCCAGAGAGGGGAAGAGACTTACTCAAGGTTAGACAACCAGTCAGTGTCAGAATATTCATTCAATTTTATATAATTCAAGAAATACTTATTAAATGCCCACTATTTCCAAAGTAACTCTGTAATACTATACATTTCAATCCTTTATATTATAAATTGCACAGCATGTACTGATCTGCATTGATAAAGGGAGTTTCTATATTAATGAAATCAGAGGTCTCACTGAAAAACAAAATAGAAGGGGGCAGCTAGGTGGTTCAGTGGATAGAGCACCAGCTCTGGAGTCAGGAGAACCTGAGTTCAAATCCAGCCTCAGACACTTGACACTTACTAGCTATTCCTTAACACTGATTGCCTCACCAAAAAAAAAAAATACAAGGCAATAAAGATACAAAGATAAAAAATAACAACTAGATACTTACCTCAGGGAGTTTATTATCTTATTGGAATGTATAACACATGTAGACAAATAACTAAGTTACTAGAAAGAATATGTCAAGTGCAAATAAATCCAGACAAAACGCTATAAGAGGTCAGGTGAGGGTCAGTATCAGCTGGGGAAGATCAAGAAAGGAAGGGTTCATTGAGGAGGTGACACCTGAATTAAGTAAAGATTGAAAAGGGATCTCAACAGGAAAAGATGAAGGTTGAAAAGAGGGGTTTATTTTAGTTATAAGATATGGTGAGTAAAAACGTGGAGCTGGTACAGAAGGGAACCAACAGAGGGGGACTATGAATAATCCAGTGTAATTAGGCATTAGCCCAAGCCTGGGGCCTTTTGTGTGTAGCTGCATATGTAGAAAGAGATGTGACTCCCAGTTGGAGGAGAGAATGATGAGGCAACACCTGTGTAAGAGACAGAATTTAAGCCACAGCCTCTTGGGGGAGAGACACATAGTGCTGCAGGGACTCTTCAGGAGAGATACACATGGAGAAAGATTTTGGAAGCTGCAGACATGTAGGAGAAGCCAGCCCTTGCTGTTTGTCTTCCTGGAAACTTCAAAGAGAAATTTTCCTTGGGTGAGATTGGGCCCTCTCACTTGTTTGTAACTGATATCTCATCTCACTTCAGCCCCTGTGGTACAGGCCCTCACCACTACACACCTGGAGTATTTCAACAGCCTTCTGGTTGGTCTTCCTGCCTCAGGAATCTCCCCACTCTAATCCATCCTCCACATAATTATCAAACAGATCTTCCTAAAATACAGATCTGACATCATTACCCTATTCAGTAAACTCCAGCAAAGTTCAGGATTTCCTATTACTTCCAGTGTCAAATATAAAATCCTTTGTTTGGCCTTTTATAACCCAGCTCCTTCCTACCTGTCCTGTCTTCTTACACCTTACTCCCCTCCACTCCCCATTCCAGGGATCCATTGTGATCTAGGGACACCGACCTCCTTATTGTTCCTTGCACTTGACACTCCATCTCCAGACCCTAAACATTTACACTGGCTGGTAGTTCCCCACGCCTGGAATTCTCTCACTCTCCTCATCTCCCCCTCCTAGCTTCCCTGGTTTCCTTCAAGTCTCAGCTAAAGTCCTACCTTCCGCAAGAAGCCTTTCCCAGTCTTCCTTAAACTTGTCTCTTCCCTCTGAGATTACTTCCAATTTATCCTATACATAAATATCCCCTTAATAAAAGGATTTGTTCTGTAAAACTTAGACTCAGCCAAAAGGCTGCACCCAAGCACCTAGAAGGCTACATGTGACCTCAAGACCACAGGTTCCCCACCCCTGTTCTAACATGTATGACTTCTATAATTTCTGTTTGCTTAGATAAATGGGTTTATTAGCTATTCACTATTCATGATGGCCTTTTATACAATCAATGCTTGGTGGGAACAGGACAAGCCAGTGGGTATAACCTTGGGGCTACCCTCTCTTAAGAGCAACCAGGGTTTTGTTCTGAATCAAACGGGCACTCCGAGATGAGGATATGTGGTCAGATATATACAATTCTTATCTGATACCCTTCTCTAAGATAGTTGAAGGAAGGAGCAATCACTCAACCAATGGCCCTTCTCTTATTCCTTTCAGGACAGAAATCTCAGTCCTCTGGAGAGGAGCGAGACACATTCCAAAGATATCTATCCCTGCCATGAAAAAACTGACATGATCAGTACAGGAAATTAAGACTACCTAGGCAGCAATGTGGAAGATGAATTGGAGAAGGGTATCTAGAGGTATCTAGAGGAAGAAAAATGAATTAGGCTATCACAACATTGCAAAGGGGTAATGAGGTCTCAAGAAAGGTGGATGCTATAAAAGGGGAAAGGAAGGAAGAGACTGAAGTAATATTGCTTTGGTGAAGTAGAATGATCAGGATTTTTATGACTTTTGGCTTTTCATACGTACATATATACATATATGTTAATTGTCTCTTATCAGAGAAATTTGATACACAATTTTTAGGGTTTTTTTCCCATTCAACAACTGCCCTTCTTATCCTAGGTGCATTTCATTTTATTTGTGCAGAAAGAAGCTTTTCAGTTTCATGTAATCAAAATCATCTATTTTATCTTCTATAATTGCCTCTATCTCTTCTTTGATTAAGAATACATCTCCTACCCGGAGCTGTGAGAAGTATACATGTGATCTTGTAATTTTTTTATAGTATGATCTTTAATATTAAGGTCATAATATCCATTTAGAATGTATTTTGCAATGTGGTATAAAGTGATGATCTAAATTTAATTTCTGCCAGACTGCTTTTCATTTTTCCTTGCAGGTTTTAATCAAAGAGAAAGTTCTATAAGTAATTTATGTTTTCCAGTTTATCAAACAATGGGCTAGATACTGAATTCCATTGTTTTAGAGTCTCCCTTGTTTAGTCTGTTCCATCGATTTACCTCTCTATTTTTTAACCGATAATATATGATTTTGATGACTGCTGCTCTATCATATAGTTTGAGATCTGGAAGTGCTATTCTGGGAAGTGCTTTTTATTATTTCCTGAATTATTTCCCAAATTATTTTTATTATTTCTCATGATATTCCATATATTTGCTTTTTCCAAATGAATTTTGTTATTATTTTATTGAGTTCTTTAAAGGGATATTCTAATCCTGGATTCGCTCTAATCTGAAATCTTGCTGAAGGCATAGTAGGTTTGTTGTAGTCTGTCCACATGTCTATTCAATTAAGGGTAGTTAGATACCATGGGTAACAAGCTTTATTTCCTTCTGTACTTCTCCCCGCCCCCCCCCCCCCCCCCCCCCGCGCGCGCGCGCGCGCGCGCGCGCACACACACACACACACACACACACACACACACACACACACACACACACACACACACACGAAAATGAAGAAAATACAAAACAGCCATGTTTTTCTCACATCCTCAAAAAGTTCAGAATCCAAGTAACATGTTACCCCTAAATGCACAAAAGACAACACTTTTCTACATAGCAAACAACACAGTAAAAAAAGAGTAATCATGGCTTCATCCTAGGGAACTGAAATTTGTTTTTCTTTACCCCCACCCCACCATCCCAACCCTCTCCCTAGCCAGTGGCCTAATTAACATAGGCATCCCATAGTATCACCACACCTTCCCCCCACCTTCTCCAGGGAAAATTTGGGGGAGCATTGGTTAAGCCATGGGCCTTAGGGCTACTGCAAAAAAAAATCCAGCAATCAGTGTTATTTGTATTTAGCTATTTCCAACAAAATATACGACATGACAGTATACTAAATAATCAAACATGCTATCTATAGACAAATGTCTTGAACATATTTATATGATTATTTATATATATATATATATATATATATATATATCAGTAGAGGCCATTAATAAAAAGGAAATCCATTTAAAAGTGTTACTGAATTCATAGCAGGTTCTGTCATAATGTGTTTTCTCCATCAGTGGATACTAATTTGATTCAATAAATATTTATTAAGGGCTATTTACTGTGTGTAAGTGTTTTACCTGGTGGAGACCCAGAGACAAAACAGAATAGGCCCTGCCTTCAATGGTCTCATATTGCACAACTAATGATACAACTACTATCGTGGGGGGGGGGGAGGGGAGCATGGGGAGAAGGGTCATTGAAATATTTTGTTAAAAAAGATGAAAAAAAAGATTGCTGTAATACTGTGTACCTAAGTAAAGTATAGTTACTATCAGAACCCAAAACTGTAATTACACCTGCCAAAGCAAGTACCACAAAATAGGGACACCATACTATGAGGTGGCTACTAAGGAGGCCATCGAGATGGTATAGAGGAGAGACTAAGATGGTATAGGCAGGGAGGGAGTTCACCTGGGACGTGGAAAATACCACATTTCACCTTCATTGTGTTCATAGGTGGTTTTCTTGCCCCGAGGACAGCAATCTGCCCTGTTGGGAATTAATCTGGGTGGAGGAGAGATGGGGGAGGAAGGAAAGGTAGTAGAACTGCCTGCCTAAACTCTTGAGAGTAACTGAGGATTGCATCAGTTTTATATGTGGACGCTACACCTCATACAGGGGTGGCCAGCCCAAGACCCCAGAATCACAAACTGGATTTCAAGGACTCATGTTGTGACTTACAGAGCCACATCAAATCTGATACATACTGACTATGTGACCCTGGGCAATTCACTTAACCTCTAAGTGCCCCAGGTGAAACACTGATAATAATTTTTATGAATTATAAAGTAAAAATATACCCAAGTAAATACCTAAATGCTTGATAGCTGGCAAAGATGTGACCTTGTATTATGCCAACTTGGGTAAATAAAATCAGTAGTTTTATATTCTTGTTCCCGGGGAAATACAAATTCTTACTTCCCATTACCTTCTAATTAAGTTTTATGTCTCAGCGGTCTCCAATACTCCTTTAAAAATTTCCTTTCTCTTTCTTCCCACAAACTTTTATTAAAGCACTTCAAAACTGTACCTCTTTCTGATTCAACCTTCTACTCCCTTTTACTACTTTCTCAATCCCTCATGTCTTTATTATACAATGATATCTCAATCCATCTACAAAACTAGCTTTCTTTACTCCACGGAAATCTCCCCTTTCCAAATTAGCACCAGTTTAATTATACAATACCAATTAACTGCAAAACATTACTTTTCCCTGATCAAAACTGAAACTTCAAATAAAACTTTTTTTCAATTTAGTTCATTAAGAGCTTGCAAATGGCACAGTCTATTCTAATTCCTTTTATGTGACTTCGCTTCTAATTTTCCTAGGCAATTAGACTCTATTAAATCATTCACAGAAGACAGAGGTAAGAGAAAAAACATTCTTGTAAAATGAAATTTTGTTTTTTGATTTAAGCATGTCTTGATTTAAACATTCTTGAAGAGTCAATGTTTGCAATACATGGCTCATAAACACCAGATAAGTTTGGAAACTGCAAACAGCAAAATCAGTTGTTTCTCCTTTTTTCTGCTTTAAGGCGTTCTTAGCATTCTCTAGTTGGTGAAATCCTCTTCTTTTCCTACTCTAAAATAAAAACCTGTCACTCTCCAGGGAAAGAAGAGAGTAGTTAAAGGGTCCAGGTACTATTTGTATGAAACTTCCACAAAGTTTTAATTATTTTTAAATTCTAGAGAGCAGCACCGCCCCCCAAAACCTCACTAGGATATTTCAGCATTTATAAAAATATTTAAACCATATTTTAGAAATTCATAGAAAAGAAATTACATTTCAGTCACAAATTAATCTCTAATCAGTTTGCAATGCCATAAATTTCTGCAAATGAATAAAGGATTTCTTTCTCTCTTTCTCTCTCTCCCAAAATTAGGAACACAGAGATGAAACTATACCTTTGAAAGCTTTGAAATTTTGCAGTAGAAGAGTTCTCATTCTTGTACTTATTTTCTACTTTATTGGAAATGAGACAGTTTAACATTGGTAGGCTTCATGATCAAAGGTACCAAATAATGGTCTGGGTCATTCAGTTGTAACAGATGTTGTTCAGTAGTTTTCAGTCACATCTGACTCTTTGTGACCCCATTTGGGGTTTTCTTGGCAGTTACTGTTGCCATTCCTTCTCCAGCTCATTTTACAGGTGAGGAAACTGAGGCAAACAGTTAAGTGGCTTGCCCAGGATCATACACCTGGCAGGTATTTGAAGTTGCATTTGAACTCAAGTCTTACTGACTCCAAGCCCAGCACTCTATCCACTTCACCACCTAGCTGCAAGTATAGGATGGCCATCTAGTTTGGCAGAGCTTAACAAGCATAGTTAGACCAGCCCTTCCTGGAATTTTTTCCTAATTTGCCAACAGAAGCCTAAAGTGGGTTTTGTTCTAGAACAGATCCCATACTGACCATTGACCTAAGTCTAAGGATTGCCTTAACCACTGACCACTACAAACAATGACGATTATGTCATCTACTGACCACTGCAACTAAGGATTGTCAGCCACTGTTCACTACAATGTTGTATTACATTATATTATGTTATGTTATATTATATTGTATCATATTGTATCATCTCATATCATATCTATTGTATATGATTATATCTGGATTATGTCATTATTTTGGCAGAGATAAGTAATACTGACTGGAGTCTCATGTCAGAAGGAACAGAATTCAAAAATTTAGATAGAAAGGGTGGCCAAGATGATATGGTGATCACTAAAAAAAAAAACCCAGACAGACAACATAGAACAAAAAATAAATAAAACATTAACCTGTATCTATAGGTCTCTTGATTTGGAACACAAAAGTACAGGACTGCAACTTTATCAGTCCTCTCAATTCCCCTTCTCTAGAAGTTCCCAATTTGATGAACTTACCTAAGAGCAACTGGAAAGTTCCTGAAGATGGAGATATGCCAAGGCTGGGTCAGCCAATCCCAACTAGGTCACCACAATTGTTGCATGAGTTTTTTTACTGGTTCAACTACTTGCTGCCAATAAGACATAACAAATCAGAGAAACAGCTTTTATTATACAATTAGAGTATGACACACCCAGTTGAAGGGAATGTGTGTCATTTACAATTCAACTAGGAGTATTTATATATTACATGAAACAAAGAAAAAAAGCTGTTCATTATAGTGCAACTGATTTCACATAAAAAAAGTGTGCTTGTTAAGGAGAATGTGCATAGTTAGCTACAGGAAATAGATAAGGGATGTGTCTTTGTTAGTGTAGCTAGTTTCACTAAATAAAAGGGAACTACCTGTCAGTCTAGATCAAGCCTTCACAACATACAGCCTGAGGACTGCTTGCTGCCCAGCGAAGGATTTCAGGAGGCCCTTGAAAAATGTAGGGTTTCCACTACACACGCTCTTGTTTGTCACACGATCCGAGGCAACCAACCATTGTCAGTCCGTCTCTAGTCTAACCTATCTGCGGCCAGAAGTTTAGCCTATTTTACTTTTGGTCCCTACCTACTGCCAAGTTGTGCAGGGCTGGTCTAGATAAAGAAGGGAAGCATTCTTGAGACTGCAATCCTTTTTTTTTTTTAAAGCAATTAAGCCATTTTGTACCAATTAGGGGAGCAAAGCAAGTCTCTGACAGGAGACTGTTTGGTTGTTACTGCAGTTCATGCAGGGGTTCTACACTGCAAAATGGTGAATACAGAACAAAATGGAATTCCATTCTCCCAAAAATTCACTTCCAACACCATATAAACAAATCTTGTCATTTCTGCAGTCAAAACCTTTCATATCTATTTAATCTATCTATACACACATATAAGTAAACATATACACACATACACTATGTATGTGTGTATATGTATCCCCTTCTTTCCAGTTGTATATGTATATATGTGTGTGTATAGATAGATTGTATGTATGTATGTATGTGTATACGTATGCATGCATGTATCCCCTTCTTTCTAGTTAAATAGCCACCACCCTGATTCAGGCCCTATCTCGTCTCACCTGAACTATTGCAAGGGCCTCCTAATTGCTTTCCCTCCTTCAAATCTTTCCCCTTTCCAATCTATCCTCCATATACCTGGCAAAGTGGTTTTCTTTCTTAAAGCACAGGTCTGACCATGTTACACCCCTTTACTCTATTAATAAACTCCAGTGGCTTCCTATTGACTATAGGATTAAATATCATGGAGTCAAGAAAATTCCATTTCCTGTCTCAGTCTCTTCAGGTAGCCTCACCTTACTTGCTGAGGTCAGAAAGACAGTCAACCCCCTAGGCAGGCTTCTTCCTGCTTTCAGGAGACCCTGTCTGCCTGCAAGTGATAGAGAGATACCATTCCATCGCCTGGCAGTTTCTTCTCCCAGACTCGTCCTGACTGCAGGGGATGCAGAAAGACCCCATTTATCTCTACCATAGCCTCCTAAATCTCTAACAGGACTTCACCCTGAGGCCAACATCCCAACCTAGGGCTGTTAACAACCTACCTGAACTTATTTTTCAATGATTGATAAACTACCACCCAGGATTATGCTGATAAATGTTTACCAAACAGCCCTCTGGGGGGAAAAATGTACTCACAACACATTTTAAAATTTAATCTACATTATTAGCATTTTCTTCATCATTTTCTTTAGCCTAGACCAGAGGCAGGGAATTGCCACCCCAAGGCCACACGTGGTCCTCTAGGTCCTCAAGTGTGGCCCTCTGACTGAATCTAAACTTCACAGAACAAATTACCTTAATAAAAGTATTTGTTCTGTAAAACTTGGATGCAGTCAAAGGGTTTCACCCAAAGACCTAGAAGCCCACATGTGGCCTTGAGGCCACAGGTTCCCCACCCCTAGACAATTCAACAAAACAATATAAGTCTAGGAATCAACAAAATAATAAATCAAGCCCCGATTTATAGTGACTGCTTGCAGAGTTCTGAGGTGTAAATGCTCAAATTGAAAATCTATCAACACTACTCTCCCAGACAAGCTGTCTCTAGCATACCACTGCTCCCATCTGTCATACCTTTTCCATCTTATGGATCCTAAACCCTCCCCCACCATCATTATTCAAACTTTGTTCTCCATCTTCCACTGACCCCTCCCTTATTCCTATACCCTTCAACCCAGACCCCCAATATCCCACTCTAAGCTACCCATCCCTTCTATTGCACTCTCTTTAATACTAACTTCATGGGTAACAAACTTGCCTTCATCTTAAATCTTTTCCTTTCCAACTCCTTCCATCTTCGGCTTTCACGGAAACCTGGCTCCCTCCTAATGACAGCCTTCCTGGCCACCCTTTTCAGTACTAGTTGCACTCTCACTCCCTAACTTGCTAGTAGAAGTGGGGAAGTTGGAACACTCCTTGTTCTCCATTGCCACTCACAGGCTGAACCCCCACCACCATCACCCAGTAAGCTCTCTTCTTTTGAGGTTCTCTCAATCCATTCTACCACCCAATCAAAATTCTGGGAGTTGCTGTCGTCAGCTGACCTCCAGTGCAGTCCCCTTCTCTCCTCACAGAGTTCAGTACCCGGATTACAGGCTTCCTCTCCTCTCCAACTCCAGCCCTCACACTAAGGGACTTCAATATACATATTAATACTACCTCAACACCCTAACCTCCCAGTTCCTCAATTTCCTCATGTCCCATAACCTCCACCCCACTACGGTTACACACAAAGAAGGTCATACCCTTGTTCTTGCCATCACTCATAAATGAGCCACTTGTATGTTCATGAACTCTGATTACAGAGTTCATCTGATTACAATCTATTGTCATTCCACCTCTCTATCTGCCTTGCAACCCCAAAATGTTGTTCTTTGTCCTCTCTGCGACTTCCTATCCCTCAACTCCTCAATTCTTTCCCAGGCCATCACCTCTGCACTGATTACACTTTCCTTCCTTCCCTACCTTGACCCCTTAATGAAGCCTTCACTTCTCCTGCTTCTCCTCCTGTCTGTTCCTTCCCAGCCTCCTTTGTTAGATCATCATACAAGTCATGTTCTATCTTCTTCAGCAGATTGTTCCATCTATCATCCCCATTTTCTCATTTATCTTGAATCTGTCTACTGATTGCGTTCTTAATGCCTACAAATATGTCCATGTCTACCCCATTCTCAAAAAACCCTCTCTTGAGTCATCCATCCCTGCTATCATTCCATATCTCTCTTCTCTTTTGTGGCTAAAGTTCTTGAGAAGTACATCTACAACTGATGCTTCCACTTCCCTTCCTTTTACCCTCTTCTTGACTTTCTATTTTCTGTGACTGGAATTAGTTACAAAAGTCACAGAAATACTATTGACTTCATTCAATTGAAACTTCTCTCCAAAGTCACCAAGGATCTCTTCATTGCCAAATCTAATGGTCTTTTCTTAATTATACGGAGGCACTGACCTCTGTAGCCTTTGACATTTTTTTTATTACCCTCTCCTCTTTTAAACTCTATTCTCTCTAAGTTTCTATGACGCTAGTCACTCTTGGTTCTCCTTCTACCTATCTGACTGCTCCTTCTCAGTCTCCTTTCCTGGATCATCGTGCAGATCATGCTCATTAACCATGGGTGTCCCCCAAGGCTCTGTCCTGGACCCTCTTTTCTTCTCCCTCTATACTATTTCACTTAGTGATCTCATCAGCTGCCATGTATTCAACTATCAGTTTTATGCAGATAACCCTCAGATTTATTGTCCAGCCATAACCTCTTTCCTGACCTCCAGTCCCACGTCTCCAACTACCTATTGGACATCTCAAACTATATGTCTTATAGACATCTTGAACTTTCAAAACTGAACTAATTATCTTCCCATCCCCCAACCCTCCTCTCATCCTAGATTCCTTCTTACTGTGAAGGGTACCACTGCCTTCCCGGGCATGCATGTTTGCCACCTAGGTGCTATCCTTGACTCTTCATTCTCTCTCACTCCCCCATAGTCAATCATTTTCCAAGTCATTTTGTTTCTAACCTTCTTAACATCTCTCATATATGCCTTCTTCTCTCCTCTAGTACAACAACCACCATGGTGCAGGCCTTACTTACCTCATTCCTGGATTACTTCAATAGCCTGCTGGTTGGTCTCTCTAATTCAAGTCTCTTCCCACTCCAGTCCATTCTCCATTCAGCTGTCAAACTGATGGTACAGGTTTGACCACATCACCATACTGTTCAACAAACTGCAGTAGCTCCCTATCACCTCCAGAATCAAATATAAAATCCTCTGTTTAGCATTCAAAACTCCTACCTTTCCAGTCTTCTTACACCTTACTCCCCTCCATGAACTTTGGAATTCAGTGACACTGCCCTCTTTGCACACAGCACTCCAGCTTTCAACTCCATGAATTTTCATTGGCTGTCCCCCATGCTGGGAATTCTCTTCTTCCTCATTTCTGCCTCCTAGCTTTCCTGACTTCCTTCAGGTCTCAATTAAAATCCCTTCTACAATAAGCCTTTCCTAATCCTCCTTAATCTCAGTTTCTTTTCTTTGTGATTATCTCCAATTTATCTTGTACATAACTTGTTGTACATAATTGTTTGCATGTTGTCTCCCCCATTTGAGTGTGAGGTCCTTGAGAATATGAACTCTCTTTTGCCTTTGTATCCCCAGCAGTTAAAAGAAAGCCTGGCATTTGGTGGGTGTTTAAAAAATGTTTACTGACTGCCTGAAATATAAAAATATCTATTTGGGATTTAAAGCCCTTCACAACCTAGTACCAATCTCCCTTTCCAGCCTTGGAAATTACTCCTGCTCCTTGCCCTCTTTGGTTCAGCGGAACTGACCCTTTTGCTGTTCCTCATAGTTATATAAAAACACAACTAAAATAGACAAACCTAAATAAGAAATTAAGGTATAATATCATCCATTAAGCAGAACCATGTAAAGAAAGATTTATAATGAAAACTTTTTGTTGAATTGAAATCAGAGACAATTCACTTTTGCCTGTTTTTTCATTGCATAATAGAAAATATTACAACATGATTTCTCCTGAAAAGCTGTTCTATTCACTGAATATTATGACATATTTGTTGATTGCATTGTGTATCTTTCAACAAAGAAGTATCTAAAAATAAATTCACCAGCTTGGCTAGTTACATTGCTCAAAGTAACAAACCATTAAAGCACACAAAAAAGCAGGTGATCTCATTCACTGTTTGTAAAAACTGTTTGTTGTCCTTGGATAGGGGACCCCATGTAGCTATGTCTTAATGATTGCCTCAACCTTGCTGTCTTAGAAATAGTTACCAGGAAGGCTGTGAACCCTCTCTAAAGGAAGAAGAATGGATTTATAATGAAAACTGTCTGTGGAGTTGAAGTCAGAGACAGTTCACTTTCGCCTATTTTTTTCATTGTGTAATGGAAAATATTACAACAGGACTCCTGCTGAAAAGCTGTTACATTCACTGAATGTTAGGATTTATTATTTGTTGATAATATCATGTAGCTTTCAGTAAAGAAGTATCTAAAGAGACTCTCCACAAGCAGCAGGTCAGAGAGTGGCAACCCTTCTGCCACTACCACTGAGCCCCTCAATAGGGTAGGAAGCTCCTTTATCCCCACCATTAGGTAGATGGTACTACTATCATTATGCCAACATTCTTAAATGAGGAAGATGAAGTAAATTAAGACTCAGAGATGAAATGAGTTTCCCAAGGTCACGCAGCTATCTTATGCCTGCATCAGAAATCAATGAGAAACACAAGAAGGGCAAATCCATTCACTTTGTTCACAATGATAGCACAATCTCAGAAAGGTTGTCTAAGAAAAGATTTACTAAAGAGATGATAAATCAACCAAAGGAACTGATAAATGATCAAAAAATGACATCTGGATGATGCTAAATATGTTGCCTTGTTTTTATTACAAGATACTGAAATGCAGTGTATCTATTCCTTTACAATATTTATGAGGAATAAGAATCTTGACAAGTTCCCCATGGCATTGTTATACTACTTATCTCATTATCTGGAAAAACTTTGATTGGAAAAGCAGCCCAAAAGCTACATGGCAGGCCATATAGAGAAAAAGGAGATGGGATTAATTACAAAAGTCACAGAAATACCTTGCCCAGAAGTACTGGATCCTTGTTTTAGGTTTGGGAATGCCCAACAAGCATCACATAGTCTGTGGAAAAGAAAATGTTTCAGGTACACAAAAAGAATGGGAATTCTTTGAGGCCTTCTTCACCTTTTGTACATATGCAGCTTGGGTAGTATTCTTGATGAAGTTTGGGGTGATAGGAACCCTGAGAATGTCATGGTACAAGGTGGAGTTGCCTGGAACAAATTCATGCACTAAAGCCGTCTCTGAGCCAAGTGGCAAAGTTTATTGTAACACTTAACAAAGTGAGCAAGGGTTCTTAGGGAACCTGCAAGCTACTGAGGATGGTGCTGGGGCTTATGTGGAAAAGGGACAGGGAAAAGAAATGCCAACAATACTAATTAGGTAATCTAAGGATTTCTAAGGAATATGCCAGGGGTCTCTTTGGGAGTAGGTGCCTATGGTCTATGGATGGGAAAATTCAGGGAGTCTGCAGAGATAACTTTGTTGATACCAGACATTGAGGGAGAAAAGCCAGTTTTTGTTTAGTCACCAGAGGCACGGCCCTTGGGCATCTGGCTCTAAAGAGAGAACTTGGGTCAGTAACCCTGTGTCTGTTCTGATAAAGGAATTACAGAGTCAGGCCTGCAACAAGGGAAAATTTTCTCACAGGGTAGGGGCCTACTGGACGACTTCCAAAGACATGGTCTTAATGCTGGGGTCCAAGCACAAGCACCCCATCATTCTGACACGCGTACCTAACAGAGGTTGATGAAGAAATAGGTAGGCTCTTTTGTACTAAGGTGTTCAACAGTACAAGGAGGCAGGAGGATGAAGAATCCAGCGAGGAAAAGAGAAGAATGACTTTTGTGCAATTCAGGAGAAAGATGGCTAAGCATCCAGCAACAAAACAACTATTCATAAGCACTCTCCAGCCTTATCTACTCTTCTGCCCTCCCCTAAAGAACATGCTCAGCATCTTTTTGAGAAGAGCTGCGGCTGTTTAAGTGTCCCCTTCAATAATCCAACCAAAAACAACTGATCAGCCATAACTCAATCACCATGTCTGTAGTTGGCATCTTGGGGGAATGCTGAGGCCTGTTCAACACCTATACCCTCCTCCACAACTAACAAGAACTTAACCTGATGCCTACAAAGAGAAATGCTTTCCTATTAACTAAAAATAATGCCAAGGTTCAAGAGATATTGGAGTTAGGTATGAAAGTACTAGTTCCTCCAGGAGTAATGATTAAGTAACCTCTGCTGTTCCTTTCTATAATTCATTTCCCATAGAAGTAAACTATTTTTATTTGCTAACCTCAAGCATGTAACTCTGGTGTTGTCTCTTTATTTTTGCGATATTCAGATTTTAAAAAATTTTTTAAACTTTAGTATCTAAGAACTATAATGCATAAGACAGTGCTTTTAAGAATGTGCCAGAAAAAGAAAACAAATTTCTGACTAGAAGAACTAGGAAAAAGTTTGGAGGGCAACTGCGATGGGTTTATATAATGTTTCAAGAACTTTATAAGCTATTTGTTGACTTATAATTATTTTGTGATTGTTTAGAGGAACACATTTAGAAGTTTGATAAATAAATGTAAAGACAAGGGTAGTTTTGTTATGGTTTCACAGTGAGTAATTTCTTTTGAATGATCTGTTTTGTTTCTTTTGAACAAAATAGTTGAATTATTAAGTAAGCTAAAATAGACTAATTTTTAATATTAAAATTACTTCTCTAGGTTATACCTTTGGTTGAAGTAGTTGTTTGGGGGAGGAAATAAATGTTATCTAACTTAAAGCCTTGAAATATATTTCATCCAATCATTAAATATCTATTGTATCAAAACAAACCACCTAAAAATAAATTCACTCTGCTTGGCTTTTTACTCCAGGGAACAACACACTCACTCCATCCCATCCTCTCAACCCCTAGGATAGTTGATCACCTGAAATCTCACGACCACAAAGAATGACTCAAGTTTTGATGGTCTACACTTTTTCAACTCACTATCAGTTACCACCCTTCTCTGATACAAAGGCTGGAGGACATAGCACTAAACTCCCCAAAATTTCCTTTATAGAGGGCTCACAACCTTCCTGACAACTCTATTTTCCATCAGCAGCTCTATTTGACTTCTAGTCCATGGAAAATATGTCCCCATGCTAGACACCCTTGGTGCCTCCCCATATACACTTTTCTTCCAGCTTTAGATTATAAACCCCTTGAAGGCAGGAGCTGTCTCTTTTTCTTATTTGTATCCTCAGTGCTAAGCATAGTACCTGACACATAGTAGGCATTTAATAAATTATTGAATTGAAAAATTAGAACAAGGGTATTTCTTTAACAATTGTAAAAAGTATTTGGTCAACTCCTTTTCTTTCCTGCCCTTGAACAGGGAATGTTTATTCATACCAATAACAAATACTCCCAGTTGCATCCCAAATAGTCCTGAAAAACATTCCCTTTTCTCTCTGCTTGATTCCCTTCCTCTCTCCCTCTTCCTCTCCCTTCTGTGAAATGTGTTACTTAGATATTCTAAACCGCCACAGAAAGCTGGTGATTGGTTGTATACACTAAGTCTGAACATTTACTAAAAAGAAATCTGTACCCTAAGAAGCTGAAAGTGCTACCAGCAAGCAAATTTCCTTTGCATGTGAATAAAGCTTTTTCTTTTCAATTTGGCAACTCAAGTTATTTGATGCCAGTGAATGCAGCTGGTGGGTGAGATTCTCCCTGGTCTCTCCAGAAATCCAGGCTGATAAATTCCTCAACAAAATCAACTGAATATTTTAATTTCTAACAGAGAATTATTATCTTCAAGTACTCCCCATCCCCCAGTACACGCACAGGGATTTTTTAAAAAATGACGTATATTCAACATGTTGTCTCCTGAATTAGAATGTGAGCTCCTTTCTAGAAGGGATTTTTTTCATTCATTCTACTTCTATCCACAGTGCCTAGCTTGTAATAAGTATATAATAGGCTTTTGTCGGTTTATTGCTCTTACTAATTAATGTTATGTGTTTTATAAAATATTAAAATATTAACAACATTTTAGTGAGAGCAAAAAGTTTTTGTCACTAATAAATCTACCTTTCTGGCCTCATACATTTGTTATTTTCTTGAACTCTATGGTCCAACCAAACTGGTTTTTTTTTCCATTAAATATTGTTTAATTCATCTTTATCTCATCCTTTTAAAGTTCCTATTTTGTGTTTTATAATGTCCGTAATATCAGGGCAGTAAGACATTAATAGATTCATCAATAAATATATTTAGACAGATTTAGAATTAAAATGTAATTTTAGAATTCAAGCTCTTTGAAGGCAGGGACTAATTTTGATTTTTTTATATCACCTATGCTTAGCATCACACGTAGTAAATGTTGTTGTTCAATCATTTCAGTTGTATCCAACTTTTCATGACCCCATTTGGGATTTCCTGGCAAAGATACTAGAATGGTTTGCCATTCCTTCTCCAGTTCATTTTACAGATGAGGAAACTAAGGCAAACAGAGTTAAGTGACTTGCCCAGGGTCACAAAGCTACTAAGTGTCTGAAGACAGAATTGAACTCAAGAAGAATCTTCCTGACTTTAGCTCTGGCACTCTATCCAATTCACCACCTAGCTACCTTGAATGTCACTAAGAAAAGCCAAAAGAGTTTTCAAAAATTCAAATCTATACTCTCACTACACTCATTTAAGAGTACACCTGAATCATAGTAAATGCTACTTAATAAATGCTGGTTGATGGATTAAAGGTACATACCCCAAAACTTTGCTGATAGGAGCTCACTTTCAAAAAAAGTTTGGAGACCACTGCCCAGCACCAAAAAAATTTCAGCTCCAGTCCAAAAGAAAATGACCAGCGCAATCAAGGAAGCTTAGGGACAGAAAGCTAGCCTTGAAGTCAGCAAGACACAGATTAAGTCTAGTCTCCATAACCAATTGAGGCAGCTAGGTGGTGCAGTAGATAGAGCACTGGGCTTGGAGTCAAGACTTAGTAGCTGTGTGACTCTGGGCAAGTCATTCAATCCCTGTTTACCAAAATTTCTCATCTGTAAAGTGGGGACATATTGGAGAAGGAAATGGCAAACCATTCTGGTATCTGTGCCAAGGCAACCTCTTGGACAAAAGTCCATGGAGTCACATAGTCAGACACAACTGAACAACAACCATAACCAACAGCTTGGGTGACCAAGTGATTTTCCAAGTCTGACCATGTCCTCTCTTCTCACAACTAGAAACACTCCTATTACCAACTAGGATCAAATATAAAGTTCCTGGCTCTTTAAAACTCTTTAAAACCTGGCCTCCTTCCTACCTTTTCAATTTTTTTTTACAAGATCTAGATGGCCTACTTGCCATTTCTCCCATCTCACGTAGCTTTGCTTTTGGTCAACATGCAGGTTGTCCCCCACGCCCGCAATTCTCTCCCTCTTCCTCTCCATCTCTCAATTTCCTTGGCTTTCTTCAAGATTCAGCTCAAATCCCACCTTTGAACCCTTGCCAAGGTTCCTCAAGCTACGAGGGGCCCTCTTCTCTGAGATTACCTCCCATTTATTATATTCTGTACATAGCCATCTCCAGTCATCCTGGTGAATATCAAACCCAGATGGCCCTGGAGGAGAAAGTGAGGCTGGTGACCTTGCAGAGCCCTCCCTCACTCAAATCAAAGTCAACTGCAAGTCATGTCATCATTTCCGATGTCATAGTCCTCTTCCAGAAGGAAGGACAAACACAGCAATTCTGTATATATTGTCTATTATATACCTAGTTTCATGTGTTGTCCCCCATTAAAATGTAACCTCCTTGTGGGCAGGGGCTGTTCATGCCTTTTTTTTTTAACGCTGGCACTTTGCTGACTGCTATTTCTGATGCCTTGTTTTTGCATTAACAAGCATTTATTAAGCACTTACTATATGCCGGCCACTATGACAGTACTTGTGCCCAAAGAGCTTGGTATGCGATCTAACATGAATTTAAATAGGTTTATCCAGAACGGAAGGTAATGACATCAGTCATTTTCTATACATCCCTCTCTGCAGTCATCCCGCCATAATAACAAAGCTCAGCAAAACCAACCGATCCCACAACCTGTCTTGACATTGTGTGAAATATGCTCTACTCAGTCCCCACCCCTCCGATGGTATGAGGAAATAGTGTTTTCATCTCTTCTCCTGACCAAGACTGTTCACGTTACAGAGTCCTGAACGCTTCATTGTTTTTTCCTTTATATTACACAGTAACATATTTTTGGTTACAGTTTACCCCCAACCCTGTTCTTCCTATTGAAGTAACACCATCACTCCCTCCTCGCCCACAAAAAATACGCACGCGCACACACAACACAACACTCACGCACGTATGCACGCATTCACACGTCCTCATAACTCCCCCCTCTCCCTCCCACAAGTCTTTAAATTTTAAACTCAGAACTCAGGCCAGTGAGCACACAGCTTCTTCCGGAATGACCCCGCCCTATGTAAATGTCACGGTACAGGCCCAATCAGAGCTGAAGTTCTCTTCCAAGATCTTCCGGTTAGCGTCAAGTCGGGGCGTTGCTCATTTGATCTACGTAAGGAAGAAGCCAATAGAAACAGAGTCTAGTTGGGGGCCGAGCGGGAGCTAAGAGCTTCCTCAGCCAATGGGAGCATCTCGTAGGGAGCGCGGGAGGCATTTGACTAAGGGAAGAAGAGAATGGCGGTGGCGGTGTGGTAAGAAAGGCCCGATCCTAGGTTTTAGTCAGAGAAAGGAAAGAGAAAACCCTTGTAGGACAACCAGAGCCACCGAGGAGGCTTAAGAGGAGTGCTGTAGGTGGGGAAAGCGAAGTCCACGGACTTGGGCACTCTGACTGGAGGAGTACAAACTCGACTGTCCCGGAGTTGGAAAACTGGAAAAGGGGCTCGCGGCCCCTGGAGGGGCCTGGAGGAGGCGGAGCGGGCGGCGCTGACCTCGGAGGGGCGGCCCCGAGGTGGGGTTGCGCGGCGCTGACCTCGGAGGGGCAGTCCCGGGGACGCGTGGTACTGACCTCCGAGGGGTGCGCGGACACCTCTCAGGCACCATGACCTGCTGTCACAACGTGCTGCTGCTGCTGGACACCGCCGGTGCCGCCAGGAAGAACCATGTCCAGCTGGTCGCCCTGCGGGTCCTGAACTACCTGAGCTGCCGTTTCGGCCTGAGCAGAGTCCGCTGGGGTTTCCAGTTCTTCGACTCTCAGGGGGCCCGTAGCCGGCCGTCGCGGGTTTCGGATTTCCGTGAGCTGGGGCCCAACAGCTGGGAGGACTTCGAGGAAGAACTGGAGGCCAGGTTCGGGGATCGGGCCCAGCGGCCTCACTTGCCGGGCCCAGCGACTAGGGCCACCCACATCCAGAACGTCCTGACGGAAACCCTGCTGGATTACCAGTGGGACCTGCCCGAAATCTCGTCGCCTACGAAGCCCTTCCTAAGAAGCAGCAAGCGACGATTACTGGGGTCCCCCGATGAGCCTGGAGGGGCTGATGCCGACCTCAGGGGCTTGATGAATGCCGTCTTCCTCTTTTCCCCGTGCCCTCATTCCCAAAGGGAACTTCTGCAGTTTGTGGCCAGGAGCGATGCCCATTCCCAGCACCTGCTGCCCACCACCCAAGTGGTCATGGAAAAGCTATTGCCCAAGAGAGTCCAGGAAATTCTGATGGGCAGAAAGATTTCTCTTTATTGGGTGGACATTACTGAAACGTCTAAGGTGAGATTGTTACACAGAAGGAAATGCTTGTGGGTGCGGACAAAATGGAGCTTTTGTTAAGTGCCTTAAAGTGATGGACCATAAGCTTTAAGAACTGATAATAGCTAGGTCGGCCATTTCATTTTATATATTTAAGCAAATAGACCCAAAGAGGTAAAGTGACTTTGCCAGCATTACAAAGTTAGTGCCACAACCTTTTGGATCCCAAGTCCTCTGATTCCAAATATAATGTTCTTTTTTCTAAGCAAGCTGCCTCTTATTCGTTAAGTAGAAATAAATTATTCATTCGGGTCGTTTATAAAGCAGAAATACTCCTTGTAGTGTTTCACCACAGTATCAGTAGAGGTTCTTTTTTTTCCCCACGTTCACAGTATGTGTAGAGTGTTTGATTTTTCTTCTTTGAACTCTGCTTTACACTAAAGAGTTGTGTGACCTTGGGCAAGTAACTTAACTTTCTTTGGACTCGGTTTCTTCTGTGAAATGACTCTTATTTGATATCTCCTACTTCATATTTCTGGTGGCACTTTGACTTTCCTTTGCCTGTATCACATATCTTCAATCAAGGACAGCTTTCTGTCACAAAACTTTTCTCAAATTTGTTAGCATGGAGGTACTCCTTCCACCAGTACAACTTAATCTATAATTGTCCTAAGTAGATACCTGATGTACTTTACAGGTTAAGTAACTTGCTTGTGGTCACCCAACTAAAACTTAGCAGGATCTAAAGTCAGGTCTTTCTACTTCCTGGTTTCTACCTCTCTACCTACTAAATTATGCTGCCTCTGCCTTATGTATAGTAAGTACTTAATCAAAGTTGAATTGACTTCAGAATTGGTAAGATCACCAATTATATCATTGTTCCCTTCCCATAGATGCCAAAGAAATGTTTGCTGATGAACTCAAATCTTGACATCTGATGAACTCTCTACTCTCTGCCTCTTCCCAATGCACATGCCATCTCTCCTCGAGCCATTCTCCTTAGGACACACTCCACCATCTCAAATTTTCATAGCTCTTTTGTTTAGATCTCTTTGTATTTATTAGATTTTGCTTCTTATAGTTATTGTGTATGCATCATAGATTCCCTTTAATTATTAGGGCAACTAACTTATTGCTCTTGAACTTGTAGAACATTGCATTTGGAGCCAGAGGACCTGACTTTAAATCCTATTTCTGCCACTTACTACCTATGTGATGCCAAACAGATTACTTAACTCTTCGATTTTGTAATCTGTAAAATGAGGTGATTGGAATAAATGTCTTGTAGCTTTCCTTCTGGCTCTAAAGCTTATGATCCTTTCAGATTGAGAATACATGATGTGTAGGAATGCCCTTCACCTAGCAGAAGCTAGTGATAAGTCTTAAGCAACATAGTATGGTGACTCAGGAGCTAGCCTCAGAAACAGGAAGACTTGGGTTCAGATTCAGCCTCTGACTTATTTCTGTCAGAAGGCAAATTATTTGAGAGACCCTGGGCAAATCATTTAACCACTTAGTGCTTTGGCTAACTCTCTAAGATTATAAATTGCAGGGAAGGTCTAACTTACATTGGTAGAGGGAATTTCTTCATCTGTGAGTTCTCCTCTATCACTGAAATCACAGGTCCCTCAGTTCCTATACCTAACTCAGTGAAGGTAAGTGACTTGTACCTTGCACATAATAAGATTTAATAAATGCCCAATGAATTGTTGAACTCTCCCTCAAACAAACTCTAAGGTATGGCCAATATATTGGTTCTGCCTCCCTATGCTTTGTTACAAGGGATCATTCTTATGGACATGGATATTTGGGAAGTGACGATTAAAAAAAAGTAAAGCATCAATAAAATATTTTTAAAAAACTTCCAGGTGTTTCTAAATCCCTTCATTCTAGAATTTTATTGTGTTTCATGCTGCTTGGAAATAGGTGAACCAGATGGGGCCCTTGACCTATTACAAGTCCTAGCCATCACTGAATTTGAGTCAAAAAACAGAACAAATTGGGCATCCTATAAGCCTTGTATCACTTTTATTTTTCTTATTGGGCAAGTATTCTTTATAAGAAATAGGAAAAGACCTTTTATTGGTCTGTGTAAACTTATGTCACTTAAAAAAAAACCACCTAGTTTTCCTTATCTACAGTATTTAAGCAGCTGTTAACAGTATAGATCACGTTATCCCTAACTTGAAGAGCAATAAAAATTTCCTAACCTCCTTATGACCAGAAACGGATTTAAGTTTCAGGCTAAGTCAGTTGACTGCACAGAATTTTCATTGGTGTATGTGGGCTTTGTAGCAACTCTATTCTGTGTCACAAAAGCTGCATAAAATACTTTATTCCCTATATTCAGGCAATAAACAAGCATCTGATGCTGTGTGTGAGGCGCTGCTAAATGAAGAGCTGGGTATATACAAAGGCAAATTTGAAACTACTGCTCTCAAAGAGTTTACAGTCTTAAGTGTATATATACAGCACATATACAAATCAAATGCAAGGTAATCTTCGAGAGGAATTGAAAGGTGGACATTCTCTTAGTGGTATGGATGCTCCATACTACATTCTCAGACTAGACCAAAGTGGGGAAATGTCTAGCTGTAATTGCTGACTAAATATGCTAATTAAATAATTTGATTTTTTTAATGCTGGTATGGATTTGGTTTTTCTGTAGTTTCCTTTAGCATTACTGGTTGATGACCTGAGACTGATTTTATTTCAGCTGCAGGACTCCCCAGACCACCACGGGTACTGGACAATGTTTGAACTGTTTCACCGTGTAGGAGGAACTGTTTTGCCTTCTGAAATTTTAGCCCAGTGCTTTAATCAAGATGGTGAAAAGTTGTCCGACTGTGAAAGGGTGAATGCCGACCAGGGACCTCCTCAACTCCAGTTCTCCCCATGGATTTCAAGCTTGCCATTTGACTCTACTTTAAACTGCTTGCTGTGCCCATCACCCAGATACCAGGCATCATTCCCACAGATAGAAGGCACATTATTCCTGCCTATTGAAGGTAGGAAAATAAGGGAGCTAAGTAAAAAACTAAATGTGAGTACTAGCTTTCTCTGTTCTGTGTGACCGTGAGCAAACCAGTTCAGCTTCTTTATTAGTTAAGTCTTATAAGCTCCTTTAGGTCAGGGGCTGTTTTTTGAAGTACACAGTGAAATATTTTGATGTCATGGCTATTCAAGTATTTATGAAATGAGTCAAGATGTAAACATGCCAAAGAAGCCATAGAATAATGGTGAATTTCAACATAGAAGTTGCTAGCCCTTATGCTTTTTGAGTTTGGGTTTAAAAGTCTCCTTGTCTATGATTAATAAATATGTTTGAATTCTTTTCCCATGAATTTCTAAACCAGCATTTTGAAGACATCATCTAGATACTAATCCATGACTATTGTTTGTAGTTCCCTTAGCTACTTCTTTGCCTTCCTCTGCAGAACCAATGGCATTATTGCTGATGCTCCATAGCTGTAGTATAAATTTAGAATCAAATAATTGCTTTTGAATCACAACTGACAAAGTCATTTATTTTTTCCATTTTTCTTATGAATATGTTTCTTAAATTGAAATTTAATGTTATTCTTTATAAAACAGGTAATGAGCCTCAGCAGACTTGGACAGTCACTCTTGAGCCTTTAGCTATGCCTCAAAGGAACTTTCAGAGACCAGTCAGTATTTTCCTAAATGGCACTGTATCCCGCTGGACTCATCCAATGAGCAGCAGCGTTGGCACAGAAAGTTGGATGCTACAGAGCTTGGAAAATGAGAAATCAGAGCAAGGGAGGTTATTTCAGCAACTTGTTAGAAGGCTGTCAGCTGAAGAATTACATTTGGTAAATATTGTTTATATAAAATTACTTATATAAATATTACATATATAGTTTTGTTTAAGAGAGAAGCTACAACTCTTTCTATGTTGACATAGTGAAGTATATTCCCCAAATTATTGGAAAACATAAGGTATAGCCATGATAATTGTGAATGTTGGTGCGTGCGTGTGCGTGTGTGTGCGTGTGTGTGTTTGTGCACGTTGTGTGGGTGTGGGTGTGTATGGATATATAGATACAGATATGGAAATATGGAACCAGGAAAGAAAACGTGCCCATTTGACACCATTCTAGATTCCAGATGGACTAGTATGAGATAAAGTTCATGGAGGAGTAATACAAAAACCAGAAAATGCACTTGCTGCCTTGGAGTTTTGTAATCCAGGTTTTCAGTTATTTTGTCAGTTACCTGCTTTCTTCTACTGACCCTGTTGTGAAATGATATTTTGCTGTTTGACACCATTCTCTAACCATAAATGTAAAAAGAAACTTTCAACTTCTAATTTGTCACTAACCTACATTCTGGTCTGGACATCACAATGATAGATTTAAGATCTTTTGGATTTCCTTTTCCACGTGTAGGTTGCTGATGTAGTTCCTGGTGAAGGATGGCCACCTTGTACTGGAATTCTATCTCCTTTTTCCATCACTGCTACAATTCTCACTGTTTTTCGAAATGAACACAATGAATTCCAGGAAAATCTCCACAAACATATGACAGAGAATCCTCAGGATACAACCTACCTTCTCCCAGATGTTATAAGTACTGTATTGAACCAAATTCATAATTCACATGAAAATTCTAATACTTCTGGTAAGCACATAATCTAGGGTTAAACTTGAAATCTAGTATCCTTAAGTAAGCTTTTTTTATTTTCTCTGTCCATAAAAACAAAAAATCACAGCAGAACTGAATTGTATCTGCCCATCCTTATGGCAGGTCTTATGGGATCATTGACTTTAGAGCTGGAAAGGACCTTAGTGATAATTTTGGAGATCACCAAACAGATAGAGTTCCAGAACTTTTGTTGTGCCATGGACCCCTTCTCAGAATACTATTTCTCAATGCATTAGAATTATAAAGGAAACCAATTTTCCTGAAATATAAACAAAAGCAAGTTCATGGACCTCAGATTAAAAACCTTAAAAACTTCCAGGATCTCATATTCCTTCATTTTACATTTGAATTAAGTAACATTGCCAAGATGGCATAAGTAATAAGTAGCAGAGCCAGCAATCAAGCAAACATAAATCGCTTGGCTCCAGATCCAAGGGCTTTCTACGCTACTTCATGCTACCTTAGCATTGTTGCCATTAGAGTGAAAACTTTACTGTTTATAGCAGTTGAGTATGTTTGAGCATATTCAGTGGTGATTTAGGAGCAATTTTTTTTTGTTTACTCTAATTTAAACTGACCCCATGAAAAAATGAAGTCAAATTTGTTCACCTAAACCTTGCTGAATTTTCGAGTGTTGTAGATCACAAGTGTAAATACATTTTACATAATTTTTAAATAAGCAAATGAAATCATGTGTTTTACAAATGAATGCAACCATTCAGCTGCTTGTTGGATAAAGGGGAAGCAGAATATTTTATTTGATCTCCATGCTGTACTTTGACTTTGTCTCAGAATATATTTGAAGACACTGACTTTAGTCAGTCTCGCAGATAATCCAAGGTCATTAGCTATGTTATAGAGTGTCAATTTAAATTATTTTTTCTATTTGTGGAAGAACATTTCTGGTTGAAATGTATTGTAACTGGTAAGCTTTTTGTTCTTTATGCAATATAAGATTTCCTCAGCCTATTAAGCTCTATCTCTTCTCAGTTTTTAATATATTTCTCAAAACCAGAAGGTCACGAGAAAGAGATTCTGGCAGTTGTATTTTTGGAGGAGAGAGCCATATTTAAAAAATTTCCCTACCAGATCTGATCTAATAGAATTCCATTTCAGAATACAATTTTAAAAATCTCTAATTTTTAGCAATGAAATAGTAATGAGTTAACAAAAGTTTGATTCTTCTAATTTGCTTTTCATCATGTACTCAATACTATTAGACATTTTATTACGCTTAAACCATTTTCTAGAGAGTAGTTCAGTACCTTGAAATTTCATTTGTGTGAGTACTCCTTCTGTCAATGGAGGTGCTAATTTCCTCTGTGAAGTAGAAGTTTTTAAGAGTTTTAATGAGAAATATTCATCACACTGTGACCAGTCTAGCAGTGAGTGTCCCAAAATGTAGCTAGGCTGGTCCTTGGATAACAGACATGATCTCTCACCAGGCTTTCCAGCTTGATTAAAACCTGTTCAAGCTCACACTATACACATGTAGCTTTCAAGAATTCAGGGTCCTTCTACATCACAAGGCATGAAAGTAGTACTTTAATGGAGGATTCTATGGAATATAATTTAAAAATAAGAAATATAGGCACTTGAATATAACTTTTATTACTATCTATCTAACATCTATCAAAACTTCTTAAACTTTTTTCATGTCATGGACCCCTTTGACGGTCTGATCAAGCTTATGGATCCTTTCTCAGAATAATATTTTTAAATACATAAAATAGGTAACTTTTTTCCCATCTAAGTTCACAGACCTCCTGAAATCTATCCACAGACTTCTTGTGGTTCTTTGGACCCAGATTAAGAACCCCAATCCAGAGATACATTTCATAATTTCTAGGAGTCAAACAACAAAAAAAATTTTTTTAATAATTCTTGACTTGGCTGCTGGGGAGAGAAATTAAAGAGGGGAGGGGAGGTCAGATTTTCTAAATTTTTCAATTTGTTTGTAATGTGTTATTTTCTCCTGTCTATGATGCTTTTTTTGTTCCAAGTAGATATTCCTGTTCCTGAGTGGGCCCAGCAGGAACTTGGCCGGACTCATCCTTGGAGATCTTCAGTTGTTGAAAAGTGGTTTCCTTTCTCTAATCACAGTGGTGCAAGTTCAAATTTAATGGAATCATTTTGGTAAAACATCTTGTTTCTCTGTCTATTGCTTGCTTATTGATGTTAACACTCGATTATCTGCATATGGATTATCTAATTAGCTAATACGATTCTCCAATGTGTAATTTCTAAAGTCCAGCTGACACATGCTAAGGGAATACAAACATATTTTAATATCAACCTGAGCAAAAATAGTTAGGAATTTGCTTCCAAAAATGTTGTAATATAACCTAAAGGCAATTAGGAATTACTTTAAATCTATTCTTTGGATTATCTGAAATAATTGTGTCCACTATAATCAGTTTAATTATATATTCAGTACTCGATATGTATTGGAAATTGTATTCTACAGAGTGTCGGTTTTTCTTTTTGATGTCCTTCATGTTGAGTCATATTGGTGAAGTGAATTACTTAACTTCACCATTGAAGAGAATTTTATCCTCCTACATGGCTTAATTCATTTGTTTATGGTGAAATTTATCCAGTGAAATAAGTATTTGTCAAGATGGCGGGATTCATGTGCTTTGTGGAATTTGGTCTAGCAAAACCTTAATCTATTGGATTTTTCTGGCATGTAATCTGTAGGTAAACTAGAAATATATACCATAAAATGAGTGTTAATTCTACTCACATATTTACCGATCAAAGTTACATGCCTGTAAAGGATAGGGTGTAGGAGGGGTTTAGTCTATGATAGCTACATACATTTATTGTTCTCATAGTCACCCACCCCAGCCTGAAATTACATCAAGTAATGGAAGCTGGTAAAAAGCAACGAGCAAAGGATGGGGCGAATTTTGAAAGTTATGCTATTATCAGAATTCCATAGACACTGAACTTTCACTGATTGGTTATGGTTCTACTTGAGTTTTCTTCCCGGTCTTAAGACAATTGAATGATCAAGAGGCAAAAAATTAGAAGTGAATTAGCCACTCTTTCTGACCCTTTATCAATAATCCAAAACTAACTTTCCATATAATCCAATGGAATTATTTAGAACTAATTTCATTCACGTTAGGTAATGAGACACTCTTAAAATCACTTGCTATATGTGGCCAACTAGTTTAAACATAACAGCATAAAAGCTTCAAAGTAATATACTGTCCTTTCACAATAAGATATTAGCAGTAATATTGGGCTTTGATAGGCTTTTGGAAGAATATTTGCTTCTTTTAAAAACATTAATAGACATCTGGAGTTTTGACCTTTGAAAGGCAGTTTGCACATTGAGCAAACCCAGAAGACTTAGGGATTAGTCTTGGCCAGGAGTGGTGAACCTGCAGGCTCAAGGCCACATATGGCCCTCTAGGTTCTCAAGTGCACCCGTCTGATTGAATCCAAACTTCACAGCACAGATTCCCTTAATAAAATGATTTGTTCTATAGAACTTGGATTCAGTCAAAAGGCCACACCCAAGGACCTAGAAGGCCACATGTGACCTCGAAGCTGCAGGTTCCCCACCCCCTGGTTTTGGCTCTGTCGCTTAGCTAGCTGTATTACTGTGGGCAAATCTTTTTCTTCATTTGTAAAAGGAGACTAATAATATTCATCTCGCAGGATTGTTGTGAATAAAATACTTTGTGAATAATAAAGCTTTACAATAAATGAGTTATTTGACTATGTGTGTGAACCATAGTTTGACTTTTATTTAACAGGTTACTACAGGCTACCTCATCTAATAAAGAAGAATCTTCTAAGACAGAAGGAGAGCTGACACATTTTCTCTCTGAGTTCTACCAGAGAAAATCTTGTGAAGAGTTTACTGCAGTTGGTCAGGAAGATAACAAAAAGAAACGTATGTATAGAACAAAATTACTTTCTCTTCCTTAAAAACTGTTTTTAGTCTGAACTTAACAAATTTTTTAAAATGAGTATTTCCATATGCAAATTAGAACACAAAAAATGAATAATAATATATGAAACTGAATCTATTCCATACTACCTGGTTTTTTTTTAAACGCATATGAATTCAGCCCATTACTTTCAAAATTTTCTTGTTTATCTCTACTTCCTTCTATATTCTTCTCTACATTGTTTAAAATATTTCACTTGCTCTCTTTTTTCTTTTCACCTTTATTTTTAGGCATTATCGTCACAGGGGAAGTTATTCTTGCTTGTAAGCCTTTGGGAATAATTGTATTCAAAAATCTCTGTTTATAGTAGAAGCTACTAGGTCTTGTGTGATCTGGGCTATGGCTTCTTGGTACTTCAACTCTAACTACTTATAAAAAATTTTTTTCTTTGATATGGTAGCTCTGAATTTAGGGTATGATATTCCTGTGACTTTTTTCCTTTTGATATTTTTCTCAAGAAGCGATTGATGGATTCTTTCTAGCTTCACTTTGACCTCTGGTTCTAATGGATAAAAGTAGTTTTGATTTGTGATTTCTTGAAATAGTGTCCAGTCTTTTTTTTTTAATCATGATTTTCAGGTGGTCCTATAATTCTTAAATTCCTTCTTCCTGACCTGTTTTCCAGATCAGCTGTTTTTGACAGCAGTTGCCTCACATTTTCTTCTGTTGTTTCAGTCTTTTGATTTTGTTCTAACATTTTTTGCTGTCTAGTTCAATCATTAATTTTTGGTTGGTCTGTTCTACTTTGGAGGCAGCATGTTACTTTGGTAAGCTAGTTATTTCCTCCAGAGGTTTTATTTACTTTTTTTCTCTTCATTTCTTCTAGGTATTCATATAGTCCAAGTAGAAAAATCGGGTTTTTTTTCTCTTTTAAGTGTCTATTTGACATTGTTATAAAGTTACTTTTTTCTTTCTAGGTTGGATTTTTCAGTATCCCTAAATCTATTGTATTTATTTATAGAGGTATATATTTTGTATTTATTCATCGCTACAGTCTTAGTTCCTAAATTGAAACTTTGTACCAGGATCAGGACCAGGATCTACCACTTAATGCATGTTATATTTGGCTCCTTGCTTGATATCAACCTAGGTTATTTGGGTTCCTGTACCTACCTTCACCTCCTAGGGTTAGGCCCACCCTGGATCTTCGAATTCAGAGTGCCAGGTCTTTAATGCCCTCTAGCATCTCAGTACAATGTACTAGGGATCTTGGAGCCCCTGCATCTGGGGTGTCTTAGTCTGAGTTAGTACTAAGTTAGTACCAAGTTAGCACTTGGACTGGTTGATGCTGCACTTGGGGTGGCTTCCAATGCTGGGGCTGTTTCAAGAGTGTAGGTAGTGGAGGTGGATAGAAAGACTTTCAGGTTACTGATATTTCTGACCATTGTCTGATGACACTGATAACCTTCCATCTAATTTCCTGGCACTGACTTTGCTGGCACTGTTGCCTTTCCTGTTGTCTGTTGGCTTCTACCAATTTTTTATGCCATTTTGGAATTGATGAAGTCATTTAACTGTAGTTGTTCATTAGATTTTGTGAATACTATTGGTCTGGTATGATTTTTAGGTTTTGCTAGAGTAGAGTTATGGAAGCTGGCCTCCTTACATTCAGGCAGCCATCTTGGCCAAAAGTCAGTCTTCCTTGGGGCTACTGCTGTCTCTTTAAGTAGATTTTGAAACAGCAAATTTCTCAGTGATGGGCAGTTTTTAGTTTCTAGAACTGAAATTAACAAATCTTCATTGGGGTTGCCCTAGTGTCCTAATATAAAACTGTTTGCTGTATGGAAAATTAAGATCACTCTTTTTTTCTGAAGATTTAGGAAAATCTATAGAAACATGCTAAGTTGTGCATGGTCATGGTGTGGGTTTTTTTGTTGTTGTTCCTAAGCCTAAATGGAAAGAACTCCATTTTTTTTCTTCTATTATATGTCTCTTGTGTTTTCTTGTAGTACTTGCATTTTATTGCAATACTTCTGTAGAATGGTTTGAATAAGTTCTTAATTGTCCTTCTTAGAAATGAAAATTCCTTTTTCTTCCTTTGATATTTCCCAGGGGGGGTCCCTGGTACTCCAGTCAGACAAAAGATGAAGAGTATGTCACGGTCTCTGAAGATGTTGAATGTTGCAAGGCTAAATGTAAAAGCTCAGAAGCTTCAGCCAGATTGCAGCCCATCTTCTTCAACTGGGGAGAAAATAGTCCAAAAGGCAACCTCTAGAAGAACTGATGAAAAACTGGAAGAAAGAGGAAAAATGTTGAAAAGTTCTAAGCCTAAAGGTACCTGTTACACCCTCTAGTTAGCTGAAGCTGCATGGTTGACCGATAAGAGGCCCATTGCAGTAGATTCCCTGGCATGTATCTGAAGGTGTTTTTAAATGTGTTGTTTCTTTTTTAAAATATAATTTAATGGTACCTTTTGATTTTCACCATAGTCACTTTGCAGTAGTGCTTTTTCCTCCTCTATCTCTGCATTGAAAGGAGGGGAAATTGATTTTCTCAGCTCTTTGCCAAGTCCTGCTTGGTTATTTTAGTCATAAGAGTTCAGTTTTGTTTTATTGTTCTTTCAGTTTACGTTGTTGTAGTCATGTATATTTTCCTAGTTCTGTTGACTTCAAGGTCTTCTCATGTTTTTCTGAATTCTGCCTATTAGTTATTTCTTATGGCGGAATAATATTCCATTTCATTCATATAACATCATTTAGCCATCGCCCAGTCAGTGAGCACTTATTTGTTTCCAGCTCTTTGCTTCTACAAAAAAGCTTGCTATGAATATTTTGGAAAATGTAGGACAGGTGGGGTGACATCCAAACTTTATCCTTAACTGCAGTTTCATGATGTTGAATTTTCTTGAAATCTGTTGGTGTCCAGGCAGTTTCACAAATATATTAGTTCTTACCTAGTTTGACCAGAAGAGTTCTGAGTACAGAATTATCTCACTTGAGAGATAGTATAAATGAAGGGGCAATTTACACATTGAATTTTAATCCCTGTCTGATAGTTAACTGAGTTATCATAAAAAATAATCACATACACATATGGAAAGTATTGTTTTAGCAGTATCGTCAAAGGATGTTTGTGTAGGATTTAGATTCAGCAAATGTTTATTCAGCCTCTGCTGTGCCAAACCCTGAGACACATGCTTCAAGTAAAACATGGTTCTTGCTCTTGTGAAGCTTATAGTTTAGTAAGGGGATAAAGCCTAAACAGATAACTGTAACACAAACAGTATTATATAAGTGCATTAGAGAGTTGAATAGCAGTATTAATTGAGGTTCCCAGGAGATCATCTGAGGTAACCAGGGAAAGTTCATGGACTAATGGCATTTTGAGTTGGTCTTTAAAGAATGAGTTGGAATTTAGTCTGGAGATGGATGATATTCCAAGCAGAAAAAAAATAGTATGAGTGAACAAAAGTAGATTATGGATATATTGCCTTTCTATCCCCTTGTCAATATTTAGTACTGAAATTGGAAGGAATAGCTTTGAGTATAAAAGTAAGAGTAATTTCTGTGTCAGTCTTGAAGAACAGTCTGATGAGACTGGGTACATGAGCTGTTTTCATCTCTGTTCTCCACACCGTGCTTCATTAATTTAGTATGAAGATGAAGATTCCTATAAAGTGTTCTTTGACCCTTGGGCCAGTTTTCCCTACCCTAAAGGTATTTTCCTTATTCTGATTCTTTTTGGTCCCTAAGTAAGTAGCCTATAGGGTTTGATCTCCAGAAATAAAACACCATGGATCCAGATCACAGAGAAGTAACAACAACATTGAGGTTCCATACAACTATCATTTCCATTTTTAGGGTTTAATCTCAAGAAATCAAACCCCATAGACCCAGATTACAGAGAAGTGACAACAAAACTGAGACTTCATTTGACCATCAGCTCATTTTTCATTATTATAGAAGTTGAAGAATAAGTTGATATTTTATCCGATGCATATCCTTCATAATTTTATAATCTTAAATTGTATCTTAGCCTTCATTCCCTTTAATTGACTGAATCCCAAAATTTTGCCCCAGAGAAGAATTGAGCTATATAGGTGGAACATTAATTAAACACATACTGTGTGCCAGGTACTGTGCTAAGAATTGGGGATACAAAATCAAGAAAACTAGATAGTCTCTACCATCAAGGAGCTTGTACTCTAGTAGGGGAATACAAACATAAAAGGAAGCTTGATAGAAAGAAAAGAATGAGGCTACCTGCTCTGGAGCTGGACAGCATTATAGAGGGTAAAGCAGGCTAGAGGGAAGGCCAGAAGGGGAGAGTGGCAGCAGCATGGCTGGACTATCTTGTGGTATAGCATTTCTAGGCAGTGACACCTCACTTACTAAGTCAACTTCAGGGTAGGGTCCTTTTACTTACTGAGGTGAGGAACAGCGGATATGGCATAGTGTATATACTGTTAGGAGCGGTCAATGTGTTTTATCAGTTTTGCTGAACTCCATTTTTTCCTCTTTTCTAATCTTTATGAAAAGGAACTGGTCTCTGAGTAGGGGAAGGAAAGGAAAGGATATATTCAGAAATGGAGATGATGCTAAAAACTACAGTTATCATTAAAAACAAGATACAAGTTTTGAAAATGAAACAAAAGTAATTATTGAGTCCCAGTGATCTGATATTGTATTGTGTGCTCTTAGTGATGGAAAAAATATAAAGTGTTATCAAAGGGCTCATTGTTTAGTTATGGATCTAGACCATCTACACACAAAACAAATTAGCCAACAAGATAAGATAGTAAATGTGTAATAGAGATTAATTTTAAAAGCAGAAGCCAGTAAAGCATATTAAAGACAAAAAAATGTAAAACATAAAAGCAGTTCTGTTTTTGTTGAAAGGAAATGATTGTTTATGCTAGAACCTGAAATTTTACAGAATGAAATTGTTTCTGTCTTCTTGACCCAGATTTCCCAGTATTTGTTTATTCATCTACACGCATACTTATTTCTTAAATGTGTCAGTCTCCTTGGCTTCTGGATACAGAGTCATGTTACATATGGTATCCTCCTAAGCACAAATACGATAGAAAGCCATATTTTAGTCTCTTATTCTCTGTAATAAATCTGACAAAAGGGTTGGACTTTACAACTTTTTTGAAATTAGTCATTTATAGATCTAGAGCTGGAAGAGACCTTAGAGCCATCTTGTCCGCTCCCTTATTTTACAGCTTCATAAACAGGCTCACAGAAATGCAGTGATTTGCCCACTGTCACCCAGGTGGTAAGTAGCAGAGCCAGTATTTGAACTGGGTCCTGTCCTTCCAGGTTCAGTGCTTTTTATTTCAAGCATGTCAGGAATCTCCAAAACAAAGGTCCTTTGTAAGTGATACCCTGCTACTCTTAGACTTGATTTAAACTTGCACCTTTTAAAGTAGTGGCCCAGCATATTTTAATGTCAAGTTGGTTCTTGTTCTCTTTCTGGCAACTTTTTAATCCTCTTATGTGAGATCAAACAATAGGTCACACTCTCCAAGCAGAACTGCACCTGAGACCTGACATTATTTTTTGTTTAGTATTAATCAGTACTTTCACAGATAATTTCTAGGATGCATTGCCAGATGTTTATGCTAAATATGCAAAGCATCAGTCTTAATTAGAGTTTAGATCTCAATGGTTTAGAGCCGAATATAGGGCCAATGCATCTAGTTATTTGGGTCTAATGTCAATTTTTGGTTTTGATTACTGAGAGATGAAAACATTGGATAGATGGAACTGAGAAAAACTATTATGGCATTAGCCCACAGTATGTAAATAAGGATGAAAACTGCCCTCAACTGCTCTTCAATTAGGTATGTTCATGTGGGAAATCATTAAGGTTTCGTGGGTGTGTCATATTGACTTTGGGAAAGACTTCTAAACAATCGTCCCTTCTATGTCTTCTCAGGAGGGTCTTAGCTATTTTTATAATCTGTTTATGATCTGAGTTATTTATTATCTGCACAAAAAATAGTGTTTAAAAAGCATACCAAGTGAATATTAGCTGCATTTAATATAATTTTTTGTTTTTACAGATTTTAAAACTGAGGAGGAGCTACTATCTCACTTAAATGAAAATTACCAAAAAACTGTGGCCATGGGAGAAGTCTTAACACATTCAAGTGCCCAGAATATGATCTTAGCTATTAAAATGTTCCTGAAATCCAGAGGCACCAAAGACTTAGAAGTAAGGAAGATCTCTCATGCTTCTTAAAGGTCCAATAATTTGATAGAAGGATATCTCCCATATTATGATGTATCTGATTAAAATGTCGTAAGATTGGAAAGTGAATTGACAAAAATCAGGACCCATGTGGCTTCATAGAAACATGAGTTAAAGTTGCACTTTTTTCTTCTCTTGAGTCAGTACCACATATTGCTTACTATTCACAAGATTTCTTAGTTGTGTTGTTTCCTTTGAGAGCCAGATTTCCAAAGTCATCCACAACTGAACTAAATCTGTGATTAACCCACATAGCTAGTACTTACTTAGATAAGTTCCTTCCTTAGATGTTTATCTCATTCATCCAAAAAAAAAGTGGAGAGAAAATGGAGAGGAAAGACCTTTATCCAAATTAAATAATGCATCATGATTTTCTTTAGCCAAGAACTGCATTATTTTTTTTTCCTTTGGGCACACTTTCTTTTTTGGTTGTTTATTATTTTTTTGTTATTATTTTGAGTAAAGAATATTTTATTAACCCATCTTTCCCTTTCCTTCCTCTCCCCTCCCTCCATTAATCATGTTTGGAAATGTATCTTTCCACATTTTAAGTCCATCACCCCTCTCTCTGCCAAGAGATGAATGGTATGTTTCATCTTCATTCTTTTGGACTCTTTGGTTTATCATTGCGTTGATCAGAGTTCTAAAATCTTTCGAAATTGCTTTTCTCTGTAATGTTGTTTTCATTATATAAATTGTTCTCGTTCTGCTCATGTTGTTCTTCATAAAAGTTTTCCCAGTTCTGAAATTTTCCATTTCATCATTTTTTATGACACAATAATATTCCATTATATTCACGTTATTTAATCATCCCTCTGTAAGAGGATAACTCCTTGGTTTCCAATTTTTGGCTACCACAAAAAGAGCTATGTTAAAAATTTTTTTTTACATATAGGTCCTTTCCGTCTTTGATTCCTTTGTAATATGGGGACTGAATTGTGAGAAAGATCAGAAATGGGGGTAAATAGCCTGTCTAAAACTATTTAATGATTCTGATTCTACAGATGACCTGTCTAGAGCGAGTAAAAAATTACCTCCTAAAGACCAGTAAAGGTCTTCGACAGCAGTTGAGGAAAAATCTGGACAAGGAAGCCAAAGTCAGAGAGTAATGAAATACTTTATTTACTTTACCTCAAAAAGGGGGCGGGGGGGAAGGGGGAGAGGAGACACCTCTCTAATTTGTTGTATTATTTAAAGCACATTTACTAGCTATTTGGGATATACTTGTACTGGTTAATCTTGCATAGAGTTCTAACATGGAGTCAAAGAATGTCAGTATTACCTAAAAACTATATTCATCAAAAGGGGAAATGGAATAAAAAGTATTTCTCTGAAACTGTTTTTGTTAAGTTTTGTTTTATTTTTTAAAGAGGAGGGCTGTCTATGCTATAGCTATAAGAGTCAAGCAACAGTAGATATGACAGCATTTTCTTTGTCTGCATAGGTACCAGCTTCAGGTGTTTCTTCGTTTGGAGATGTGTTTGCAGTGCCCTTCAATACAGAATAGTTCAGATGACATGGAACACTTAGTAGAGGAGGCAAGTGTATAGCTTAGTTCTATGTCAGTGGAACTGCTGTATTAAATGCCTCACATTTTCTGAGCTAATTCTCTTTCCTTTCCTTTTTTTCTTTCTTCAGGTGACAGACTTGCTTCGAGCAGTTTGTTTAACTGAGGACCCAGCATACTTATCAGGGTTTTTGGAGGAAATTTTGAGATTGTAAGTTTGATGGACAGTGAATCAGTTTTAAAGGTACCTTATCAAGGCTTCTATATGAATTATGCCATAGAAATGGAATTCATGGTAATTCATAGAAACACAGAATTAATAAGGATTGAGAGGGTGTTAAAACTTAATGTAGAATTTGCAGCAAATTGAAGTTAGTGTTGGATAGAAGAGATTTAGAGTAGAGCAGAATGCTTGTTATTTGTTTTACATTTAAACAATTTGTCCTACAGGTATATTGACTCAATTCCAAAGACACTTGGAAATCTTTACTATAGCCTCGGATTTGTGATTCCCCAGAAGCTGGCTGTGATCCTTCCTGCAGATTTCTTCAGTGATGATTCCATGACACAAGAGGGTGGATCACCAACACTATCTGTGCCACATAGCCATAGCACAGTATCAGTCAGCACTGAATCTGACCAGCTGGAGGAACTGCGTAGCCGATCAGCCAAGAAAAGGTAAAAGTCTATCTTCCAGTCTTTTATGAGAACCAATGGACTTATTAAAGCCATAGTTTTTTCTTCATATTCCCTGCTAATGATTGACTAGTACTTAACTAACTTTGTGAATAGCATACACTGAATATCCAAGACTCTTAAGTTGCCTAGAAAATAGTACAATATTCTGTACGCCACAGAGTATTCAAAAATCCTCAGATGAAACCCAAGTCTTACTTTTCTCTGTCATATTTGTCCATACATTTGGCTCTTAGCCCATTTAAGTACAACTTAGCCCATTTAAATACGTCTTCATAATTATTTAAATGTACACCAAACTACTTCTGGAAGTACTTAATTTGTTTGGCTATAAATCGGGTTTTAGGGGAACATGAACTATACTGATTTTTGTAACTTTTTTATACTCTTATTTGGCTACAACTGAACTGTTCTGACATGTATCTAGTTATTTGTCTAACTAGTTCTTACTTTTCTTAAAAATAGGAAACATGCATTAACAAGACATAGGAGTGTGACAGAAGCAGCACAAAATCTCCGGCAAATTGAAATTCCTAAGGTTCCCAGGAAAGCTACCAAAAAAGTAAGGATTTCCCAAGGTAGAAAGAGGATAAACCAGGGAATTACACTTGTAAAATTATTCCAAACTACCTTGAGTTAGAACATTATCTCATGGGTTGAGAAGGAATTAGAAGATAAGTGACAGGCAAGGTCTCCAATAGTAGGGAAGGGTCTGTTGATATTATTTAACCTTCAAAATATATATATAGAAGATAACATAAGGACACTAAATGATGGAAATTTATTTTCTGATTTAAAACTGTGACCAAAAGTACTCAAACCGGGGTTTGACATAGGGAAAATGTAGCAAATAAACTGGGATGGAAAAATTAATTTGAAAGCTCTCCTTTGAATAAGAGAAATTTGTAAAGTAGCAGTAATTAAAATGGTAAAGTCCAGATTAAATTCAAAGATAATATAATAGGGAGGTACAGGGAGCAAGACTGATATATAGAGAAGTATTGTGCCCTGCCTAAGGTTTCAATAGTCTTTCTAAAATACGCAAAATTGTGTGGAAAATTGGATTTTGTTACTACCAAAAAACCCACTTAAAAATATAGGAAGAAAAAAGCCAAAAAAATACTGATTGGAATTCAAGATAGGTTTCCAAGGAAAGAAGAAGAAAAAGAGTCAAATACAGATTTGACAATTTTCAGTCTTAATAAATTAGCTCTTTGGATAGATGTTGAGTGAATACAGTATGGAGCACTGACTCCAGGAAAGTTAGTCTTTAAACTAGTAACCCTTTCTTTGTTTCTAGATACTTATAACTTATATCTTAAATTTAGTATGGAATTTCTTTTAAGTTGGTATTTGGCATTGCTCAGTATAGATTCCTGAAAAAATGAGTGGCATACTTTAAATGTGAATAAGATTAAAATTTTGAATATCCTAGCATCTTGGTATTTATGAAGTTCAGAACTGAGGGACCTCACCTGGCCTCAGTCCTGATTCCTTAGTAGACATGGTCTAAGAATTAATTTCAGCATTACTCATTACCATTTCAATTGCCACTTATACAGACCTGAAGAGGAAGTTGAAAAGAGTCAGGGCATCAAGAATTTTTCTCTCTGAATACAAAGAGGCTTCCCATGTCAATGTTACTGTTGTAGGGAATAAAAAACTGTGATTTTTTAGGAGAGGAGTCATTTTCAGACAGTTGTTCCCTATGAAAGGGTCAGTTACTATGACCATTACCCAGGGTAAAATTGGGGTTTTCAGGTGATCAAGGTAATGAACTCAGGAAATGATGCACTTGAACTATTTTCATAGGACTAATTAATTTGAACAGTGATTTTGATATGGGGAGAAAAGCCCCAACAATAACACCACTCTAGCTAATCCACATAGAACTTTTAATAGAAAGAATTCGCAGAATTACTTATATCAAATTTTCTTGAACTTTCAGGAAAACTTTCATCCTGGTCATCAGCAGCCACCACTCCCAGTAAAAGATTCAGTTCAAGGTATGTTTCTCTGTTTCGTCTGTGGAGCACTAGCAAAGTCATCTTAAGTATATATATTGTAGTCATTGCAGGCAGTTGTTGAACTATGTAGGTTTTTGGTTGATAAAATGTACCCAGTAACATGACCTAGAGGATATGTGCAAAAAGTTTCCAATAATTTAATAAGATTTAACTTTTGCCTCATAGGCAACATAAGTCAGATGTCAGGGGCTATTTTATAATGGAAAAAAACTTAATCATGTACTATTTGAGTCTTCAACACAAATGTTGTATAGCATAACTTTTTTAATGTTAATAAGCGGGAATGTTAGCTTTAATCAGGAATGGGGAGTCTCTACCTTTGATTTCATCCCTTAATGGATCAGGTATCAAAACAAAGTCTTTATCAATATCACAAAAGGCCACAAGATAGCAATATTACACCATGAAAAGTTCTGTCACTTTTTGTCTCTATGGACACTACATCCTGCATGGGTATGAATACGTCCACCCCTATTTTCTCTTCCTCGGTTTTTTTTCTTTTTTGGTCCGTAATGCAAAACTAAAAAACATATTTTTACTTTATTGCATTTACTGAATAACGTTTTTTAATATTACTTTTTTATGATATTTATTTCTAAGTGTATCCCTCTGCTCTTCCCTAACCTACTGAGCCATTCTTTGTAACAAAGAGTAAAAAGGAGAAAAAGCAGTTCAGCAAAACCAACAAATACATCATCAACCATGTCTGACAGTATGAACATTCCATGATCATAGTAGAATAAAAGGGAAGGGTGTACATTTCCTCACTCTTCTGTAGGATCCAGCTTGGTCATTATAATTATTGGGTTTTTTTTAAAATTTCAATCTGCATCCATTCACATAAGTCTCCCTGTGTTTCTCTTAATTCTTAACATTCATGAATTGGTTTTGTGAAATACTGTTCCACTGATTTCAGATACAACAATTTGTTTAGCCATTCCCCACCTACTTAGTTCCCAGTTCTTTACTGCCAGAAAGAATGCTGCTATAAATATTTGGGGATTTTTCTTTCTGTCTTTGGGCTTCTTAGGGTAAATTCCCAGCAGTGGGATTTCTAGGTTAAAGACTACAGACATTTTAGTCACTTCTTTATTGCTTTGCAGCATGATTAGGCCGATTCCCAGTTCCACCAGCTGTGTTAGTGTTCTTGCCTTTACATAATCCCTGCAACATCAGCTCTTCCTATCTTTTGTCATAGTTGCTAATTTGTTAGGTGTGAGGTATTTTGTTTTGCGTTTTTCTCTTTAGGGATTTGGTGTATTCTTTCATATTATTGTTTTAGTCTTTTTGAAAACTGTTTATTCATGTTTTTTGACCACTTCTCTGTTGGGAAATGAATGGTTCTTGTCTTACATATTATATATTCTTGAGATCAGACCTACATCAGTGATATGTGATGCAACGATTTTTTTCCCAGTTAATAGTTTGACTTCTTATCATAGCTGCATTAATTTCATTAGTGCAAAAGCATTTCACTTACATGTGTTCTCAAATTATCTGTTTCATCTTTTGTAGTTGCCTCTATCTCGTTTCATTGCTATTTTTTCCCCTAGCTGAAGCTATGAAAGACAGATACCCGATCTTGTCTCTTCTCATTTTATTTAATTGGCATGACCTTTTATGTTCAGGCCACAGATCCATTTGAATATTGTGACATATGTTGCAAGATGTTTATTTAAGATTAATGTCTCCTAAGTAGCTCTCCAGTTTTTCTAGTAGTTTTTGTCAGATATGGAACTGTTCCTCAAGGAATTTGTGTTCTCTAGTATAATAATTGCTGGGTTATTGAATTTGAATGATTTCTGATTCTTCCTTGCCTAACCTGTTCCAGTGATCTACTTTTCTGTTTTTTTAACCAGTATCAAAAAGTTTTGGTAATTACTGTTTAGTAATTTGAAATACATAAGTGTTATTGAATAGTTTTGTGTTCCCTATTATTATAGAAAGGTGTGTGTATGTGTGTGGTTTGTAGGAGACAACACAAAATTGCTCCCTGTCTGAAGGGATCTCAACCTTATAGTACTTGAGTTGGGGATGCTTCTCAGATTTCTCTACAAATAATCAAGTAAAAAGTGATTTTGGAGTTATCTCCTGACTAACACCAAGTTTTGGGGGGGAAAAGATTTACACAAATAAATTCTTAGTGCTCTTTCCTTTTCCTTTCCTCTTACCTTATTTCCTCTTTGGTGTAAAAATATTCACACATGTAACTTTGTATTCTTGATTTCGTTAGGCACCCACATAAAAATTCCTACACATTTGCCTTAAATATTCTTTACTGACAATGCATAGATAGATCTTGTTGTCTATAGCAAATGAATCTACAAGTTCTTAACTATTGAATGTGCAGGTTCCTGAAATACTTGGGTTTTATGATATAATTAGTGTTTTGAAGTTCCATCTGAGCTCTAGTCTTAATTTTTTTTTTTTTTTTTTTTGCTTCTTAAAATGATTTTACCTGTGAAGAACAGATTTAAAAACTAGCTATAGAGGCAGTTCATTCAGCCATTAGCCAAAATAAACTACACTAGACAGTGAAAAAGGATACAATGGAGAGAAAAGTAGTCAAAAAGATGTGTTTCTATTATTTTGATATATTGAAATGCTCTCTTCCTCATTTTACTACTTTCCTTTCCCTTCCTACCCTTTCATATCCTCTTTAATCACACACACTCTATAATGGATAGAGTGCTGAACTTGGAATCGCAAACTGCATTTCAGGATAGAACTATGATCCTGTGCAAGGTGGATTTGCGGTAGAGACAATCTTAATTTTTCCCAAGAAGTTTTGTACTATAAATTATTAGCCAGGACCAAGTTGAGAGTATTAGTAGCTAGTTGACAAAATGGTGTAGTAGAAAGTATGAAGGATTTGGAGACAGAAGACCTGGGTTCAAATCCCAGCTTTGCCACTTACTACCAGTGTTATTTTCGGTAAGTCACTGGGCAAGACATGAATCTTTGGGCCTTGATTTCTTTATCTATAAAATGAGTGTGTTGGACCAGATGACCTCTATAGCTCCCTACCAACTCTAAATATATTATCTCAAATTACTGAGGACCCTGAGCACATGTATTTTGTTCATCAGATATTTATCACTCTGAGTTTGGGGCTTGTCACACAGAAATAAATAATATATGGGGTTTTCCGTCAACGTAAGGGATATACACATCCCTACAAAACTTATTTTAGAATCTTCCCTCTTCTCTCCTGTAGTGGTGAATCTCATAGCCCTTGGGCTTACTTGAATGAATTAGAATTGATATTTGCATTGTTGAAGTCCTGTAGTATGCCCAAAGACGGAAGATTCCAGTTCCCTAGAATTTTCCATTCTAATGTCTCGAGATAAACATACATATATTGCCTCTAGTAACATATGGTTTTACTATATGTGTGAAGTTAAGTGGCTGATCATTGATTTTACTTACCAAAAAGATGATCCTTTAAAAAATTTATCTATTCCCATATACTTCCTGCTAACACTGCAATTTTAGGTGAATTCCATGTAGATTGAAGAACTTTTGACTTTAAAGTACATTCAGTCTTGATATACTTCTGAAATGTTCTTGTTTCCATCTTTTTTCATTGTTACTTTGTGTTTCACATAGCCTCAGAATAGATTTAGAATTACATTCAGAAATAATGGATTGTTTATGAAAAGTATGTATATTGAGTGCATAGATAAACAGTAAGTATTTCAAATTATCAAAAGAAAAATATTTAAAGGAATTCTTCACAAATCCAAATAATCCAGCTTTATTGTGACCCCGTTTAGGTTTTTTTAAAAAAGGTTTTCTGCTTTGAGTGAGTATCCCTCATCTCAGAAATAATATTTATTAATGGTAACATCAGCATTTTTGGGTGGTTTCAGAAGTGACCAAAGTTCGAAGAAACCTTTTCAACCGAGAGATGCTTTCTCCTTCAAAAAGATCTATGAAAAGACTACCTAGAAGTCATTCAGTGTCAGCTGTTGAAGGGCTAAAATACAAAGCTGATGGCTCCAAGGAGATTCAAGGTATTGTATGTGTCCGATAGGAATAGCCCCAAGTGAAAAAGGAATAACCATCATAACTGTCCTCCAGCCTTTCCTAAGAGATGGCAGGGTGTTCCTGAGTGTTAGAAGGAGCCAATATAGGATGATGGTGCCTGCAATGAAAGCCACATGACTGTAAGAGAAACTAAACTTAAATGCCAGCATAAAACATTACGTGAAGAAACCAAATTTCTCCCAAAGTGTATATAGCAAGCCTTTAATAACTGACTATGAATATGCTTCAAGCAAAGTGGGTGGAGAAAGAAGCAAAGGGGTGAAACTTCCATGATCCAGAGCTATAGAGACATTCAGGAATATTAAAGGAGGCAGTTGCAGTCAGTGAAGGATGGCTTGAAGCCCAGAAGAATCATAAGCCCAATAGAGCAGTGAATTCCTCATTGAGAGGACCAGGTTCTTAAGGTGACTAAGAATCTCACCAGACCTAGCAACAGTATCAACCTGATAATCTATCTCATTCAAGAAGTATGAATAGCTTAGACTAGTATTTAACTCAGATAAGACTGAAGATTAACAATATCTGTTCTGTAACCTTGCTTATTTCTCCACTTTTTAATTTGTTTTTCTCTTAGTTTCCCAGTAAAATCCTGCTTTCAAAATTGCTGATTTTGGTTCCACTGAACTAAGGGAAAGGTTGTTCACAACTAAGCTAAACAGCTCTTAGGAGTGTCCCTAGAGGCCAGGCTTAAGAAGGAGCAGCTGTGATCCCCTTCTCCCCTACCTTCCCACTCTCATTGGAGCCTCTCTTAAAAGCTGTTTAGCTTAATACTGATAGATTCTCTGAATATTTTTTACTCCATTGTATTTTTAGATTTGGAGTTCGATGTAGTTTTAAGTAAAATAGAATGCCTTTCCCTTTATTCTTGAGGCTATGTATAAAATAGATTATATGATTGAAAAAACTACTTTATAGCAGTAGCAGCAAACATTTTACTGAATGCCTGTTATGTGCACATATTGCTAGAGGCACAGTGAATAGAGCACTGGGCCTGGAGTCAGGAAAATGAGTTCCACTCCCACCTCAGATACGAGCTATGTGACCCTAGGCAAGTCATTTAACCCCTGTCTGCCTCAGTTTCCTTATCTATAAAATGGGGATAATAATAGCACCTACTTCCCAGGGTTCTTGTGAGGATTAAATGAGATAATATTTGTAAGGTGCTTTGGAAACAACGAACCACTTTATAAATGCTAGCTGCTGTTAATGTTGCTGTAAAGTACTGATAACCCAGAGCCATATGATATAGTCCTACTATGTGGAGCTTGAAATCTACACATAAACACAAAAGAAAAAAAACAGTATAGGATGCTATAAGTAAGTAGTACAGCCAATAAATATAACAGAAATACAAAGGAGAAAGAAATCACCTGCTAGGATAGGTCAGGGTAACTAAGGATCCACGTTACAAAGCTGCATATTTGTGTTTCTCCCTCATTTTTAACCTTTAAACTAGTTCATTGGTAAGATTTCATTCAGTGGTCACTGTAGCTAAGTTGCCAACTCAACTCTGTTTTCTTAAAATATAGCATGTCCCAAATCTTAGTCCAGTTTTAAGCTTATTAAAGCTTCAGATTGCACCAAGGCTTTGGAACACCCTGTGTATACAGGCACACAAAATGTGTATATGTGTGTATTAATGTTTATTATAGCAACAGACATAGAAGAATGAAAACTTCTCAGCCTAGCAGCCATACCTGCTTTATCCTATTATATCTAACTCTTATAGGACATGGGTGGAAGTAAGGGTTTTTATAAAATGTAAGTCCATACATTTCACATATGTAATTAATGGTAGCAATAGATATCACAACCCCCATTTGCTTCAATTCTGAAGTACTAAAATGAATAGGAAATCAGATCAAGAAAATAAGCTCTGCTGTTTTCTGTGGAACGAGCCAATGTACTGATATGGTATATCACTATAGGTAGTTAAACTCTTTGCTTTTCAAGTAAACACTTTCATTTTTATAAATTAGAGGAAAAAAAGTTTGAATTCAAAATGGTTCAGAAGTCAGTGATAACTGTAAGAACACAGGATGCTTGCTTCCCAACTCTGCTGAAGCAAATATAAATCATATTTTATATGAAAGTCTACAAAATGTTATATAAATTATCCCCTTTGGTGTTGATAGACTAGTCAGTCTCATCCCATGATGATTAAATTAAAAAGAACTAAGATCCTTTCCATTCTAGTTAGTACAACAATCATTAAGACTTGCCATCCTCCTCATCAAATCGTAGGCCACTTGAAATTTGAGGCCGCTACCCTTAATGCTTATATTTGCCCCTTAATAAGTTATGTAAAGCTTGTAATTTCTGTTTCTTTTGTACTTTAGATTATCATAAACTGCTAACTAAAAGGGTATCAGAGACTCCGTTGCACAAACAAGTATCTAGAAGATTACTTCAAAGACAAATTAAGGGCAGGTAAGTGGCATCCTTACATTTATCTGCTTCATTAACTCACTGTACCCTTTTTGATTTTAGTATGACCTTTACCTTACTTTCTCTTGTAACTTCAGATCTTGTCTGCCTAGGCTAAACCTGTATCTTTAGAGATAAAGGCATGTTTGGGTATTAAATAGAAAAATGACCAAAATTTGTATAATTTGGAAATGTAAACCCTTGGGTTTCCAACAAGTGGTTAACCAACTTCTAATATGTTCAGGTTGGAGATTAGTACTCCCAGTTTGGGCATATAGGAAGTTGTCTGGGTCTCGAGAGTTTTAATAGCCATGGGGCTCTCTGTTGAGATTAGGTTATTAGTAGAATGACCCCTACATTGCTCAAGTGTAATAAAACTCATATGCATTATTTTCCTTTTTTCTCAAGGTCCTCTGATCCTGGCCCTGACATTGATGTTGTTGAAGAATCCCCTGAAAAAGAAGAATGTGGTGAGAATTTTTGGAATCTGATCTTATCTTTTTACTTTTTCTTAGTCTTAATACACCAGCTTTCTCTCTATTTTATCCTGAATTCCAAAGCATTTTATAAAAAGTGATGATAGTGTCAGAGTCACAATAGGAATTCAGACTTAGTGCAGGAATCTACTCATCTTGTAGGCAGTCTAGCTTCTGCTGAATACTTCTAGTGGTGGAAGTGTTCTATCGTGAAATAAACCATTCCATTTCAGGACAGCTCTAATTATATTCATCTTAAATCTGTTCCTCAGTAACTTTTACTCATTGGTCCTATTTCTACCCTTTAAAATACTCAGCATACATTTAATCTCCCAGATGACAGACTCAGCTATTTGAAAATGATTATCATATGTGGTCTAATAAAAATGCTTCAGGTTATTTAATAAATGCTCTTATGAATGAATGAAAACTTACCTCACTCTAGAAAGGCAGCCACCTCTTAAGTGAAATCTTGGTCATTACATAATATCATTGTAACAATAGTATAAATTATTCTCTCATACCTTTAAAATTATTGAGGCAGTTTATGGAGAAATAACACCCTTATCCGAACGGAAATAGAATCAGAGTGAAGGCTGATGTGACCTGCTTTTGCCTTAAAGTTCTTTGGAGTTTAAAAAAAAAATGGGGTATTAACATTACATTCACAGAGGGGGCAGAGTGAAGATGACGGCTGGAAAGCAGGGACTTGCGTGAGTTCCCCCAAGGTCCCTCCAAAAACCTATAAAAAATGGCTCTGAACAAATTCTAGAGCTGCAGAACCCACGAAATAACAGAAGGAAGCAGGGCTCCAGCCTAGGAAAGCCTAGATGGTCAAGGGGAAGGGCCTGTCGTCCGAAGCTGGGAGCGGAGCAGAGCAGAGCCCAGCATGGTCTGCGCCAGGACCGACCACACCAGGAGCTGGGCGGAACAGGCCCTAGCACCCTGAATCAGTGAGCTGTGGCAGTTACCAGACTTCTCAACCCACAAACACCAAAGACAACAGAGAATGTTAGTGGGAAAAGCTGTGGGGACAGAGTGAAAGGAGTTCAGGGTTAGGCCACCACCCCGGGGCAGTGGAGGTGGTACAGCTCTGAGGACAGAACTACAGCTGCATTTTCTTCCAGCCCCAGGCCCACCTGGTGGGAGGAATTAAGTGGTGGATCAGAGCAGGAGTGCAGAGCCTGCTTAAGATCTGAGTCCGGTCCAAGTTGGCAGGTCTTGGGGGAGCAGGAGCACTGCTGTGGCAGAGCTTGCTGTGTAGAAATAGTTCTGAAAACAACAGCACAGCCCCTCAAGCTTGGGACAAAGTACTCTCTACTCTACAAGCAGTCATACCCTGACAAAAAACTCAAGGGTCAAGTAATTGGCTGGGAACGTGGCCAGGCAGCAAAAACGGACTCAGATTCAGACTCAGACTTTGGAATCTTTCTTTGGTGACAAAGAAGACCAAAACATACAGCCAGAAGAAGTCAACAAAGTCAAAGAGCCTACATCAAAAGCCTCCAAGAAGAATGTGAACTGGTCTTAGGCCATGGAAGAGTTCGAAAAGGATTTGGAAAAGCAAGTGAGAGAAGTAGAGGAAAAATTGGTAAGAGAAATGAGAGTGATGCAAGAAAACCGTGAAACACAAGTCAATGACTTGCTAAAGGAAACCCAAAAAAATACTGAAGAAAATAACACCTTAAAAAATAGACTTACTCAAGTGGCAAAAGAGCTCCAAAAAGCCAATGAGGAGAAGAATGCCTTGAAAGGCAGAATCAGCCAAATGGAAAAGGAGGTCCAAAAGACCACTGAAGAAAATATTACCTTAAAAATTAGATTGGAGCAAGTGGAAGCTAGTGACTTTATGAGAAATCAAGATATAAAACAGAACCAAAGGAATGAAAAAATGGAAGACAATGTGAAATATCTCATTGGAAAAACCACTGACCTGGAGAATAGATCCAGGAGAGATCATTTAAAAATTATTGGACTACCTGAAAGCCATGATCAAAAAAAGAGCCTAGATATCATCTTTCAAGAAATTATCAAGGAAAACTGCCCTGATATTCTAGAGCCAAAGGGTAAAATAGAAATTGAAAGAGTCTACCGATCACCTCCTGAAAAAGATCCCAAAAGGAAAATTCCTAGGAATATTGTGGCCAAATTCCAGAGCTCCCAGATCAAGGAGAAAATACTGCAAGCAACCAGAAAGAAACAATTCGAGTATTGTGCCAACACAATCAGGATAACACAAGATTGAGCAGCTTCTACATTAAGGGATCAAAGGGCTTGGAATATGATATTCTGGAGGTCAATGGAGCTAGGATTAAAACCAAGAATCACCTACCCAGCAAAACTGAGTATCATGCTCCAAGGCTTTCAATTGACTATTGACTTTCAATAAAATAGAGGACTTTCAAGTTTCTCAGTGAAAAGACCAGAGCTGAATAGAAAATTTGACTTTCAAACACAAGAATCAAGAGAAGCATGAGAAGGTAAACAAGAAAGAGAAATCATAAGGGACTTACTAAAGTTGAACTGTTTTGTTTGCATTCCTACATGGAAAGATGATGTGTATAATTCATGAGACCTCAGTACACACACACACACACACACACACACACACCACACAGAGGGCACAGGGTGAGTTGAATATGAAGGGATGATATCTAAAAAAAAAATAAAATAAAATTAAGGGATGAGAGAGGGAGAAAGGGAGAGATAGAATGGGGTAAATTATCTCGTATAAAAGTGGCAAGAAAAAGCAGTTCTGTTGGGAGGGAAGAGGGGACAGGTGAGGGGGAATGAGTGAATCTTGCTCTCATCGGATTTGACCTGAGGAGGGAATAACATACACACTCAATTGGGTATCTTACCCCACAGGAAAGAAGGAGGAAGGAGATTAAAAAAAGGGGGAATGATAGAAGGGAGGGCAGATGGGGGAAGAGGTAATCAAAAAAGCAAACACTTTTGAAAAGGGACAGGGTCAAGGGAGAAAATTGGATAAAGGGGGAGAGGATAGGAAGGAGCAAAATATAGTTAGTCTTTCACAACATGAGTATTGTGGAAGGGTTTTGCACAATGATACACATATGGCCTATGTTGAATTGCTTGCCTTCTTAGGGAGGGTGGGTGGGGAGGGAAGAGGGAAGACAATCTGGAACTCAAAGTTTTAAAAGCAGATGTTCAAAAAAAAAGGTTTTGCATGCAACTAGGAAATAAGATATACAGGCAATGGGGCATAAAAATCTATCTTGACCTACAAGAAAGTAAGGGAAAAGGGGATGGGGGGAAGTGGGGTGACAGAAGGGAGGGCTGACTGGGGAATGGGGCAATCAGAATATATGCCATCTTGGAGTGGAGGGGAGGGTAGAAATGGGGAGAAAATTTGTAATTCAGACTCTTGTGAAAATTAATGCTGAAAACTCAAAAAAATAAATAAATAATGATTTTTTGAAAAATGGAACAAATGTGATGGTTATGTTGGGTTTTATGTCACTTCAGGAAAAGACATCTAGTAGGTCAGTGCTTCTCTAGAACTCAATGGGATCACACCATAAACACTCTGTATATTTGTAGCAACACTTCAGAAATCTTATTACTAAAATAGTGATTCATCTAGAATTTCCATCTTTTCTTTCATTCATTGTTGCACAAATATGGTTTTTCCTGTTTAGTGTGAAAGTGTCAAGGATATATTTTCCCTGGATAACTTAGCTATTGTTCTGCTTTTCTAGAAATGAGTTTGAGACGAAGCCCTCGCATCAAGCATCTGTCATTTGTGAGAACAAACTCTGCTTCTTTCTACCCTATCCCACAACCAAAGTCTCGAAATATACAGAGAGTGTACTTGAGACAGAAGAATGAATCAGGTCACTTACATATTTACCTCTTAGAAGTCAGTTTTGATGGTGGGAGGTAATGTATTTAGTGCTTTGGGGGAAATGTTGAATTTGCCAGTTATTTTTTCTTGGGTAGGGACATGAAGTACATGTGACACACTGAACTTTCTGTATGTGGGAAAACTTTTCCAGCTTTCTGCCAAGATATATACTTTGGACCAGTATAGCATGTTGCCCGTGACATTATTCTTTCATTTATTCAGGAGAGATTAATCTGTGATGACCCAGAACTTTTTCCATAGTTAAGTCTCAGATTAGGTGTGAAATCTTATATATGTTACATTATCCATTCCATTCCTCCCTTTCATTATCATAAAAAGCAAGTTACCTGTAGTGTTTTTCCCATGGTTTTGTTTGTTTGTTTTTTGCAACATTCATGTTCAGCCAGTTGCCTGTATTTGCCAACATGTAGGCTGAAGTTGGCTGGTTATAGCAGATATTTAACAAAATACACAAAAGCACTAAATGTAATACATCTTCCAATTAGCTAAATTTCACTTTTCCTAATATAATTTGGATGTCTTAATGCTTTGGGAAGAGAGCCAATAGCACTAAAATGTTGTCATGCTTTACTTTTTAGGTACTAAGGAATGTCCTATAATTCAGAATATCCGATCTCCCAAGAGGCTTCTTTTTGGTGCCGTCTCTGAGATGACTACTCCTACAAAGGAAATGCACCAAACTAAAAGGTCTCCAAAAAACTCATTGGATTCTGAGAAGCCTCTTGTTTATCAGGTTATTATCTTATAATAAGCATTTTAAGGTACAAAGTTGGATATTGTGTTCATGGGGGTCATAAGTAAGGATTAGATATGGCCTTTATTAGGGGGCCTACAATGCAATATATTAGACATAAGCATATGTAATCAATCTATTTATAATTCAAGGATTTATGATTTAGAAATTGAACTACATATATGAGATTTTGTTATTGATTTATTTCATCACTATGGGTTCTGCCTTCACCAGTGTAGATCACAAACCACCCATGAGTTGCTGGAGCTAAAAACTCTAGCAGTGATCCTCTTTGAGCTAAGCTGATACTTGGAAAAAAGGCAGTTTTATTTCCTGGGTCAGTACCCAGTGACTTTCCAGGTTGGTAGAAGTTAAATTCCACTGGTGCAGTCACTTCTTTCTTTAGTCTTATTTTTCTTTGTTCTTTCTAATCTGCGTTCTCTCTCTTCCCTTTCCCCAATCACCATCAGTGGGGGAGGAAGAGGAGAGGAGAAAAAGTCTCCTAATAAATATGCAGTCAAGCAAAACCAATTCCTTCATTGGCCATGTCCAGAAAATATGATTCAACTTGCACCCTGAGTACATCACCTTTCTGTCAGGAGGTAGTCCTAATGCTTCATCATGTGACTTCTGAAATCATGGTTGGTCATTGCGTTGATCAGAGTTTTAAAGCTGTTTTTCTTCATGGTGTTGTTACATAAATTATTATGCTGGTGCTGCTCACTTATCAGCTCATGCAGATCTTCCCATATTTTTTTGAAAATGTCCTTTTCATCTTTTCTTATGGCACAATAGTATTCTGTTACATTCATGTATAATAAGCTATTTGCCAGTGGGACAACAGTTCTTTGCCACCACTAAAAGAGGATTTTTCCTATTTCTTTGCTGTCTTTGTGGTATAGGCCTAGTAGTGGTGTCACTGGGTCAGAGGATATGCACAATTGATTAACTTTCGAGGTATAGTTACAAATTGCTTTCCAGATAATGTGCCTTGTTTTTCCTTCGATATGTTTCATTTTCTTTTTTTGTAAGCTCTGCCAATCTAATGGGTGTGAGGTAGAACCTCAGAGATGCTTTAATTTTCATTTTTCTAGTTATTAGTGATTTGGAGCTTTTTTTTTTTTCATTATGGCTATTGATAGTTTAGATTTCTTCCTTAGAAAGCTACTTGTTCAGATCTTTTAACCTTTTGTCAATTGGGTAATGACTCTTATTCTTACAAATTTTAAACAGTTTTCTATATATCTTAGAAATGATACTCATTAGAGAAACCTGGTGTAACAATTTTTCCCAGTTGCCTGCTTCCCTTCTAATTTTAGCTGCTTTGGTTTTAATTTTTTTATTACAAAAATTGTCTTCTGTGATCTCCTCTATCTCATCTGTTTGGTCATGAACTAATTCTTCCTCTATCTATAGATCTGAAAGGTAATTTCTTCCCTGCTTCTCTAATTTGTTTATGATAGCACCCTTTATGTCTAAGTCACATACCATTCTGGAGTTTATCTTGGTATGTGGTAGGAGGTACCAGTCTATACTTATGTTGTGCCAAATTACTTTCCAGTTTTCCCAGTAGTTTTCGTTAAATTCCACCACTTGTGGATCAGTCAATAAACGTTTATTAAGCAGATCACCTACAATGCAGCCAGACACTCTGCTAAGTGCTGGGGGTACAAAGAAAAGCTAGAGGCAAAGAGCTCACATTACAATGGGGAAATATGAAAACAACTCTGTACAAACAAGCTATTCAATATGGATAAATGAAATGGAAATAATCCACAGAGGGAGGGCGCTAGAATTAAGGGGTATCAGGGAAGTCATTTTCTAGAAGGCAGGACTTTAGCTGGGACTTGACGGAAGCTAGTGAAGCCAGGAATCAAAGATCAGGAGGGACAGCATTCCAGGCATGAGGGACCACCAGTGAAAATGGAGTGTCTTGTTTGAGGAACTACAAGGAGGCCAGTGTCAGTGAATCAAAGGGTATAAGGAGAAGGGGGGTGAGGAGCTGTAAGATGTAAGAATAGTTAGAAAATGGGAGTCAGGGAGAGCCAGGTTATAAAGGGCTTTGAAGGCCAAATAGTATTTAATATTTGATCCTGGTGATAGGGAGTCACTGGAGTTTATTGAGTAGGTAGGGGCCTGGCATGGTCAGACCTGCACTTTAGGAAGATTGTTTTGACTTCTGAATGGAAGATTGCAGTGGGCAGAGACTTGTGGCAAGCAGACCAACCAGCAGTCTATTGGAATAGTCCAGGATTGAGGTAATGGGACAGTGGCAGTGTGTTATCAAAGGAGATGTGTGCAAGAGATGTTATTAAGATAAATAAACAGTACTTGGTAACAGACTGGATGTAAAGGGTGAGAGTAAGGAGTAGTGGATGATACCTAGAATGCAAGTCTGAATGATTGGTAGGATGGTAGTAGTGCCCTCACAATCCCCCTAGTCTTTGCCCTAATAGGAACTTTAAGAAAAGGTTTTGGGGAAAAGATAACAGTTCAGTTTTGGACGTGTTGTGTTTAAGATGTCTATGGGACATCCAGTTCAAGATGGCCAATGGGTATTTGAGGATGCAAGACTAGAGGTCAGCACAGAGGTTAAAGCTGGATTAATTGGATTTGAAAATCATCCCCATAGCAGTGATAATTGAATTCATGGGAGCTGATGAGATCACCAAGTGAAATAGCAGAAGGAGAAGAGAAAGATGGTCCAGGACAGAGTCCTGTGGGATTATTAGGCAAGACCTAGATGAAGATCCAGCAAAAGAGACTGAGGAGTAAGTGGTCAAGAACACGGGTTCATCTTGTTACCAGGATGAAAGTTAAGTTTTAGTGGAGAATCAATGTATTTATAACAATAACAATAATAATTAGAAAACTATTTGGGAGTTGATCTTGGAAAGGTTGAGAGATAAAAGGCAATTGGATCTGTGAGGACAGAGTATGCTTTGCTAGAACAGAATATGAGCAGGAAAGGTACATAAAAAGGACCAACAGATGGAAATTACTGTAGGCCAGTGTATGAAATGCAGATTTCATTTGCAAAGTGGATTATGAAGTGGTTATGAAACAAATGACAGAAAGTGACTGGAGAAAATGTTTTTAATTGCACTATACAAAATGTTTTGAAGTTTTGCAGAGACTGTAAGTCTTAATTTTTTAAAATTTATTTTATTTTTAATTTATGAAATAAAACAAACATTTCCATAACATAGTAGAATTTTTAAAAGATTGCACATAAAACTGCAAATCTACTATGTACAACTTACTTTACCTTTTAAATATAAAGTTATCATTTAACTTTTTTTCCTTTTTCAAAAAATTCCTCCCCCCTCCTATGGCTACCATTAGGGGGTGTGTGTGTGTGTGTGTGTGTGTGTAAAATCATTCTATACATACTTCTATTTATCAGTTCTTCCTTTGAATGCAGGTAGTATCTTCCTTCATACATCCTTTGTAGTTAATTTGGGTATTAATGATAGTCAAAATGACTTAGTTGTTCAAAGTTGTTCTTAAAATAACATTGCTGATATTGTATACAGTGTTCTCTTGGTTCTGCTCATTTCTCTCTTCATTATTCCATGCAAGTCTATCCATGTTTTTCTAAAATCAACAAGCTCATCATTTCTTACAGCACAGTAGTATTCCATCACAGTCATACACCACAGCTTGTTCAGCCATTCCCCTCTTGATGGGCATCCCTGCAGTTTCTAGTTCTTTGCCATCACAAAGAGGGCTGCTATAAATATTTTAGAACATATGTGATCTTTTCCCTAGTCATCTTTGAAAATAGACCTAGTGGTGGTATTGTTAGTCAACGGGTATAGGCAGTTTAATAATTTAATATGATAATAATTCCAGATTGTTCTCCAAAATGGTAAGTGTTACAAACACTGGACAAAGCAGCTGGAGCTGCTGACAGTCAAATTTAAGAAATCTTGGAGAGAAGAAAATGATCAAAGTTGATTGTTACCTAGAAAAGAAAACTCCACGATTTTAGACTTGGATTCAACCAAAAGTCCAAACCTCTACTTTCTCCAGTTTTCCTGTTTTCTTATCCTGTGGCTCTCTTAAATGGGTCTTTATGGGAATGGCAGACATAGGCTTATCAGTCGCTTGGCTTAAGAGTTTTGTATTTTAACAAAAAACATTGGTTGTAATATTTGAGTTGGAATGATCATTGTCACTTTCTTTATAGACTCCTAGGAAAAGTGACCAGGAGCCTCAGACCCCCACCAACAGAATTCTGAGGAGATCACCTCGAACACCACAACTAACATATCATACTCCAAGAAAACAAAGAAAAACCACTCCAAAAAATAAATCAACAGATCAGATGGCTTTTAAGAATTCTACAAAAGACTTTTCATCTGACTTAGAAGTTGCATCACTATCTGAGGCAAAAGCAATCCCTCCAAAGGGAAGCTCCCTGCAAAAAGAATTCCCCTCTCTTGAGAAGAGGGAATTAAGAACTCCCAAAAGGCACAGAAGTCAGACACCTGAACTTTTAGAGACTCCTCCTTGGTCACTTCAGAGGAACTCCAATCTAGCCAATGTTTCATGTCCTGTAGCCCAGTTACCATTTACTATCCAGACCACTAATACTAAGTGTCTGACTCCCCTTAAACACTCCGAGAAAACACCTCAGAAGTCAGCAGCTTCTGTATCTCCAAGAAGACATGGCCAAGTAGTTGCAGTGACACCTCTAAGTCAGAGAAACCAAGACCCAAATGTTCTCATACATACAGTTTCTCAGCCAATTGAATACATTAAGGAGTTAAAAGATAAAACTGCCCAAAACATGAAAGGATCAGGGAATATGGTTGCTGTATTCACACCACCTATTTCTTCCCAAAAAAAGAAACCATTTAATTCTCCACCACATGATGCTTCAATAAAGACTCCAACTAAGAGATCTTCTATGGATTCTCTTTCTCCTAGTGAACTTGGAGAATTTGATTGGGGGATGCTACAGAAATCACCAAATATAACAGTCACATCTCTTGCCTGTAATCTTATTTCAACACCCAGAAAGAGTCCAAGGGTAAATAAACCTAATAGTCTCTCTCCACCACCTTCCAAAACCAGGAAACAACATATGAATAGAAACAATTCCATCCTTGAAAGAAATTTGCCACTTCACCAGTTCAATACCTCTGATGACCCTACAGTTGAACAAAGAGATATGGCAACCATAGACTCATCACCTAAAAAGGAGCAGGAAAAAGGAAACACTTCTCCATTTTCTCCCAAGGAGCACTTTCACCCTTCACCTGGTGTAGGGTATGAATGGTTTAATTCCGCTTCTCTACTCACTACCCAGAATGCATCAGAACAACAGAGCAGTGATAACTCAGAAACTTGTATAAGATCAGCTGAAGGGTTAAAGAAGACTCTTACTTATGAACAGCCTTTTACATCTGATGAAGTGGCTTCTCCACCTGCTAAGCCCAAGTCTCCTTTGGTACCTTCTTATGCCTTACGTTGTACTGTAGACAGAAGGCAGAGACAGGCTGCAGCACGGCTGGCATATCCAAAAGCTTCACCTCATTTTTCAGAAGACCAACTGAAAGTGATTCCTGCTAGTCCTCCAACCTACGAGGTTGAGCTGGAGATGCAAGCCTCTGGTCTACCCAAGCTTCGCATCAAAAGGGTAGACTCCAGTTCTGTCAGTACTGAAAACCAAAAAAGGGCTGGCACATCTCTGGGAGAAGAGGACTTTCCTGATCTTGGGTGCTTGTTGCCCCATGGTAAACCGAGCCAGCTTGAAGGTCCTTATGTCTCACCTCCATGTCTTCATTCTTCCCATACCACTCCAGGCAAGAGTGGGGGGCAGATGTATATCTGTCAGTCTTATACTCCAACTCACTTTCCGTCTAGCACCACCTCTCCCTCCCCAACAGATGTCTGGGTTCCCTGGACACCATCTCCCAGGCACAAAGGGAAGACCACTCCTGATACAATCCAAGACTGGCCAAGAAAAAAGAAGGCAGTGGACAGCAATATGAATTCTTGTGGTGGGAGAAATGAAAGAGGTTCAGATCTCCTGGGGAATGTGTCTGGTGTTGAAGAGGAGGGAAAGGAGAGGGTTTTTGAACAGTGCATCAACAAAACTCCTATCTTGGGGGATTTTGAACTTGAAGGAGTATATCGGCTTCCAGATCAGTCACCTTCCAGTGACTGTGAGCCTAGAGCTGAGGACAATTTTTCAAAGGGGCAATTTGGATTGTTCTCTAGGAAAAGACCACTTTCCTCTAAGGAGGAAACTGAGCACCAAACCAGAAGATCCTATGGCAGCCAAAAAGGAAATCAGGTCATTTCTGCTGGCAATGAAACAAAGGAAGAAAGGAAATCTCCAAATAGAAGTATAAGACAGCCTTCCTCCATGGGGGATGATGAGGTGTTCATTTCAGGTAAGTATGTTCTTGAGGTCTTCTTCCTATTTGGTATTATTATGCTGAGTAAATGGGTAGTTTGGGAGATGAATTCTTAGAAAGGTGAGCTTGCTTATATTTTTTTGTTTCCAGGGTCCATGGGGAAATGTAGCAGCATATTTGTCATTTATTGACCAGGTATTTTTCAGGTGCCTGTTATGTGTGAGGCACTGGGCCAAATGATGTATTTGTGGTGTGATATCTCTTTAGGCTCTACCCCACCTAACTGTGCTGTGAGAAGTTGTCTCTCTGCTAGTGGTCTTCGGGCACTGACCCAGTCTCCACTACTATACCAAGGAAAAGCACCTTCCTTTCAGCGAAAGGATATTAAAGGTAAGCTATCTGAATTGTAACTTACGTTATTGATCAGCAAATCCTAGGGACTCTTGCCAGTGTCAAAACCATGACCTTTTTATGGCTGACAGTCCAGCTGAACATTTGTTTTAGTTTGGACCTGTGATTTCATTAGTATACTATTTCATTAGTATATTTCATTAGTATAGGGTGGAAATATTTGAGTACCTCATGCATAAGGCACTAGGAATTAGGTTAGCTCAGAGTTGTCGGATAAATTGTTTTTTAAGGAGTTAGGGAGAGTGGAATGCATTCTAACTACTCTAAAATATTTAACATATGGCCTATGATGTTATGTCCCCATCTCCGAAAAAGCCTCCTAATTTGGATTGAGAAGTGTTTTTATTGTAAGAACTCTTTGCATTCTTCTAAGCACTTTAGTCTTCTAGAAAGCAAGAAAGTAGAAACTGACCATTGCCCCCAAGAAAAACCTAGGCTATATAAGTAAAACACTGAGGAATGGATTGAGAGTGGCTAGTTAGTAAAGAATAGATTGTTCAAAACAATTGGGAAATTTTCATTTTATCAGCCAGTTTTCTATAATTTGTGTGTCTCTAGGTTTATATCTGCATTTATAATGTCACCATCTGATAATTATGCTATTCATTCTAATGTTAAGTAGTATAGTATAGTTGATAGAGGACTGACCTAGGGGGTAAAAAACCTGGGTTCAAGACTTTGTTCTGACACATTCTGACTCTGTGACCCTGGCTAAGCAAGTCATTTAACCTCTCATTGCTCCTGGGTAACTCTCTAAATTGCAGAACACTTACCAAATTACATTTATAGAGGGAATTTCCTCGCCAAGAGCTCTCTACACTAATGAAATCGCAAGTCTGGACCAAAAAAGGGGGGAAAGTTACCTCAGAACCTGTTTTTTGTGACTGTTTTAAACAAGATTGCTTCTCTTTCATCCCTCCAGGGAAAGGATGTTCTTCTAGTTGTCTGAAGAATTAACAACCTGTTAACAACACTGGGTAGATAGGATTTCTTCCTTTGACTGGGAATGCAGGAAGTGAGAAAGACTTAAAAGCACTGAGCTATAATTTAGTCCATTCTTTTGCTCTAAAAAAAAGCACTAAAAGTATAAATCATGTGAATTTGCTGAAGCCCACAGTTCTCAGAAGTCAAACTGAAGGTAAAGGTTAAGAGAATTGAAAAGCTGAACTTAGACTATTGTTGCTTGGTTGTTTGCTCCCCCTTCTCTTTGTCTTCAGGTAGATGAATACTTGAATAATCTTTACTCAAGATTGGAGGAGCTGATGAAAAACTTATATTTGGTGGTTTTGATAGTCCAAGCCTAGCACTGTATGGTGACCTATAAATGTAACTGTCCTCTTCTTGAAACTTTCCAGTCCATCTTTATATCTATTTCTAGAGCTTGGTGACTTAATTCTAAATCTTTGCCTTTTTACAGATGAAGAGATGGATGTATTTCCAAGTACTGCAGACCAAGAGTCTCCTTTCAACATAACAATCTCCCGGAGACATCCTATTAATAGAACTTATACTCGGAAAAGGCTGCTCAGCTAGTAAAATTGGGTTGTGGTCACTTGGTTATAGCCATTACTAATTTTGTCCAAGGCCACTCTGGCCTGGCACAGCAGGGATTCTCTGTTCTTGTCTCTCTTCAGTCCAAAGACCAACTTTCATCAGATGTATCTGACTTTCATCAGATGTATTAGACACTCACAGACTTGTGTTATGAATGAATTTGTGAAATGCTCATCTAACATGGGACTGAGCCGAGTGATTTCTGCAATGCTTGTGGCCCTTTTCAGAGCTTGAGACAAGGGCTTTTTAAATCATTTGAGAGAGTACAGGGCATAAGGGCAGAGAAAGCCAGACAGAAAGGTGCTGAGGACCTGGTTTCGGGCCTCTTCTACTGTTCTCAGAACTCTGAGTCTGGCTAGAAAGTGTGGAGAAGTTATTGTTCCCTGCATTCAATTCCACCATCATCCTTTGCTCCACACCAAACCCAAGATGGAGCAGTAGTGCCTTGGGACCGTAAAGATAATGTCTGATGTGGCAGAAGAAATTGTCCACATTCCCTCAGTATAATATAATAAATTGTTACTTGAAGCAATGGGTTCAATGTACAGATGCAGTATCACATAGGAGAAAGAACAGTGGCCTTGATGGTACTCTGTCTCTACTACTTATTATCTAAATGACTTTAAGCAAATCACTTAACATGGGAGCTTGTTTCCTCATCTATAAAATCTAAAAAAAATCGCACTCTTATCAAACAAAGCTATGGTCATCAAATGAGAGAACTATAAAATTCCATATAAATATCCGCTGTATTCCTACCAAGTTACTAATCCTCACCATGACTAGACTGAAGTCAGTTGTGACCATCACCCAAAACTCTAAACCTCTTTAACTTGCCATTAAGGCTGTTGTTCAAAGTAATATTTTTTTAGTCACATTTCCATGTTTTGAAACATCTTACTATTTTCTCCACTTCAGAAAAATGCCTAATGAGTTCAAAATGATTTACCTCAGGGATAAGAAAACATTACTTTTTCTCAGTTTATAGATGGATTTGCTACTAAATCAGTGGTGTGGGTATAAGAGAACTTAGACTTTAGATTTAGCCCCGTACTCTTAATACCTTGCTTATATTTGGCTGTCTTTACCTAGGCTGAAAGTGTCAGAGAAGGAAATAGTTTGGTTTTTTTCTTTTCCTAAATAACTTTCTTTGTGCTAGTCATATCTAATTAGAACAAATGTACCCCCACCTCCACCCATGTCAATTGCTTTAGTCGTGCTGATAAAAATACAAGCTGCAGTTCCCTTGCAAACTCATCCCTTGGTTCTTAAAACTCACATTAAAGTTTATTTATTACAAAATGATAATAAACATACTTTTAAACTACATTTACAAGGTCATCAATTCCACATATATTGTGGGTCACTGAAATCACACAGGCTGGTATCAGCTTCCAGTACCTTGGAGCATTAACATCCTTCAGTAGACCACAAATTCACTGATCATTGAATAGCATAGTTCTGTCCTTTGGGGCAACACCATTCACATTCAAATCTTGACCTCTGAGGCAGCCCTTGGGATTTCTGTCTATACTGGGTTTTTCCTAACATCAATCATCCCTTGACTGGCTCTTCGTAACTCTCGTCTTGATTTGGGCAAAGAGCCCAGGCTCCGAGGCAGAAGTGGTTCACCCATAGGCAACAGCCTTCCAAGTAGAGGCTCAGACACTTCTCGCTGCCTGAGCTCCTCTAAGCAGCCCTGCTCGTCACTAGACAGAGATGAGCGTTTCCACATCAATGGTAACGGTGCGTGCACTAAGTCTCGAATCTCTTCCCTGGCCTTAGGGGTTCCCTCCCCGAGCGATGCCTGCCAGAGCTGCTCAGAAGCTGCACCAGTTTCCTCTTCCATTCCAGCTGCAAAGGACTGTCTATTCTCAATGCACACAGTCCGCTTCTCCCCTCCTGTTGCCAAGAACAGAATTTTGTCAAGAGTGACAGTCTCACATGTATAGTATAGAAGTGATATCACTGCCAAGACGACTCACTCAGCCTTGATGTCCTCAAGGGGGAAAAAATGAGCAAAATTACAAGCAGCTCAAACTTGAGGGTGAGGTATTCACATTCTAGTAGTCTAATCCTTAGACAAAAGAATTCCCACTCTTAAGACGCCCAACAAATACCCAGCCTTTGCTTGAAGTTCAACAAGTTTCTACTCCTTCCCACTTAAGAATTTAAGTTAAGGCTGAGCTTAATGAGAAACCTTCTATGATAAGTTAGGTTTAACATCCCAAAGGGAAATTAAGATGACCTAGGTTAGCAACCAACTGTAAACTTTACCTTTGCTCTGTCCCATGGAATTCAAGTTACTAAGCCTCTGCTTCAGCTCCTGATTTGTCCACATGTATCGGCCTAGTTCTTTCTCCAGAACTTGGATCCTATTTTCATATTGCCTCTTGCTGCCTGCAAGTCCTTCACCCGGGTGTTCTGAATATAAGAGGTGAGGTGTGTAAGGGGAGGAACCATGGGAGGAGTTGCAGAGATAATAAAAAAAGAATCATGCTAACTTGTAGTGAATGAAATGAGTATTACCTCGGCTCTGCTGGAGCAAGAGTTGGATGTTTTGCTCATGCTCTTTCTGCTGCAGGGTGAGCTGGCGGTCCATCTCTAGTCGTTGTCGTTCCAGCGCTACCTCCAGCCAGTATACCAATCTCTGCTGTTCCTCTAACTGCATTTCAAGTTCTGAGAAGGCGATTTGCTGCTGGTGCTGTTCTTCCCGAAGTGTTACCACCTGTCCCAAATCCCAGGCTTTGTCTTACCTGCTGATCAAGCCCTCATACTATCTTGAGGCTTGTAGCATTGTCCCTGGAGACCAAGAATCTCAATTCTAGGCAGAGACCATTACATATTGGTCAGGAAATCAGAAAAAAAAGGATAGCAGTGAGGATGTGGCACTCAGCTTCAGCCTATGGACAACACTGGGTTTAGGTGAAAATGGGTTTCATGGAGAAAGGAGGGTTGAGGGGTCCCTGGAGATTATAGTTTGTCCTAAGTTCAGACCCACCAACTAAGGAAATTAGCTACTTTTTGATGCCTCTTTTTAGTGTCCCATGGAATTGAAGATCAGATGAGAAATGATAAGAGTATGAGGTAGTTGCCTACCTTGTCAAAATATTTGCACAGCAAAGCCCGGGTCTCTGAGGAAGAAAGGTAGCTGAGTTTGGCCATGAGATTCATCTCGCATTGAGACAACATGGTGGCTGAGGCTCGTAGCACCCGTTGACGACAAGTGATGGCCTCATTCTTATATTCGATGGCTGCATCCAGAGCTTCAATAGCCTCATCCAACTGGAATAGAGTTCTTTCCTCCTGCGGGGGCATAGACACCAACTCTTGGAGAAGTAATATATCTTAAGCTTATGCCATGTGCCAGGTACCGAGTGGACCACGCATACAATGCAGGAGCTATTTTGGGGTGGGCAATAGTTTAATAATTTTTAAAAATCAAAATCTAGTCCCTGACCTCTAGTTCATATACTACAGGCTCAAGAAAGCTGGAGCTGGGGACCCAACAATGCCCATATGCCTATCCCTATAGTCAGTGTGTAACCAGAGATGAAGCCTATTTCCATCAAACTGAATATTTCAGTCATAACCCCAGCCCAATGGTGAGAACCCCAAGTATTGTTTGAGAAGTTTCTTGGGGTATACTGTTGGAACCACTGCTACTAATAATCCAAAATAACAAGTACAAAACAGTTCAAATAACTTAGAAATGTATTCATATTTGTGGCTGATTTGCCAGTCTGACTTTGTTTAAGATGATTTACTGCAATAAATTGATCTTCCCTTAGTAAACAATGACAGAGTTTCAAGGAAAGACACCTTGTCAATAAGAAAAACCTGGTGTGGTACTTTAAATACACCACTAATGAACTAACCCCTGTACAAAACTGAATTGCAATTCATAGAATCATTTAATTTCAGACCAGGAATGGATCACATAGTCCAGCCCTCTCGTTTTTTAGATGACAAAACAGACTCAGAAAGGTAAACCAGCAAGGACTAGAGTCTCCAGGCTCCTGACATCTCATCCAGTGCTCTTTCCATCCCATAGTGCTAGACTGTGCTCTTAAATACTCCATTCCCTCTAATCACAAAGAAGGTAGATGAGATTATGCACAAAATGTACCAAGAGCTCCTCTTGGAAACAAGCTCAATTAGAAGGAAGGAATTTGACACTGTAACATTCTTGACAAGTGGTCATCCAGCCTCCACTCAAAGATTTCCAGAAATCATAAAAGTCTGATGTGATTATTTCTAATCTAGTTTTGCTTCAAGACAGAAAGGGAAGGAAGGTGCAGCCACCTGGTGGGATGTTGGTTAGGAACTTCAGTGGCTAGAGTACCTCATTGTAAACGGGATGCATGGGCTTGGGAGGGGCTTACATGTAAGCAGAACAATACCTCTGGAGACAGCAGGTTACCCTGCCTCAGTTTACTATCAATCTCTAGTCGCTGTTTGAGCAGCAGGTCCTTTTCTTGTCGCAGGTTGTCAATCTCTACACGTATCTGTTGCTGGCTGTGGGCACTGCCCTGCCGGAGCTGCCCACTTTTCTCAGACAGTTCCTTTTCCAAATGCTCTAATCGACTTGATACTCGCACAATGTCCTCATTGAGTGCCTGCAGAAAGAGAATAATAAATATATAAAAACTTACTAAACTAGACACTGCCCCTATTCCTAGGAAGCTAGTAAGTTAGCTAAGACATACAGGGCATGCAAGCAACACCAGCAAACCAAAGGCAATATAAATACTAAGTGGTGTGCTTCAGACTAAGTTCAGAAAAGGGGAAGCTCAATGACAGAGGAATTAGGGCAGATTTTATGGAGAAAGGAGAACGGGAGCTGGGTCTTGCAGGATGATTACCATATAAACAGAAGGCTTTAACAGGGAATATGAACATAGGCACCAAAGTAGGAATGAGCCTTGTGTGTTCATAGGACACAAAGAAAAAAGTTTAAACTAGACTGCACATTATGGAGTAAGAAGAAACGGTCTGGCTAGGTGAGATGAGGCCAGACTGTGGAAGGTCTTATATAAAAGTCAGACAACAGAGTTTGTTGATATAAGAGATCTATTGAAGTTTTTACTGGGGGAACAGTGTGAAGAGTAATTTAGTAAAGACCTTGTCCCTCTATCAGTCTTTTAGGAAATAGCCCAATAGGGCAGGGTCAAGATAGTGGAGTGGTAAAAACCAGTGTGATGAGCTCCCCTCCACAGACTCCTCCAAAAAGATCTAGAAAATATTCAAGATAGACTTCTGATGAAGAAATCCTAAAAAAAAGTCACCATGAGTCAGTCCTTTGGCATAGGGATAGAGAGGTCTGCAGACATGAGGACTGAATTGGGTTAGGAACAGTGTCCAGAGCACTGTGTCTAGGGCTCTAAGAAAAACTGAGCACCAGGGCAAGAGGAGGTCCCGGACACATACAAGGAACCCTCAGACCCATACTGGGGTACTGCAAAGGGGGTGGGTGCCAACTGATAACTTTGTCACCCATTACCCAGTTCCAGGTCACAGATCCAGTGTATCACATAACAAAAATAACTGACCTGGAAAACAGATCAAGGGAAAATTAAGAATCATTATATTATGTGAACTCTACAATCCCCACCCCCAAAAACAGAGCCTAGATATTGTATTTAAGAAATTTTTTTTCTTTTGGAAGACTGTCCCAGATCTCTTAGAACCTGTGGGCAAAGTGGAAATAAAATCCACCAGTCACCTCCAGAAAGAAACTCCAAAATGAAAACTACCAGCAACAGAGCCAAAATCAAGTGCTTCCAGTTCTGAGAAACAAGGTCTGCAAGCAGCCAGAGAGAAATAATTCAAGTACCAAGGAGCCAGTTAAGATCACACACAATTTAGCAGCCACCACTATGAACAAAAAGAGAACTTGGAAGGCAAAGGATATGGACTTATAGCCAAGAATAACTTGATTATGCAGGGAGAGAAAATGAACCTTCAATAAAATAGAAGATATCCAAGCATTCCTGATGAAAAGACCAGAGCTACAGAGAAACTCTGAAGTTCAAACACAGAAGCAAAGAGAAACACAAAAAGCAAACATGAATGAAAAATGATAAAGATTAACGAAGGATAAACTGCTTACATTCAAATATGGGAAGATGCTATATGTGCCCTCTCTGCACCCTATCAACATCAGGCGTTCATAGAGAGGGTTTCCAATTAGATAAGACCTGGGAGTGGTTCTGTTACGTCTTGATGCTCTTAAGAAAAGAATGCAAAGAGAGGAAAAGAGGAATACACAGAGAGGAAAGGGGTTAAGGGGAAAAGGGGGAAGAAGGTTAGGGGAAATTATCTCAGACGATCAAGGTGCAGGAGCAGACATCCAAATAAATAAGGAGAAGAGGGTAAGGGGGAATAGCTGGCACTTCAACCTCTCTCACCTGAACTGGCCTAAAGAAGGACACACACACACACACACACACACACAGAGTTGAGTACAGAAGTACATTTTATTCAACAGGGAAATGAGAAAAGAGGAGAACTGGGGAGGGGGAATTAGAAGAAGGGTGGACAGGGAGGAATTAGTCTTAGGCAAAGCCAACTCTAAGGATGTACAAAAATATCCATAGCTCTTTCTGAGATGGCAAAGAAAGGGAATCTGAGGAGGTGCCCATCAAGTGGGGAATGGATAAACAAGTTATGGTATCTAAATGTGATGGAATACTATTGTGCTGAACTCTTAGCAATAAAACGACCAACTCAGATTCTAGAGGACTAACAATGAAAAATGCTACTCACTTCCTTATAGAAAGGTGAAGGACACAGAAGGCCGAATAAGATATATACATATATATATATATATATATGTTTTTGGACATGGCCAATTTGGTCATGACTATACATGTTTGTAATGGGTTTTGCTTTTCTTGCGTTCTCAGTTGGGGAAGGGGGAGGAAAGGAGTGGGAGGGCAAGAAGGTGGATCTTTAGCACAAATAAAAACAATTTAAATAGCTCAATAATATAGTTTGTCCTCTAAACTGAGATTGATTGCATACATTTATATAGCCATTGATGGTTACAAAGCACTTTACACTCATTATCTCATTGGATTTTCACAACAGCTTGATTGTGAAAACTATACAACATTATACTTAAACAATTTATACAGCTTTATACAAAAGTTTACAAGAACTTATACAAGTTCATCCCTATCTTACAGAGAAATTGAGACACAAAGTGGTACAGTTGGGATTTGAATTCAGATCTTCTAACTCCAGATCCAGTACTCCTATGCCATAGCTGCTTATAAGTTTACTTACTGTCTATATATTTTAAAACTTGGTCACATGCTGCCTGATTTTTGGATTTGATTTCTGTTGGGCATTTCTTCAACAATACTATAAATTTCCTGGGGAAAGAGATCACATTTTCTACTTATCCTACGGAACTCAGATCAATGTACACAACAGGTATCAAATAAATATTTTAATTGAATTTGAGGATGAGAACTTGGGCACCTTCCTGATGATTATGTAGGACTCTCCAACTAGCAAGCCTTCTCTAACTTCTTTCCTTCCTGGAAGAGAATGGCTCCTGCCTTCTTCCTATTCACAATGTCTCTGACCCGATGCTCACCTGACTAGATCGAAGTCTCTTGCTCTCTAGCCCAGTTTTCTCCAGCATCAGAGCTTCCTTCTTAGCCAGAATAGTCTCCCGTTTGCGCAGTTCCTCCCCCAGCTCTTCCAGCGCCCTCCGCTGCTCCAGGACCTTCTCCATTTCCAGGTCCAGCCATTTTTTTTGTTCTTCAATCTTCTAAGGGAAGAGATGTTAGACCGTAACAACACACACTTCTGTCTCAATCCAACTGGCCATTAGTTCTCATTCACCTCCTTGGATCACAATTCCAAAGAATTGTGAAATGTAATCCAAGGCTCCTGAGTCCCAGGACATGCCTTTCTCAGTATAAGGGTCAGTGAAGGCCTACCTAGCAACCTCTTAACCCCAGGTACCTGCTGCTGCTCCAGACTGACCACGGAGCCGTTGCTGCCACTCCTCCTCTTCCTCTGGAAGGCTGCAATCTCTTCTGTCTTGATCTTCAAGATCTTTTGCTGCTGTTCATGCTTGAGCTCCAGCTCCTAAAGGAGGGACCAGAGCCAGGATGCCAAGAGAACGGGATTAGAACAGATCAGTAAGTGACCGCCAGAGAACAGTGTTGTATGCAGCCTGTTTACAAGGCTACCCTGTCTTCTTCTCGGATTTCTTAGTGATGGTACCCCAGCATCACGGGAGTGTTTCACCCTGGTCCAGGTATGTCAGATGTAAAGCAAATCCCACCACTTGTCTTCGTCTCAACTGCTTTGTCTCTTCCCATCTGCCCACCCCGGCTTCTGCTGCCTTACTTTACTTCCCCCTGGAGGCTTTTGTCTTGAGTCCTTCACTTTCTAAGTTACAATGGAGCATCCTCAACTTCATTACCCCAGCCTTGTCACAGCTCCTGCCTTCCAGGTTCATGGTATGAAACTCCCAAGCCCCTGACCTTGACCCGGTGCTGCCTCTTGTGCATCTCTGTCTCCAGACGCCTCTTCTGCTCCGTCTCCTCCCGGAGCCGCCTCTGAAGCTGCCCTTGCTGCTGACGCATGACTTGCACATTCCTCTCCAGCTCCCGCACTCGCTTCTCACTCTGAGCCGAGAGTGATACCAGACGCTCCGTGGCCTGCTTTTTCTCCCTGAGGACCTGTACCAATGGATAGATCGGTCAGCAGCCCCCAAACTCCAGCTGGCCACCTTCCTAGCACAGTGGGCCTAGGAGGTCCATGGAGATATCACATTCATGAAGAAGCAGCAGACTATAATGGAAATAGCATGAATGTGGAATCGGGGGACTACCCTACTGAAGCTTGGTTCTGCTAGGGCAGCTAGGCAGCACAGTGGATAGAGGGCCAGGACAGGAGTCAGAAAGACCTGAGTTCAAATCCAGCCTCAGACATTTACTAGCTGTGTGACCCTGGGCAAGTCACTGAACCCCGTTTGCCTCAATTTCCTCATCAAACCACCCCAGGACCTTTTCCAAGAAAACCCCAAACGAGGTCATAAAGAGTCACAGACACAACTGAACAACAAAATCTGCTATTTACTTAGCCGTGCGACGGGAGGGTTTGAGGCAGCTAGGTAGCTCAATGGATAGAATGCTGGGCCTGGAGACAGGAAGACCTGAGTTCAAAGGCCTCAGACACTGACTAGCTGTCTGATCCTGGGCAAGTCACTTAGCCTCTGTCTGCCTTAATCCACTGGAGAAAGAAATGGCAAACCACCCCAGTGTCTTTGCCAAGAAAATTCTATACAGGGTCACAAAGAGTCAGACATGACTGAATGCTTAAACAACAAAAACAACTATACACACACACACACACACACACGCACACACTACCAAACCTAGATAAAAATACTTAAGCTACCTAGCTCACACTCCACTAAAATCCTACTCTGATGCCTCATCATGACATAGAGGTGATTAAGACCATACCTCTGAAGTACAAGCTCTGACAGATCCCACTGAGTGCAGGCCTGGTGAAAGACTTTATGCCTGTTGCCTGAGAACCCATCTAAGTAATAATAACCCACATCTACACTTGAATATACATTTTGTGATTTAGTCAGTTTAAGAGATTCCCAGCATGAGAACTGCCTCCCCCAAAGCTGACCACATGCCATCTATAATACAATAGATAAACTCTAGAGAATTGCCTGAGGCACATGGGATCTAGGCGATTGGGCCACATCATGACCATATACAGTTGTCCCTTCCACTAGTGGAGGGTTAGGGGTGTAGACTCCTATGATCTGGAAAATCCGTGTAAAAATTTTTGGCCCTCCCTTCAGACCAGAGAAGAAGTCCAAATTATTATGGCATTAAAAATAAATTATATAATACTACACATATTTTTTTTACACATTTCTGAGCTTCTAAACTTTTTCTCTGTCATCTACTAACCTTTACAGGTCATCTGTGGCTACCACCAAACTTCCAAAAAATTCTCATTTAATTTTTTTATGCAGACCCATGATATGTTGAAACCTCAATGGGGAAAGTCATGTTGTGGAAGGGAAAACTGTAGCTATAAAGTGTTACAGGCAAGAAAGGCTCAGCAGTAGAAGGTTGGCCGCTGAGTGACTTTTTTTGTCACTGTAACCCATGAAATGGACAAATAAACACTTCCCAATCTCACAGGACTGTTTTAAGCAAAGGGCTTCTTAAACTTTATAGTTTAATGCTTTATTTTCAGTAGTTTTTCAGTTGTGTCCAACTCTCCATGACCTGCTTTGAGGTTTTCTTGGCAAAGATACTAGAGTGGTTTGTCATTTTCTCCTCCAGCTCATTTTACAGATGAGCAAACTGAGGCAAACAGGGTTAAGTGACTTGCCCAGGGTCATACAACTAGTTAGTGTCTAAGGCTGCATTTGAACTCAGGTCTTCCTGACTCTAGGCCCAGCAGTCTATCCCCTGCGCCACCTAGCTGCCCCTTAGTGCCTTATAATACCATATAAATCTAAGCCCTCTATTATACCCCCCTCAGAGTGTTGTCCCCTGTTCATTCCTCCCTTCTCTGGACAACAAAGGCCCTCAGATACTGCACTGTTACCCCTATCACCCCGGTTTCTCCCTCCTCCTTCCTTATAGATTATCTATAAGGCAGAAACCATTTCTCAATGGCTTAAAATACTGTTGGACTCAGTGCTTAAAGAATATATTATATCCTAACAATAATAATGATGAAAATAATAATTCACAGGTATTTTAAAGTTTACAAAGCACTATCCTGATAACCAACCTCATCTATAAAGTCACATCTTCTTACAGAACTTTTAGTTTCCTATAGGAGGCTAGGAGAGATTCAGTATTAAGTGGGTGGAAAGGCTAAGGCAAGCAAGAGAAGTCACTTCCCAAAGTAACATGGTAAAATCTATGATCAGAGGCCAGGTTTCCAGACTCCAAATAGTCTCTTACCTGGGAACCAAAATGTAGTCAGCAAAGAGCTTCCTCCTTACTGTTGCTTCATGGGACTTACCAATATCCCTTAGGACACCAACCTGTACTTGGCTCTGGGCAGCAGCAACCCTCTTGCGGAATTCCTGCAGCCGGGATCTCTCCCCAGGGTCCTGGGGTTCCTTTCCCTCCAGCTCCCGAAGCTGCCTTTGACCCTCATTCAGCTCTGCTCGTACCCGGTCAGCTTCTCGCTCCAGCTCCCCAATCCGCTGGCAGTGCTGACGATTCATGGCCTGGGCTGCCTTCCCTAGAAGCCCACGGTTTGGACAGAAGTCATGGCCTGGGTACAAGGACCCAGCTTTGACTATCTCTATCACCCATCATCTCAGTGTCTTGTCTAGGGAGTGTATGTTTTCCCCCAATCCCCACAGGCAACAACTCAGGCTGAGCAAGTCTACAGGAAGGTTCTCCCTTGGCACAAGAGACTGAGCCCTTCTGTGGAATCAGCGAGAAGGAAAACAAGTACAAACATGTCAGGAAATTATATTTTTGTGGGGGTCTACCTGGGCTGCCCCGTACTCAGGAACAATGAAAGAGGGACCCCGAGCCACCCCATCACCTGTTCGGATCAGCTCTCCAATCAGCTCTTCCTTCATACGAATGTTAATGGCCAGCTCCCGGATCTTCTGCTGGGCCTGTGCCAGACGCCACTCTGAGGCCTTGACAGAGGGACCTTGTCCACAGCCAGCTGGTTCCTTTCTCTCTCCAGCTACTGTAACAACCCAGGATGACAGATACTCAGCTGCCTCCAGGGTTGCTGAGGGGATCAGGGGAAAGGGTGAAAGGGACAGCTACTCATGAGTTTTTCAGCATAAAGTCAGAGGTTGTATGAGAAGACTACAGGAGGGAGAAGAACAGATTTGTGGCAGTTTCTGTTCCCCACAACCTCTCTTGCCTTCTCCTCAAGGATTCAATGACTTTGGGGTAGAAGGTGAGAATGTTTCCTGGGGCCTAATAAAGGCTCTCTCAACCACCTTGCTGAGGGGTTCTTAAACCTGTGCTTGGATGGGAAAAAATTATATCTTTATTTCAATATGATTTATTTCCTTTGAAATACTATGTATTTGAGTTTATGCATTAAAAGCATTGTTCAGAGAAGGGGTCCACAAGCTCGCCCAGATTGCCAAAGGGATCTATGACACAGAAAAGGTTAAGAAACCCTAAGGAGGAGGAGTATAGTGTATAGAGCCCTGGAAATGGAGTTAGGAAGACCTGAGTTTGAATCCTACTTCAGACACTTACTAGCTGTGTGACTCTGGGCAAGTCACTTAACCAATTTGGGCCTCAGTTTCTTCCTCTGTAAAATGAGGAAGATGACAGACTCAAACTTGTAATCCTATAATCTAGGAGGAAGGGCGCTGCTCCCCAGGGAGAACACACCCCCCCCATTTTACAGCTAGAGAAAAAGAGGCCCAGGGAACAGAAACACTATGTCCTTCATTTCCTTGGAAGTTAAACATCATGTTCCAGGAAGAGACAGAAGGTGTGTACTTGGTGGGGATGGGGACAAAGGAGGTAGAATAGGACAGAGAGAGAAAGGTGGCTTACTGCTCAAAACAATCAATTTGAGAAACTGCAGATCAGTACAGGGAGTCTTATCTGGAGCCCCCAGAGCAAAACAGAGCTACAGGACCTCTGCCCTCTGCCTAAGATGCTCCTGGGAAGATCAGAGGTTGGGGCAAGGACATGGAGTTAGGGCTAGTATTGCCAGTTGCAATGCTGATAGCTCCACCTACCTCTGGCCACGTGGGCAGCAGTCTCTAGCTCCTCCAGTTGAAGTTCCAAGCCTTTAGTCTCTCCATGGCATTGGATGGCAGCTTCCTTCTTGCTCCAGCTCCCAATGCCATTTCTAGAGGGCAGGACCCAAAAAAGTGTACACCCTTTCTACCCACAACTGTGGCCATTCAAGTGAATAACAAGGGTTAGAGTTAAAGCCTCTGAAGGTACTGGAACCTCCATCGGAGCATCAAAAAGATTAGCTTTTTCTGTGGTGGAAAGAACTGGGAACTGAGAGGGTGCCCATCAACTGAGGAATGGCTGAGTTATCATAGCATATGAATGTCATGGAATGCTACTGTGCATTCCATCATACAAGCAAAGCAGGAGGCAGTTTCAGAGAAGCTTTGGAAGACATGAACTGATGCAGAGTGAACTGAATAGAACCTGAGGAACAATTTATCCAATGTCAGTAACACTGTAAAAACAAACAACTTGCAAAATTTTAAGAATTCTGATCAATGTGATGATCAGCCATGATTCCAGAGGACCAACAATGAAGGATGCTTCCTCCCTCCTGATAACAGATAGACTCAATATACATAATGAGACACATTTTTTGGACACGGAAAATAGAGGAATGTGTTTCACTTGACTAATGTATAATATTTATCATATGGGTTTTATTTGGTTTTTTTCTTTTTCTTTTTTCACATGGGAGGGGGCGGAGGAGGGGACAAAAAACAAATGCTGGTTAATTTTTTTTAAATTTAATTTAAAATAAGATTTATAGGGCAGGAAGGCCCTTTTGATCTCTTCCTACCTGGGGGAGTTTCTAGATGCCTACCAAAAAGTTTAACCTTCAGCAAAGATTGGTTATGGCTTACCTTCGAAGATGCAAGGACCGTTTGGGTTCTTCCTCTTCTTCTTCCTCTGAGGGTGAAGAGGAATGACCTCCAGGCCTTGCTACTTCCAGTCCCTCATCCCTGTTTTCTTTTCTGTTAATCAGCTGTTCCAGGGAGAAGGAAGGCATAAAGGCTATCCCTAAGGTTTTCTGAGTGTCCCACTCCCATTTCTTAGTCCTATAAGCCTTCTCAGGATTTCTTACCTTCCAGTCCTCAACCCCTGAGAAGTAGGTTTCAAGGTTGGGAATACTGGACAGACCCAGTTCCTCCCTTACTGGAGAAAAGAACCTACCCCACAGAGGTAAGGGAAGGTGGGAGATGCCAAATACTGGCTTACTGTGTGGTATTCAGCCCCATTTTAGTCAAATCCCACCTCTTTATCTGGAATCACTCCAAAAAAGAATCATTAGCATTTCATAGCCAGAAAAAAAGACTCATAGAGAACAGACATGTAGTAGGATCAGGTGTCACAGGGCAATGTCCACTGCCACCTTCTCTAATGGAGCTGGACTTGGGTGAAATCCATGAGGATTTAAAGAAGGAACTCCCTCTCTTCTTTTGCCATGATAGTTTTCTTCAGTTCTCTTGCTTTGAGAGTCAAAGAAACACCTGGCCCCACCCTGTGATGTGAAACCACCCTGAGCACAGGGGCAGAGAGTGCTTGGCAAAAAAAAAAAAAAAATCTCTTGTCACTCGTGCCTATTGCTCACCTCTCCCCTTTGGGTTCTCTCACTCTCATTTTCAAGGCATAAGGGGGTTGATATGCCAAGAGCATGGGAACGAGCTGCCTCCAGAGGGGCCGTATGGGGCCGAAGGGTGTGGTCCCCCAAAGGAAGGCCCTGCAGTAGTTCTGTGGGTCCCCAGCCAGGCCTGGTCATTTCTAGCCGCAACTGAAGCTGCACAATCTCATCTTGCTGTTCTCGAAGCCGGTCACTCTACAATGCATTAGAAATAATAACAGAAACAGTAACAATCATACCTAACATTTATATAGTTACATTTATATAAATATATTTATATTTACAAAGTAAACCCTACAAAACCTATGAAATAAGAGATGCAAGTATGATTATTCCCATTTTAAAGATGAAGAAATAGGCTCACTGAGGGTAAGGGACTTGCCTAGGGTCACACTACTAGTAAGTGCCAAAGCCAGTATTTGAACACAGGTCTCTCTAGTGTTCTCTACAGACTATAAGCTAACAGAAAGCAACTCACCAAGACTCTGCAAAACCCATAATGTCATCATACCCATGGTGGTTGTTCAATGTGAGATATTCCTAATGACCTTATAACTTTGCCCATATGTGTATAAAGAGTTTGTGGGGGATAGCTTTTCTGACCTACGACCTTCAGCATCCAGAATCCAGGCTAACTGTCCAGGAACAGGAAGGGGCCATAGAAATGAACACAAAAAGTTCCAACAAGACAAAATGAGCTTTAGATATGACTGGAGATCAAATACCTGAAGAATTGAGAGAAGCAGATATTCTCTTTGCATTGAATCATCCAGTCAATACTGTGTGCCAGGCACTGTACCAAGTGGTATAGATTTGCAAAGAGCTTTACCTGTAGCTTGTATTGTTCCATGGCATCTTCCAAGGCAGCCAGAAAGTCTTTGTTCTCCTCCTCCAGGCGGGCTACTTGGCTCTGAAGACTTAGCAGCTGTTGTTCCCCACCTCCTTCATGTCCCTTGAAGAAAAACTTAAATGGTGTCATGGAAGAGGGTCCTTGCAATGCAAAAAAGGAGAGCAATTCCTGGAGATTCCTCTGCCGTCTACACTCTTTATCTACACATAGCTCACATTTTTCTTATTTTCCCCACACCTAGCCTGTCCTCTCTGCTCTTGAAGCCTGAATTCCCCTCCCCCTCCCTCTCTCCCTCCCCCGCCCCCCTCTCCCCTTCCCCACCTTGGTCTCTGTCTCTATCTCTGCCTCTCTCTTTTTCTCTTTTTCTTTCTAGATCACATTCTTTGCCTGTTCCTAAGCCATAAAAGGAAGCTTTTAGGTCTGGTGCCATCTCTACCACCTTTTTCTCTTTTCAGGTATTTCAACCCAATTTCAGTTAACTCTTCCCAGATGTTACCTTTTCCTCACACAGTGCAGATTGAGGACGATAGGATTTAGGGTATGAAGGGACCTTAGAAATCATCTAGTCTTAGAGGTTCTTAAATGTTTTGTGTGTCATAGAACTCTTTGGCATATTTTTAAATACATGAAATAAAATACATTGGATGATCAAGGAAGCCAACTATACTAAAATACAGTTATCAAAATATTTTTAAAAAATAAGTTCATAGACTCCAGTTTAAGAACCCCTGAGGTACTCCAACTCTTTCATTTTACAGATGAGGAAACTGAGGCCAAGAGAACTCAAATGACTTGCCCAAAGTCACAAAGGCAATAAATGATAGAGCTAGGATTCAAACATAGGTCCACTGACTTCAAATCCAATGTTCTTTCCATAATACCATGGTGCCTCCCTTTAGCCTTGAAAAAAGGATCCACAGTCAATGACCAAGAGAACCACAGCCTTGCTTCCCATGTGTTTCCTATCCTACTGACATACCTGAGCCTTGGATGGTTTTGCCCCAATTCCCCGGGGACACTGGTCATTGGTAGAGGCACTCTCAATACCACTGTCAGGTCCTGAGGCGGAGCTCAGGGCACTGCGTTCACCCTCCACAGTACAAAGCCATTCCCGAACTTTCTGGGTCATCTCTTCAGGCAATCCTGCTTCTCCCCGCAGCTCTAGCAGGAGGTGGTAGGCTGCATCGGTGCAAGCCCGGTAGCGGGCACACTCTGCCACAAGGCGAGCAGACAGTTCTGGAACACGATGCTGGCGGTGTACAGGTTCAGGCCTGTGGATGATACGGGTTTCTGAGCGGTGCCGCTGTTCTAGGGCCCGCTGGAGACTTCGGATCTGCAGCTGCAGCTCCTCTACATGCTCTGGTTCCCGCCGGCAGTTGACCCTGGCACAATTGCGGATGTTCTGGGCCCGGCTAGCATAGTTGAGGGTATTGAGGGTTTCATCAAAATCTGAAGAAGAAGGGCTGATACAGGCAATCATCACTGTCTTGGCATTTCCACCCAAAGAGTCTTTTAAGATCCTGTGGAGAAAGAGACAGAGGAAATGTTGGGGCTGCCATTATAATGAGCCATATTGGTCCCCAGTGGTCCTCTTCCAAAGCATGTTAAGCCATTCTTGGCAACTTATAGTCTTAAGAGAATTTCCAAGACCACTGAGAGAATGAGTGACTTGGCCAGGGTCAGATAGCCAGTCAATTGTGTCAGAAGCAGGACGCAAACCCAAATCTTCCTGGCTAGTTCTTTATCTATTATATTGCAATGCTTCTCGTTACCCCTTGCTGATAGTGCTTCTAGAAGTGGTATCTGAATCCCTGGCTGCCACAGGTATGCCCCCAGAGAACAGGAGAGAACCCAGGCTGCCCCTCCCATGCCAGATAGAGAATTGTCCCCAGGAGTCAGACATGACAAAGGTGAGGAGACACAGACTCACACATACCTGGTGATCTTGGAGTCCCGATAGGGAATATGGCTGCCCTTGCGGTGAGGGTCACCCAGGGCACTGATGACATTGCCCAGTGCCAGCAGGCTGCTATTGATCTGGATACTCTCCTTCAGCCTCTCGCCAGTGTTGCCAGTTTTCAGTACCCTCTCAGAACCTGCTAGGTCCACAAAGTGGAACTTGGAGGAGAGAAGCTGGCCAGAGATGGGACCCATGGAGGGAAGGCGAGGCAGGCGGCCAGCACCTCGGCGCTGCTCCATGGTCACTGTGAAGATGGTGTGGGAACGGCTAGACAGCCGGTTGATGTGAGTGGCCCCTGTGTGCCGAGCTGCATTGCCCACCTCTAACAGGCTCAGCACCTCATCAAGACCCTCCACTTCTACCTCCTTGACACCACACAGCACTGCAAAGAGAAACATTTCATTAGGATGTCAAGGGCTCTAGTAGGAGCCAAATGAAGAAAGAGATAGGATGGTGATTCTGGAAAGAACTTTGGAGATCATCTGGTCCACTTGCCCCTCTTCTCCCATGAAGTTCAGAGAGGTAAGTACTTGCTCATGACAAGGCAATGGTGTTCCATAACACCGCATCATTTGCATAAGCCAGGAGAAGGGGAAAAGATACACGTGGATTTGGTCCATAGAGATAGAAGCTAAGAAAGAACCCCAAAGCTGGAAGTATGAAGATACTGCCTTTTGTATCCTGTTGTTCGTAAAGCCACTCTCTGCTGCTTACCTCCCCATAGCACACTGGCAGCTGGTACTATAAGAAGCCCAAGGGTGGATATAGCAGGTCTTCAAGGAACATGGGGACATTATTTTATAGAGCAGAAAAACTAGGGAAGGCTTAACCAATCATAGCAGAGCCTTTGCAGAGTCCCTGGGAAGATCACTCTCAAGGAGAATCCCAGGGGACTTCTTACCAACATTCCCTTTGTCATCCTCTCGTAGCTGGATGTCTCTGCTGGCTGTTCCCACCTCCAGTAGGTCTCGGAACTCCTCCTTGTACACCTCCAAATAGGACACACGCACAGTGTAGTCCAGCAGGTCATTCTCGTCAATGAGCTTGAAGGCTTCTGCCATGGCCCGAGGAATGATGCCCTGTTCATCCTCATGGAGGGAAGCTGAAGAGAGCACAAGGAACTCAGGGGCTTCAAGAGGGAAAAGATCTCAGAACTTAACCAGAAAACTCACATCAGGATGGAATGAGACACAGGTGAAAAGTCTGGAGGGTCTTTACTTTAGGACTGCCACAGACAGGCACTCCCTTTACCTGCAATGGAAATTTCTCCAAAGAGCCCCGAGCTGCTCAGAGCTCCACAACAGTCATATGCATATGCCTCCAGCACACACAAAAAGGGTATAAAAAAAGAAATCAGTTTTTAAAAAAAGAGATAGAGATGACTACACTTAGGGCTACAAACAGTAGGGTTGGAACAGGAACTGATAGTAAGCTGAGGGTGTAGGGTAGGAGTAGAACAGACTATTTCACAACAAATTTTTACTAATACATTTTGTTTTTGCAACATTTAGATTTCTCCCATTTCCCTATCCCCTTCTAGTGGGTCATCTTTTATTAAAAAAAAAAAAGATTTTTTTAAAAGGGAAGGAAAAAAGAAATGAGGAAAAGAAAAAAATTCCACAAAACCAATCAAAGAAATCTGATATCATAGGCAATGGAACCATAAAATATTAATAGCTAGAAGATACTTTAGAAGCATCTTATCCAACCTTCCCCTCCGTGAAGGAATCCCTTCAACAGCCCAGACAGAAATGTATAGTCTGTTTGAATACTTCTAGTAATGAGAAACTCACTACCTCATGCGTCAGTTTATTCTGTCTTTAGCTTTAGTTGTTACTGTTTGCATTCCTCAGTATGGTCAGCTCTACCCTTAACTGGCTTCTGGCTTTCTATATTTCTCCTGTGGACTAGAAGCATATGAATATTTTGGGGCTTCGAATAATGCCAAGGGCTCTATGGAGAAATTCCCATCGTGTGTGTTAAGGGAGTTACTATCTGTCTGTCCTCCTTAACCAAAGAGAAGATCTTCCTCTCCATAACTTCCATCCATTAGTCCTAATTGTGTCCTTAGGGACATCACAGAACGAGTCTAAGCTCTCAACATTTGAAGACATCTCTACTTATGTCTCTACTTCTTCATCTTAATTTTCCCCTTTCCTGGTTAACTATCCCTAGTTTCTCATACGACATGGCTTCTATACTTTTCACCAGCCTTGTGACATCTATATACCTAGTTTGTCACCATCCTTAAAACATGGCACCTAGAACCAAGCATATGTCTCTAGATGTGTGCTGAACAGTGGTAGGGAGCTGGCCATCTGTCCCACCTTCCTTTTATGGGTCACAACTATAGACAGCTCCTGTCCTCCAGTACAGCGATTGTTGCCTCCCATGATCTGTACACTAGACTTTTACTAATGTAGCCTAAGACTGTTAGTATTTCCAGCACCTGGCATAGAGTAGGTACTTAATTAAAGCTTGTTGATTGATAATTATTTTTAGCAACTACATCATGTTGTTGGTTCACATTGAGATTCTGAACAACTAAAACCCTCCAGACTAGCTCTAGAAATTGGGTGGGAAGGTGGTGACTTTGAAATGTTATACCCAGATTTCATTTTTTTAACTAATATTCAATTAGTCAATTGAAAGTATCTTTGAATGTCCCCTCCCACCTTCTCCACAGGAATTAAGACAGGAGAGTTAAATAAAGATAGCTAAGTAAAAGTACAGGAAGGGAGTGGGGGAGATAGCACATTGGGAATGCAGTGCTTCCAAGTCTCAGGAACAGGTACAAATAGGCCTGTCCCTGACAAGAGCACTCACCAACGCTCGCCTCCCCTATGGTATAAGTCTTCCCTGAGCCAGTCTGACCATAGGCAAATACAGTTACGTTGAAACCCTCGAAGAAAGCCTCCAGAAGAGGCTGCACACAGGTCTGGTACACCATTTCCTGACCCGACATCTCTGCAAACACCACATCAAAATCAAAGGACCGGTTTCGACCCAGAATGACCCGACATTCCTCTGGTTCGACTTGCAGGCAGCTCTGATGTCCATGTAGTAGCTCTTTGGGCAAAAGGGGCCTGACACGCAGGGCCACTCTCACAGGCGTCTCCTCGGCCTTAGGTGGAATTGGGGCTTCCAGTCCCATGGTTAGGGCCTTGCACAGCTCACTGTTGGAGAGAAGAGAGAAGAGAAGAGAGCTCCTTACCGTTACCCAACAATGCAGTGAGTACTTACCCACAATGCTTGTTGAATTAATGCATCTTGTAGCAAAGGAGCAGCACTATAGGAGAAAGTTTCTCGCAGTGATTATTCCTTTGATCTGCTATTGGGCAAGTCACTTAGCTTCTCTAGAATGAACTTAAGAACTTTAATCAACTCCATGACCATGATTCCAGAGGACCAATGATGAAGGATGCTTCCCACCTCCTGACAGAAAGGTGACAGACTCAGGATGTAGAAGGAAACACGGTTTTGGACATGGCCAATGTGAAAAGTTATTTTGCTTGACTATACGTATTTGTTACAAGGGTTTTATTGCATTTTGTTTTGTCTTGTTTTCCTAGGGTGAGAGTAGTGGGAGGGAGAGAATTTTTCTGTTCATCAGAAAAAGATATAAAATTTACTTTAAAGCTTCTTAATTTCTTTTTGTATAACAGGTTAAGATAGCAAGTCCGAAATTCCAGTAACACACAATGGAAATTGCTCCAAAGAGAACTGGGCAAAGCCCCACAATATTCATATGCCTCCCGGACACACGAAAAGAGTGGTGAAAGGAGGAAATCAGTTAAAAAGGGATAGGGTTGACTGCACCTAAGGCAGCAAACAGTAGGAACTAGGTTACTACGGTCCTAGCTAGAGTGACTACGGTCCAATCCTAGCTATGTCCTAGAGAAGTGTCCACGATAAAACGTAGCACAGATTTTCAGAGCCCTTTGGTATCCTTCCTACCCCTGAGGCGTTTAACCTACTATAGAAATGCAAAGTTTTGTAGTTATTCTTACCGAGCTTTGTTTAGGAACAAAGTGAAAGGCTGAACTCCACAGGTCTGCAACAACTTCCCAAAGCAGGCCAGGGAATCCCACCCGGGGCCAGCAGCCAGCAGCTCCGCCCCCACCCCCACCTACCTGGAAGGGTTAACCGAGGGGCTCACCCAGAGGACTCCGGAGCCCAAGTGCGCCTGCCGCGTGGTCTCGTCTAGACCCGCAGTCTGGTTGCTTCCTCACCACCGTGCAGTTCCGAAGTTTCCCCAACTTTTACAAACCAGCAGCAGGGATCTGAGGCCGTTCCACCCGTCCAGGCCAGGGCCAGGGCCAGCCCGGGACTGCGGGAAGGAAAGAACAGCTCCCTCTCTGGCCCTGCTAGTTCAGCCCTTCGCGGCCAACGTGTCCCCTCCACTCCCAGGGGCAGTTGCGGGCTCCAGGAGGAGGCTCCGCGGGCAGCACCTCCAGGACAGGGAGGAGGCGCTAATCAGCCTACTGGCTCCCGGTGCCCCATTAAAGTCTGGAGCGGGACGCTGCAAGAGACGCAGAGATGCAGAAGCAGCTACCCTCGGTTCTCTCAATTTCCCTTTAACTTTCTGCCCTGGGCCCCGGGCCCCTGGCCCCTACCCCCACCTGCTCCCGGACTGGTCCTCAAGCCCTCCTCAGTCCAGCCGGTCAAATTTGGGACCCGGGGTCGCCTCGGCGCAACCTGATGCCGTCATCTCGTCCCCTTCACCCTAAAAAAATCCCGCCCCCCTTCCATCCGTCCCTCGGCCCAGCCCACAGTGGAGAAAGGGAGGAGAATGCAGGAGGCGTGAGCAGGCCGTGCCCAGGGATTGGGGGGGCCACATTGGGGAGGCAACGTCTTGTAGAGAGCAGGAACCGAATTGGAGGACAGAGGCAGGGTTTGGGGGAAATCTAAAGAAGATGAGAAGATAGGGCAACTGTGGATGAGGAAACTGAGGCCCCCAAAGTGACTCGCCTAAGGTCATACAGCTAGCAAGTGGCGAAGCCAAGACTTAGATCCAGGTCTTGAGACCAGAAACCCTGTGTTCTGTCCACTATCCTAAACTGCCTCTAAGAAAGATGTAGGGAGAGAATGCGGAAGAGGAGTGGAGAGAACCAAAATGGGAGGTGCCTGGCAACTCCAAAGGAGACCAGTCTTGACAGGCACTGAAAAGGCTATCCTCCATCACACTTCAGAACACACACACTCCAGCATCTCTTCCATTCATCCCTGAAACACATATTCCTTCCTCATCACACCATCCCCTTCTGCTGTGTGAGCATTCTACACTAATGGGGCCCCAGAAATAGTTGGATTTTCATGAAGAGCCTAAAAATGTAAATAATCGGAGGAGAGGGTGGATTCCAGTTGGAATCCTGCTATTTCAGAGTAGGGCGATGCCCCCTAGCGGCCAGTTGGTTACAGCTCCGCATTCTTTCCACAACCACTTTCCACAAGTTCCTTTGTTGGGAAATCCTCTGATTCACTCACAGTATTCCCATTGCTTCACAGTCAGATAACAGCAGAGCCGTGGTTATTTGTGAAGACTTTCCCAGGTCTTTGTAGCCTTAGTGTCTGTAGGAAACAGTGCCATGGAAAAGTAAGGGTTGAATAAATGTTGGTTGGTGCTGCTCATGCTAAGAGCAAGCACAGTGTAGTGAAAAAAGGGAGGCACTTGGAATCAGGAAAAAGTGGCTCGAATCAAGCCTCATAGTCTTACCACTGATTCTAAACCAAACACTCCTTTTGGCCCCAATTTCCCCAACTTTTTATTATTAGCCCCTACCTCTGAGGGCTGGGGTGGGGGCTTGAATGAGATAACATATGTAAAGTGCTTTGTGTTATTGTAAAGAAATGTAAAGGCAAGTGCTGAAAGGAAGGTTTTTCTCACTAGTTATTCATGGATCCAAGGGAAAACAGCCCCCCAAAAAGGTCTAAGGAAAACCAGTCAGTATCCTGGAGCTTCAGGGACCTGAATTAATACAGTCTTTTACAAATCAATCAATGAACAAATGATTACCAAATGCCTACTATGTCCCAGGCCCTGGGAATACAAGGACAAAAGCAAAACAGTCTCTGCCCTCAAGGAGATTGTATTCTGACAGGGGGACAACAAGCCCATATGTAGATGTACACAAAACATATACAAAGCAGATAAGACGTGAATTGGGAGTAGGAGGGGTGAATGTGGGGAAGATACTAGCAGGTGGAGAACCAGGAAAAGCCTCATGCAGAAGGTGATCCTCGGGGTGACACTTAAAACCAGAGAAAGGGAAGAAGGAAAAGGACACTTGTACGAAGAAGACTTAAAATGATATTTGAAGGTCTTCCTTCCTGAAGAAGAAAAGAAGATTGAATGCAACTAGGTGGCACAGCAGGTAGAGTTCTGGGCCTGGAGTCAAGAACACCTGAGTTCAAATTTGACCTCAGACACCAGCTGTGTGATCCTAGGCAAGTCACTTGACCTCTGTCTGCCTCAGTTTCTTCAGTTGTAAAATAAAGGCCATAATAGCACGTACTTACTTATAGAGTTGTTGTGAATAATACTTGTGAAATGCTTACCACAGTGCCTGGCACATAGGAGGAGTTTAATACATGCTTGTTCCTTGTACTCCAAAGAATGATCTAGAATAGCCATAGAAGCTATGAGAAATTGTCCAGAAAGGGGAAGAGGAAGAAAAGGAAAAACAGCAATAGTCTATCATTCCCTGTTTGGGATTTGTCAACCTAATAGGTTCATTGTCTTCCTGGGGCATGTAACCAAAATGTAAGAAAGAACCCTCTGAGACTAATAAACTACGGCAACCACCAACTTCTGGTGATTCACATGGGCACAAATAAAACTTCCTGAAGGAACCTAAAAACCATTGTCAATGATTAAAAAGTCTTGGGCCAGAGACTGGAGACCAAGAGGGCACACACAGACTGTGCTTTTATCACCACTGTCAACTGAAGGCAAGGATAGGGAAGAGGAAATTAATTTGGGAAGTGAGTAGTTGGCTAGGAAGGTGCTACCTGAGAATGAGATCTGGATTTCTGCTTCACAGCTTACAATGTAGGATTGAAAGATTCTTGGCCAGAGATGGCCATGACTTGTTGTTGTTTAACTTTAAAAATAGGCTTTATTTTAACCAGTGGTGTTGTGTGACATCCTGTATGGTGGAACTGATTATAGCAAAAGTTCATGGATACAAATAAAAGGGTAGTCTATCCCTTGTTCTGTCACCCAGGGTGTCCTCTTCAGAGCGCTTGGGAGGTGGGAGCAATGATGCTCAGAAGCCAAGGTGCTCTCTGGCAAGGTCCAGTTAAAGTCCAGCCTTCTGAGACATGCAGTCTCTCAACACATGTGGTACACACACACACACACACACACACACACACACACACATATGAACTTTTTTTGTGGTGGTAAAAATTAAAAATGGAAGCTAGATGGATAACCATCAATTGGAGAATTGCTGAATAAATTGTGGCATGTGAATATAATGGAATATAACCATGCTGTAAGAAATGAGGAAACAGATGGTTTCTGTTTCCTCAAAGAGACATGGAAATACACTTACGAATTGATGGAAAGAGAAGTGAGCAGAACCAGATGAACAATTTACAACATCAAAGTAATGTAAACAATTTTGAAGATGTACATGAACTGACAAAGAATGAAATGGATAAAACCAGGGAAACAATTCGTACAATAGCAGGAACACCCTAAAAACAAACAACTTTTTAACAATTCCCCCCCAGTCAGCCCTCCCTTCTGTTCCCCAACTCCCCCCCATCCCCTTTCCCCTTACTTTCTTGTAGGGCAGGATAGATTTCCATGCCCCATTCCCTATATAAATATATATATATATGTATATATGTATATGTATGTATATACGTATGTATATATGTATATGTATGTATATACGTATGTATATATATGTATATATGTCTTATTTCTCAGTTGCGTGCAAAAACAACTTTTTTTTGAGCATCTGCTTTTAAAACTTTGAGTTCTAAATTCTCCAAAAGCTAGAAGAATTCTGATCAACATAGTGACCATCCATGATTCCAGAGGACCAATACTGAAGCATACTAATTCGCCTCTTGACAGAGAGAGATGATGGACTCAGGAGGCAGATGGAGATATTTATTTTTTGGACATGGAAATGAAGGAATTCATTTTACTTGACTATGCATATTTGTTAAAAAATATTTTTTTCCCAATCAAATAGTGGGAAGAAAAAAATTGATTTCTGTTAAAAAAAATTTTTAATAGGTACTGTAAAGAGTAGCTACAAGGACATAATAAGAATAGCACCTGAAATACCCCAAAATTCACAGGACATAAAATCCAAAAAAAGATCCAGAAGAAAAATCCACAGCCTCACATGTTATACTCAGATGCCCAAAGTTTAGGTAACAAACAAGAAGAACTAAATGGGGCAAATTTGAAGTGCTACCGCTGAGACTTGGTCAAATGAAACCCATGAGGGGTAAAGTTGCATTGCATGTTAACTAAGTATACTTGCGAGGAAATCCAAGAATTATTGAAGGGGCAGCATGAAGGAGGATATTTGGATGAAAGTCAATGAAGGGAAAAACAGAAGTGTTTTTTTTTTTTCCTTTCACTCATGTACTCTACTGACCACCTGGAGAGAAAGAAGGAATAGATGAGGAGCCTGATCCAGAGATATGATACATCAGTGATAAGAGACTATTAGACATTTTTAATTGGATGTCTCATAGACAATAGAAAGAAGTTGCTCCATTCTTATGTTGTTTTATGTTTTCTCCAAAAAAGAATGACCCAGGAAGGAGAGAACAAAAATGACTAATAGGGAATAGATTTCCAAGATAAATAGGGAGAGAGCATCCTAAAGTAGGTGTGATGGCTCAGTCATTGTCAGTCTTCTTCAAAAGATCATAGAAAGCAGGAGCGCTGAAAAGTTGGAGAAGGATAGTTATTCCAATTAAAAGAAAAAAAGGAAGAGAACAGTCTCCAATTAATTATATACTAGTGAATGTGACTTCAATTCCAGGAAAACTTCTAGAATGCATTATTAAAGAGACAGCTGGCAAACATCTAGAAAAGAAACACACGATTACAAAGAGCCATCATGACTTCATTGAGAACAAATCATTTCTTTAGACATAGCCCAATTTCCTCCCCCTCCCCATTTTTTTTGGGGGGGGGGGATAAGATTATTAAACTAGTTAATGAGGAAGATGCTGAGAATATAGTTTACCTGGACTTGAGCAAAGGTTTTTATATTGTTGAAAGCTGATCTTGGGGAGAACATAATTGATTCTGTTTTGCATATATTTGCTGTTTTTCTTGTTTCTTTCTATTGTGGTGCTTCTTTGATATGTATTGCATGTCTCCCACAATACCTTCCTTCCTCCTATTGGCTTTATGACTACAACAACAAAATCAGAGGATCTCAATAGTTCAAGGAAGTCAATCCCCTTCCTTCCCTTTATCCTATCTAATAAAACCCTTAGTAGGCCCTTAACAAATGCTTATTGCCTGACTGATTGACTGACTTAAAAAAAAAGGTATTGTTTTCTTTGTTCTGCTGTAAATGATTTTGCTTGCAAGAACACATTCTTTCCTCTGTAACAAGTGATAGGTATCCCTTTTTGTTGTATTAAGTATTTTTTCTTGCCTACATGCTATACTGTGAGAAATGTACTTAGTCCAAAAAAAAAAACCAATACTCATTGTGAAGCCAGGAAAGTTCTCATTTTATTTTAGCCAATCATTCTATATTTCTAGTGGGCTGGGTACCTCCCCTACTGAGAGTACACTTCTTCATACAAATGCAAGGCTTTTTATGCTGTTCCCAATTCAAATTCCCACCCCACCCCTACTCTCCATTGGCTAGATGCAACCTCCTGAACTGCCCACTTCATGCCCCCCTCAAACAGCTCGTTAAGCATGCGTACAAGCTTCTAACCTTTTACCTGGTCTGCTGGTAACCTGGTGACCTGCCTGGTTCTGCTAGGTCACAGCTCTGGCTAGAACCAGTCACCTCTGACTTACATCCTGTTATCACTTCTGTTATTACCCCTACAAAACTGGGAGGAGTTTTCCTGTGGAAACAGAATTCCTCCTTTTGTTTCCCACAATACTTTTCTCTTACCAAAACTGCTTTATAAGAAACTTTCTCTCTCACATAGCTCAGCAGGAGAGAGAAACATACACATATGTACATATTGATCTATCTCATATATGTATGTATATATCTATATCTATACACACATAAGCATATATAAATATATGAGATAGATAAATAGGTCTATATATGTATATATAGAGAGATATATACATACACACATTTATTTGTTCCCTCATTTCTTACAGAACAATAGGATTCCATTACATTAACATGCCACAGTTTGTTCAGCCATTCCCCAATTGATGAGGGGTGCGTGTGTGTGTGTGTGTGTGTGTGTGTGTGTGTGTGTATGGAGAGAGAGAGTTGAGAATAATAAGATAGAAATGTCCGTTCCCTACTGATGGTGTATGTCACAGTCTTGAGTGAATAAACCTCATTTTCCCTGTCTGTCTGAATCCTATGTTGTATTATTCAGGCAGTAGCTAATAAGCACCCTAAAAACTCTAATAATTTTTCACACTACTCTTATGGGCAAGATGGAGAAATATTAATTAGGCAACAACACAATCAGATCCTTTCAGAAGTGGTGGATGACTGGTCTCAAGGAATAGTTTAATGGTTTAATGTCAGTATAGTAGGAGGTCTCCCATGAAATACCTCAAGAATATATGTCTGGCCCTATGCTATTTAACATTTTATCAATTCAGTTCCATGAAAACATTTATTAAATGCCTATTGTGTTCCAGGCACTGTTCTAAGCACTGAGGATAACAAATAAGAAAAAGAAAGACTTCAAGGAACTTATAATCTAATGGGAGAAGACAACACAAAAGGAAGCTGAAAAGGAATGGGGTCACCAGGGGGTACCTGGTCCTAGTGCATGATGTTCCATGGAGTGGAGACCAAGCAGAGCCACTGATGAAAAACGTAGCGTTTCTTGCAAAGTTCTGAGCCCTCTGTAAAGGAAGGCTTTGGGCAGAGTTTCTCACTCCACCCTCCAATCTCCAGTCAGTGGGCATTGAGAAGGTGTTGAATATCCAAAACTGAGTTAATCTGCATGGTTATGAGATTTCAGGTGAACCACTTATCGTGGAGAAGGCATGATGTTCTGTAGAGTAGAAACCAAGCAGAGCTGCTAATGGAAAACAGAGAGTCATTATGCAACGAATTCATAATAGCATCTATGGTACGTTCATCATATTTGCAGATGACCCAAAGCTGGGAGGAACAGCTAACATCCAGGGTGACAGAATTAAGATCCAAAAGGATCTTGACAAGCTGGAACATTGGGCTGAATCTGACAAGAGGAAACTCAGTAGAAATAAATGCAACTTATTATACTTGGTTACAAAAAATAATCAACTTTATGAGTATGAGATGGGGCAGGCCTAGTTAGAAAGCAACTGTTCTGAAAAAGAACTTGGACTTCAAGATCAAACTGAAGCAGCAGTGTGATGTGGTGGCCATTTCTTTTTAAGAGTCAGTCAGGCTTAAGTGACTTGCCCAGGGTCACACAGCTAGTCAGTGTTGGAGGTCAAATTTGAATTCAGGTCCTCCTGATTCCAGGGCTGGTGCTCTATCCACTACGTCACCTGGCTGTCCTAGTAGCCAAAATTTAATAGGATTTTGGGGGTTGGCAGGGGGCAGGGAACATAGCTTATAAGAATATGGATGATGATAGTCCCACTGTACTCTGCCCTTGTCAGAACTCATCTGGAGTACTCTGGTCAGTTCTGAGCCTCAGTTTCTTGCATCTGTGAAATGAAGAGACTGGATGAGGTTTTAGTACACATGACTGGATTACATAATGCATAAAGAGGAGTGATAACGGCTGGAAAGATAGAGCCAGAGCTTCACATGCCAAATAGACATGTTTATATTAGATTCTTGAGATAATAGGAAGCCACTGGAGTTTACTGAGTGGGACCAGGACATAATTAGACTGTTATTTAGAGAAACTTCTTTGGCAGCTTGTGGTGGATAGATTGGAGGGGGGAGAGAGTCTTGAAGTAGGTACAGAAAGGTAATAAATAGCAGGGCTTGAATTCAAATCCAGGTGCTCTGATTCCGAACCAAATATTCTTTTTATATGATAAAAAGAAGAGAGGGAGAAGAAGCATGTTCAGACCACTGCCCTATAATGACCGCAGAAAAAGGGTACCTCCTTAAGAGGTACCAGCACCCTATTCCACAAGTTTTTGAGTTCCAAATTTTCTTCCCCTCCCTCTCCTCCCCCCTCTCCCCAAGATGGCATGGAATCTGATATATATTCTACATATGCCTTCGCATTAAACATATTTACACAATAGTCAAGTCATAAAGAAGAACCATGATCAATGGAATGAATCATGAGAAAGAAGAAATAAAACCAAAAAAGAAGAGGCAGAAGAGGTACCAGCAAATACCAACACCACCCCCAAAACTTCTTTTCATAAACCACAAGGACCACATGGATAGCTGGGTTGGGTTGGGGCAAGTAAAAAGATAATGAGAAATGGCTGAACAAGTTGAGGTATATGAATGTAATGGAATACTATTGTGCTATAAGAAATGATGAACAGGTGGACTTCAGAAAAACGTGGAAAGACTTACATGAACTGATGCTGAGTGAAGTGAGCAGAACCAGGAGAACATTGTACTCAGTAACAGCCACATTGTATGAGGACTGATTTTGATAGACTTAGCCCCTTCTCAGCAATGCAAGGACCTAAAACAATTCTAAAGGGCTCAAGATGGAAAATACCATCCACATCCAAAGCAAGAACTACGGAGTCGGAATGCAGAGCAAAGCAGACTATTTTCTTTTTCTTTTTTTTTTTTGTGGTTTCTCCTATTCATTATAATTCGTCTATGTAACATGACTAATGTGAAAATGTAGAGCCCGTATCAGATTGCTTGCTGTCTCAGGGCGGGAGGGGGGAAGGAGAGAGAGAAAATTTAAAACTTATGGAAGTTAATGTTGAAAACTAAAAATAAATAAATCAATAAATTGAGGGGGGCAAGGTAATGAGCCCAGGTTTAGGGCCCAGAGTAGCTGCTGGGATGCTTGGGTTCCCAGGTTAGCCCTGAAGGGTCAGAGCCCCAGGATAAAGCATACTGTGTACTGTGTGTCTGTCTGGCCCCATCTTTATATAGCTCACAATGAACAGCATGATATTTATTTTTTTTAATTTTTTTTATTATTTTTTTTTTGGAGGGGGAAGGCAGGGCAATTGGGGTTAAGTGACTTGCCCAAGGTCACACAGCTAGTAAATGTGTCAAGTGTCTGAGGTAGGATTTGAACTCAGGTCCTCCTGACTCCAGGGCTGGTGCTCTACTCACTGCGCCACCTAGCTGCCCCAAACAGCATGATATTTAAATGAAAATCCAAGGGTGAATTACAGGAACAGAAGTCACAAGGAGGTGGGGAGGGGAAAAGAGGAAAGGGATAGTCCAGACTTTTTGTCTCAATGAGGGTAGATAAGTAGATGTTACCTCTAGGTGGAGTATATATGTACATATGTATGTATGTATGTATAAAACCTCAGTCCTTTAATAAGCCTCTATGGTCTTCCCACTAGCTGCCTCTCAGGATGCTAGTCAGATGCCAGCACTACATTCCTCTCCACTCCCAAGGTCCCCAACCCCTCAAACATGGGGCCCTAGGGATAGTGCCAATGCTGTGAACCTTCAAGATGGCTTTGCCCACTGTCCCCTCTCTTCTCTGGTGCCCCTCTCCATGCTGACTTCAGCACTTTTAGGACTACAGATTGTAAGCACCATGGGGGTGGTAGGAGGTCCTGGTGTGCAAGTATGCCCATTCTAGGTGTATACTTGCTAGGTGTCTTCGGCATGGAGCTGTGCCCTCTATGTACATACTGTGAGGGAGTCTTACCTAATAATGAGTGCTCTCTATGTGTCCTCCCCTTCTTTTCTATTCACTTTTCCCCCCTCCCTGAAATGGTATGACCCATCTTGATTACCTGTGTCCTGGCCTGGAAGGGAGTTTGCATTTCAGTCTCTTCAGCAGCCCAGGCAGAAGAGCAAGGCTGGCTCTCCCGATGGTCCTCCGGTTCCCCTTGCGCCGAAGTGCCAGCTTTACCCTGGAGTGCAGGACCTTGTCTGAGACACCTGACCCCACCATTCTTACCATGGAAGCCAATGTGTTGGTGATGGGAGCAGAAAACGTTGGAAAGTCAGGTGAGAACCCCCATCCTACGCGAGTCTAGATCCCTATGCTTCTGCCATGCCAGGAAAGGGTATGGGGGCAGAACATGGGAAGGGGAAGGCTGATTGAATGCCTTTGGTATTGGGTGAGATTAACCTGTTGACAAATTGACTATCTGCCTGGTACCCCTGGCATAGAAGTGTAACACAACACTTAACCTGGACCAATTAAGCCTTGGTTACTGCCAACGCATCCAGCCCAGAGCTCACCATTGATAGTCGCTTGGACCAATGTTCAGCTAGCACCCAACAGGTGCCTTTCTGTGGGTGAGAACTAGCTATACCGGCAGCTCTGTCAGTGCTTAGGAACTAGAGTCATCTAGGCAACACGGATGCTATATTCTCACAGGACTGGCTTCATTCACTGCCGAGGGGTCTTCCCTCTGTTTCCCTTTGCCTCGTAGCCCTGACTGTTCGCTTCCTGACCCGACGATTCATTGGAGAATATGGAGACCTGGGTGAGTCCTGGCCTGGTTGTTGCTAAGCAGATGTTGCTCATTGTTCCCTCCATGTTCAGGGCAGAAAACGTGGCCCACTTAACAGAATAGAGGTTGTTGGTTAATTGGATGAGGAAGTGACAGAAGGGATAATTGGCCCAGCCTCTGGTGTCCAGCCCTAATTATGACCCTCCTGGGGACCAAGCTGCTAATGAGACTGATGAGGCTCTCATCATGCTCAGAGGCCTTTTGTTACCTTCCCTCTATAAGCTCAGGAAGCCCCCTCCAAGTCCTGTATTTCCTCTGGAAACTTCCATCTCTCCTTCTTCAGCTCCCTGCTCTTCTCCATCCCTGGCTCTGTCTTCTTCTTCATTCATTTTTCTTGACTGGCAGCTACACCAGACATCTAGCACTTGAGTTCTGTCTTTTTCCATCCACCACAGCCCTAGTGCTCAACACTTCCATAAACACATGAACCTTCTCTCATCTCATTTGATGTTAGCATGCTCAGTCCTGCTGGGTTGTCTTGCTCCCCTTGTCCCGCCTTTACTTCCCCTACCCTGGTCATATCACCAGTTCTATCACCCATCATGAGCCATTCCTTTGAGTCACTTATCCCACCTGTCTGGAGGAATCTGTGTTTGGAGGATCTATTCTTCCCCAGTAGGGTAGTGACCAATCCCAGGCCAGTGTTATAAAGGCTTCCTTGACCTGGTAGGGAGGGGGGAGGAAAGAGGTATGAGTATTAGGTAATGAGATTGGTCAGCATAACTGATATATTCAAATGAGTGTTATCTCCCTTAGAATCCTCCTCTAAAGAGGAAAGCTATGGGCTCATCCCAGCAGCACAGCTACTAAACATTTCAGGAGTCTCCAGAACAAATTCAGGAACCTTAGATATCTCCTTACTTTATAGACACACCTCGGTTTGGCTTGGCAGGTTGATTACCACCTTATTTAGGCTCCAAATGACTTTAGGCTGTTTCCAAAACTAAAATCCTCTCAAAGAACAAAGGTTCACCACCACTGATGCCAGATTATTTTTGTAGCTCTGAATAGAACACTATACAAGATGAATTTATTAAGTGTCTGGTACAAAGACGAAGAAATGAGTAGTTCCCACCTTCAAGGAGTTTGCATTTTACTGGAGACAATAAAAATGCTGTGTGGTACAGGGTGTCCCTAAAGTCTTGACACATAGGCAAAAATGCATATTTTGAAATATTTGGAATATTAACAGACCTTAGCCCCCTTGACTTCTTTTTGGGGGGTATGCTGAAGAAGAAGGTGTACTCAATGAAAATCACAGATGCAACATACTTGATTGAATGCATAAAGAGTGAATATGCTAAAAGTGATGACAATGTGGAGTTAGTGCATCGAGTTCACATGAATCTTGCAAAGAGCATCAACCTTTGCATCACAAATGATGGAAATCATATTGAAGATGTTATTTGTTAATATTCCAATTAAATAAAATGTTGTTGAAAATTTCATTCATTTCTTGAAAATATGCATTTTCGCCTATGTGTCCAGACTTTAGGAACACCCTGTATAGAGAGTATTGTTTGCTCTGAACCTACAATATCCAAATCTTGTGCTCCCTCCATGCTCACCTTCTTCTCTCTAACTTTGGTGTGAAGGCAGAACTGGAGATAACTTGGAATCTGTGTGGCAGGGATAAGAAGGTAATGGAAAAGGAAAAAGGGCTTGATGAAGAAGTTTTCTGAGATTGAAAAATATAGTCGTTTTTGTTTTCTGGTACAGAATCAATCTACAGCCGAAGCCTGGACGTGGAGGGCAGGAAAATTCTCTTCCACATCTGGGACTTCCCCAGTTCCCATGTGAGTATATTCTCCCAAGTAGAAATCAACTCTTCCTCAGTGGAATGAGAGATTAACAGAGGTTTCATCTTGGGTCCTAGGGGACAAGACAGTGACAGCGCCAGACAGACCTGTTGCATCTGCCACATAGAGCAATCTCTTAAGCCTAGAGTTCTTGCCTAGGACAGCGGAGTCAAGAAGACCTTGGGTTCAAATCTTCTTTCTGACACTTGCTACTTTAGTAACCATGGGCAAATCATTTAGCCTCTTTAAGGATGTTTCCCCTTCTCTAAAGTGGGAATGATAGTATTTTGTATCTATCTCTTAAGGTAGTCATGAAGCTCAAATGAGAAAACATATGTAAAGTGCTTCCCAAACTTTAAAGCACTTAAAAAATGTCAGTTATTGTTCCATGGTACCCCTGCCTCAGCTGACAACTCGATCATGCCTTGTGAGGAGCCATGTGGACAGGCTTGGGACTGTAGGTTTCTATAGCATGGACATCAGAGCGAGTTTTCTCCCCAGAGATTCTGGCAGCTCCTGACTTTGGGTCCACGTGATACAATGTTTTTGTCCCAGTCTCTGATACTAACTAGTTGTGTGACCTTGGGCAAGACATTTATCTTCTCTGGCTTTGCTTTTTCCACCTGTAAAATGAGAAGCTAGGATTAGATGACCTTGAAGGTTCTTTCTAGCCCTAATATTCTCTGATTAGACGGCATCTAAGGTTCCTTTCTAGTCTAAAATTCTGCCAATCCACAAGCATTTATGAAGCCTTTACTATGTTCCAGGCACTGTGCTAAGCATTGGGGATATAAAGAAAGGGAAAAACAAGGTCCTTGACTTCAAAGTCATAATTATCATAATGGGGGAGACAACATGCCAATAACTATGTATGTCATATAACTATGTACAAGATAAATAAGTTGTAAATGGGAGATAATTGCAAAGGAAATACCCTTGCAGCGGAGGGGACATAAAGAGAAAGGGGCACTGGTGGAGAACTCTTCCAGAAGTTTCTGTGACCTGGGCCTTGGGAATAAAATATCTTGGGAAAGGGGAGGGTATTTATTAGGATGTAGATTGATATTCTCAGTTGCCTAGTCTCATCTTTGTTTCCTAGCATATACATATCATAAAACCAAGGAGCTCAGACAGTTGTTTGGTGATTTCAGTCTGTCCAATTCTATAACCCCATTTGGGGTTTTGTTGGCAAAGATACTACAGTAGTCCACCATTTCCAGATGAGGAAACTGAGGCAAACAGAATTAAAGTAATGCAGCCAGGGTCATACAGCTAGCGTCTGAGACCAGATTTGGACTCACGAGATGGGTCTCCCTGATTCCAAGCACAGTGCTATATCCACTGCACCACCTAGCTGCCCCAGGTAGAGTTGACAGATGAAAGGAAAGAAGGAAAGAAGTGGTTAGAAACGCCTACCTACCCCTGGCCAGTGTCCCAGGAAAGAGGAAGGAACTATAGCATCTAAAACTTCCCACGATCCACAGATTCACCTTCTTAGCGGTTCTTTACTCTCAATACTCAACCTTGACTTCTCTTCCTCCTCTTCTCAGGGTCAGGCCGACCAGCACTCCACAGAAGAGAAGAGGATCCAGTGGGCAGATGGCTTCATCTTGGTCTATAGCATCTGTGATAGGGCCAGTTTCCACATCCTTCCCACCAAAGTGCAGTTCATTAAGGTGGCCAAGGAGGGCCAGTGCCCTGAGAAGGTGCCTATTGTCATTGTGGGTAATAAGAGGGACCTGGGCCACCACCGGGCAGTTTCCATTGAGGAAGGGCGGCTTCTGGCTCTTACCCTGAACTGTGACTTCTATGAAGTGTCAGCAGCCGAGGCCTCTCATGGAGCCCTTATGGTGTTCCAGGGGCTAGCCCAACACTTTTGGCAGGCTCGACTGCCACCCCGAAGAGGTATTGGGATCCGAGGTATTGTTAAGAGTATGTCAGCAGTATTTGCTCGAAAGAGAACAGATTCCTTCTAAGCTGGTTCACGCAGCATCAGTTTCCCTCCTAGTAAGTAGTATTAGTCAGTCATACATTTTTTGAGCACCTACTATGTATAGAGCACTGCCTGGGACTGGGATAAGACAGTAGAAAAGAAATACCATGCTCATTCCCTGCTCTCAATGAGCTTTTAATTCGTGTGCCCAGTGCCCACTCCACCACCTTCAACTACCATCTCTAGGGAGTTTACATTCTCCCAGATTAATATGACATCATTCCAACCAAGATGGTACTGGCTTCCAGATTAGACTCGGCATATAATTGAGACTGTTATGAAGCCCATGAGCCATCCTCTCTAGGTATGGTCCCATTTTCCTAAACTCTAGCAAAGACTAATTTGTGAGATGTGGCACTTCAGTGGTTCTTAGCTATCTGGGGTCCTCCATATCTGAGGGGTCCTTTGTAGCCTAGTAACTCTGGTCTCAGAAACTCAATATGACTGCCCCTGAAGTCAAGGGCAATGTGGCATAGTGGAATTAGAAGTGAATTTGGAGTAAAAGCAACTGATCTTAAATCTTGGCCATGCTTCTCTGACCTTGGGAAAGCCATCTTCTGGGCCTTAGTTTCCACTTTTCTCAAATGAGGGTATGAGACCTGACAATCACTAACATCTCTTCTAGTTCTGATATAGGTTTATAAGCCCCAGAGGATGGATCTTTGTGAAGTTGTGTTTTGTGATTGCAGAATAAATTCCCTTTGATGGAGACTTTCTCATTGTCCATAATGACTTGGGGAGGAAGGGGACAACACTCAGAGGTCAGAGTTCATAGATCCCTGTTATAGCAGGATCCCAGGAAGGTTTCCCTTCAAAGGTTTTTGGTGGCCAGATCTACTACACACGTACACATTTGGCATCTGTCAGCTTGCATCAAGTTGCCTAATTCCAGGTGGTATAAGTCCCCTTCTGGTCTCCCCTGAGTCCCGGAGTCCTTTTGCCCCTCTGTTGCTAAACTCAATTGGGCATTTTTTGCTGGGAATCTCAGGAGTGATGTTCAAGACAGGCAGGACACCCAGCTTTGATATTCCTGCTCATATCCCAGAGTCTGCTGCTTCCTATCAGCGGGAACTCTAAGGGCCCAAACATCTGCCCTTAAGTAGCTAGCCATTGTCCACAGTGCCAATTCTCTATTCTAGAGTCCTTTAGTTAGGGCCAACCCTGGCAAAACTATGGAGTAGACAAAACTCACTTTCATTGTCCCTCCCAGTTGGTCATCTTTCACCCTCTCTATTCCCATTCTTACTCAGTGCCTTCATGTCTGTGACTTGGCATTCTACAGATTCTTACAGCCAAGTCCCACCAAAACCAGGCCCCACCACATCCTAACTTTCCTTTCTCAATCCCATTTTAAAAAATAAAAATGGGGTGTGTCATTCCCTCAGGACCTCTAAGGCCATCAACTCTAAGGTGCTAAACCTGCTAGAGATGTTTATGTTTTTCAAAGGGAGATAGTGAAGAAATTAATTTCTACTGGTGGGAATTTCAGAGAATTGAAGGGAGTTTATTCAGCAGGCCCTTCAAACTACACTACTTACATAAAAATAAGCAATTCCAATAGCCCCACAGCCGACGGTGGTCTTAAGGCCCCTCAACCATCTTGCTAACCTGGACCAGAAGAATACTGATGCCTTCCAGAGCCCATTCTCATACCCAATGACTCGGCGGAGGCCTCTACAAGGATAGGAAAATCCTCTGGTCATGTGCTTCTGGGTTTGTCTTACTCAGTAAAAGGGTGAGATTCTAGAAGAGCAATTCATCCACATCCTACAAACAAGAAATGTTTCCAAGGGCTTTTTAAAATTGGGCAGCTCAGGAAGATGAAGATACTAAGTTTCACAGCACTAGGCTGGCCTGACCCTGGTAGGATGTAGGAGGAAGAGACGGGGAGACCCACAGCCAAGCCAACAGGAATATTTATTGTACAGTAACTTACTATGTTGCATTTATTGTACACCTATAATAGTTGAGGCACAGGAGTAGTTACAAGTAGGGAGATTCTGCTGCTCAGGACAGTCTCTGGCATCGACCCCAGGAGGATGGTAAAGGGATGGAGGGGAAGAACCTGAAGTCTTCCCACAGAGATGGAGCAGCGGAATATGGTTTGGAGACTGAAGGATAGTTTTAAGGGGTTCCCTGGAACAAAGGAATTTTTGTTGGTTGCATTTCTTTCCATGAACTGTGACACAATTGTGTAGTATGTGAAGAAACACGTGCTCAAGACCTTTGCTCAGAATAGACCCAGGGTATGATACAGGTGTCTGTCTTCTTGGATGTTGGTTTTCCTATTCCCTAAGAGGAAAAGCTAAGAGTCTCTTCACCTTTCCTGACATCCTAGACTAGCTCTATCTTTCTGCCTGGCCTGGGCCTCTCAAACAAAGGACAAACAGAGAGATAAGAGGGGAGGTGTGGTTTGAGAACCTCTCTAAAGACTTTTCTCTCATATTCTAAAGGAAGCCCATGTGTCCTAACTTCCAGCTCTTCTTGCCCTCCTCTTCTCTCATTCCCCCCTTTCCTCTCTTTCTTCTCTTGTCCTTTGCCCAGGCTACCCTCTCCATATCTAAATTACTTGGCACTCTTCCCTACTTGGCAATGGGAAATGATCCCTATCTTTCTTAGGATCAGACTAAGAGTACTGCCCAAATCCCCTCATAGCCTCTGGTCACATGCTTCCAGATCTTTCCTGGTCCCTGCCTCTTGTCTTCACAGACCAGGTATATACAGTTTCTCTGTCTCTGCACACTGCATAGAAATAATTAAACAGGAATCAGGCCTGACCACTGGGCACAGACTGGGCATTTCTGAGGCCTAGAGGCACCAATGATAGTAACTAAGGCCCACAAAGTGATCACGCCCAAGCTCTCCCCCAGGTAACTGAGTCAATTTGCAGAAACACTTCTGAAACAAAGATTCTGCTTCCTCCTACCAGGGAATTCTCATGGGTTACATGGGGGTGGAGCTTTTGTATTTAGCAAAGTATGTATATACATGTAGGTAAGGGGCATCAGTGAGGGGCAGTGTAAGGGGAGCCGAAGAAGCTCTGGGAAAAGGTGCTACAGCTATTAGCTCAAATTCTATTGATGTAGCTAAAGTAACAAAAAAGAAAATGGTTTGGGCTTCACTGTGGTTGTGCATAATAGAAGTACAGGGTGAAAGGAACCCAGAGTGATCATCTCTATCATCACTCTGCCCTTGGATAACCCTGAAATTAAAATGCAAATGGGAAAACTGAGGTGTTATTTTAGTAGATAAAGAAACGTGTCTATAAACAGCCTCCAACCAATATGTAATGGGAGGAAGTGTTGCCAGCTAAGGTGAGACTATCAAATCATGGGACTGGTTTGTTTGTTTGTTTTTAAATTAATGTTCTACATTTTACATGCTTAAATGAGTATGGTCTCCCTCAAAGAAGTCCCTTGGAAAGTCCCTGCATTTATTCCAACACATGCCACCATTGCTCAGAACACTTTGGGGACAGTTCTTTGGGAATTCTCTTCAGAGAATTGCAGAATTGCATCCTTTTGAATAACCTCATTGGTGACAAACTTCTCCTCCTTCCAAGATGGACTGGAGTTTTTGAAATAGCCATAAGTCATTTGGAGCCAAGTCTGATAGATGATTCATATGGGAATTACAATTTGGGGTCAAAAGTAAGAGGGAGGTGGATTTCTAATCAAATGACCTGGCCCTACATCCTATGTGACCTTGAGCTAGTAACTCAACCTCTCTGGGCCTCCATTTACCCATCTGTAATACAAGGCAGTTGGACTAGATGATTTCCAAAGTCTTATCTAGGTTCCTTTTAGGGAGATATGACTATACAAGGAGGAAAGGTAGCTTCCTTGTGTGGTTGCAAATAGGCCCTAGTGGATTTTGCCAAAGAAAAGTTCTAAATGAGTTTGAGCAAGGGTTGCACCATTAGAAGACTGTATCAACTCCCAAGACCACTACTCTGAAGGGCACAACTCTGATTTAAATGGATGAGGCAGGTTTAAAAACACAAATATCCCTACTCCCCAAATCTCATTCTTTATATTTAGATCTGATTCAGTCACCCTGGGAGCTCCTTGATGTGCTGAGTTTGCAGGCCTCACCTCACTCTTTGATTTTGGTGGCTCCAACCCCAGAAGCCCTCAGGTTTTGCCCCCAGGTTGGTCTTAGTGCTGGTAGTGTGCTTCTGGCAAGCAGGCAGGGAGGGAAGAGTCCGTCTACTAGGATATCTAGGATTCTGCCGAAGTAATGAATGAGTATGTAAGTTGTAGGCAAATGCAGAGGTCGCTGGATTGAGCTCTCTTAGGATCCAGGCTTTGCTCTTCTCTGTGGAGGCAGCAGGAATAAGCTGGGAATGGCAACGGTAGCAGGGCATAAACACTAACCAGTGAGACCAACCAAGGGCACCAAGGAAGGACTGGTCCCGCAGGTCAGTTCTTCTTGTAAAGCTGGTTGTGGTGGATCCGGTTGTAGATGGGCTCCATGACACTGGGCCGGTAGAAGCTGTCACTGACACGTCGGGTAGGTTTCTCTCGGTGGTAGGAAGAGAACATGGAGCGGCTGGTGGCAGGTATCTCAGGCTCAAAGACCGGGCCACGATGGAGGGAGCTGCGCTGCTGGGACACCTGGTCCAACACTTTCTGCTGTGTAAAAAGTTTATCTTCTAGGCCCAGGAAGGAGAGAGCATTGGAGTTCCGGGTACTCCTCAGGCTTCCCCGGTGCTGTAGTTTGTTTGGGATCTCAGGGGTGGGTGAATTGGCACCTTCACTTCGATCAGTCTCAGATGGGGGGTTATCTATGTCCCGAAACTCACTCTCTGGCTCCATCAGTGATAACCTGGGGAGCTGAGGAGTCAGGGGTCAAAGTTAGAGAGGAGGGCCTTCGTTTAATAATCCTCGCCCAAATTCACCACCCTCTCTACTTTCCCTTCTATGCTCTCTCAGTTATGTTAGGTCCAATATTTTTAAAATTTGCTTTACATTTATTGAGCATCTGCAAAGTACAAGGCATTGTGGAGTACACGGCTAAAATTTCTATAGCACTTTAGGCTTCACAAAGCATTTTGTTCACAACTTTCAAATAGACATAGGGCTCATATTGTTACCATCCCTGTTTTACAGATCAGAAAACAAACTCAAAGGTTAAGTGATTTCTGGTAAGGATCAATGGCAAAGTCACAGAAGGGCTGAAAACACCAGGGAGGCCCCAGAGACAGCTGCTGGCCATGGCCATGGGCTGCTTGGGAAGAACTTCCTAGTGATTAAAAATGCTTGAAAATGGTCCTGGATGGCTTCTGTGATTTTAGATGACCACTAAAGCCCCTATAATTCCAACAGGAGCCAAGGTGAAGGTCTCCAGGGTAGCTAAGGTCCCTCGGAAATTTTCCATACACCCATTAGGACATTACTGTCACCACAGATCCTTTCCCAGAAAGTACAGTTAGCTTAGTAGTACTTCCTGACAGTTTAATAATAACTGGAATTTATATCATAGTGCTTTACATCATCTCTGGGGCAGCCTCTGGATGAATTGCTTTCCTTTGCAATTCTATCTATAGTCTAAAAACCCCTATTTTCTCTTAGAGTAGAGCATATAATTGTCACAACGAATAAAGGGCAAGACAAGGAGTCAGGAAGACCTGAGTTCTAAGCCTGTCTCAGACACTTACTAGCTCTACGATAATAATATAATATAGTAATAATATAAGCAAGTCTCTTGACCGCCTTCTGCCTCGTTTTCCTCATCTGTAAAACAGGAATAATAATGAGCACCCGCCTCTCAAATGAGACAACAGATGTTAGTGCTTTGCAAACCTTAGATTGCTACACAGGTGTTAGTTATTAATTATAAACCCTCGGTTGGGGAATCAGAACAAAGGGGAGGGAAGAGGGAACAGAACGGCACCTCGAGAATTCAAGTACAGGAAGAATGACTCTCTACTTGACAAGGGGGTGAGGGGGAGATTTTAATTGTATTCTCTTTTAAAGCATTCCAACAGGAGCTGGGAGAGGAGCTTCTTGGGGCACAAGGCCTTAGTTTGGGGCCACAGAGTTCAAGAGATTTTGGCCGTGGCCCAGTGGAATGAGAATCAGGAGAATCAAAAACTAGTCCTAGCTTTCCCATTGACTCTCAGGGTGTGTGGTGGGAAGAAATCAGAGCACCTGGCCTTGCCATTCAGACATTAGGGAAGTCATCTAACAGCTTTGTTTCCTGATCTGTAAGATGAGAGAGTTGGGCTATATGACCTCTGAGGTCCCTTCAAGCTCTTAATTTATATTCCTATAGCCTTGGGCAGGTCACTTAACGACTCCTGGCCTCAGTTTCCCCATCTGTAAAATGAGAAGGGTAAAGTTTGTTCTAGCTCTCACATTCTATAATGTTCCCCTATCTAAGATTCTTGGGTTTGTTTTTCCCAGACTCCTGGGGCTAAGACTTCCAGTCTCCACAAGGGGCCCTTGATCTCCACTCCAAATGATCCTCAGCCCTATGGGCCAGAGTGGCAAAGAAGAGAAGGTGTCTAAAGATGAAGAATTGTTAAGAATAGAATCACAGAGCCGAGAAGAATTCTGAGATCATCTTGGCCAACTCTCTTATTTTACAAATGAGGAATCTGAAGCTCAAAGAGGGAAAGTTAAGAATAAAATATCGATCCGTTCTGGTTTTAAAATTCTATGATGCCATAATTCAATCTTTCCTAAATTAATGAGAACTGAGACTTGAACCGATCCTCCTGTTTCCTTCTCCAGGCCTGATTAGAAGACCTGACTCTAGTCCAAATTGACCTCAAGACTTAGCAGTCAGCCCTCAATGCCCTTGCTCAACTGGGCTTAGGCTCAAATCTTCCCTTCCCCCCATGGCCACTCATCCTCCCAGTAGACACTGATCTTTTGTCAGGACTCCTGGGGTGGGAGTGGCTCCAGGGGACTACTCACCGGTACATAGTGCACCACTGTGTCCACCACATTGTCTGTAACACCTTTCAGGGCATCTGACAGTGACATTGCCCTGCCTTTGGCAAAGTGCTCCTGACCAGAAGTGAGGTGAAGCAGCCTTCCAGCAGTGTTGTTCCAGATGGCAAAGGGTGCCCACTTTACAGTGGAGACAGTGGTCAAGTAGGCAGACTGCAAAGTTTGAACCACACTGCCTAACAGGCTCTGGTTACTGGACATGGTCTGTGAGCAAGAACTCACTGTTAACACCTGACCCCCAAACATCCTGCTACTCTCCATCCCACCCTGATACTCTCCATCACCCACATCTTCCAGACCTTCTTCACCAGAGCTCTAAGTAACTACTCTTGCTCCCAGGCTTATGTACCTCCATCTTGTACCTACAGGCTCCTTCTACTCCCACCCCGCTCTGTGGACATCTCTCTGTGGGATTAAGGAAGCATAAATCCATTTCTGAGTCTGGAGGCAAAGAGCAGTTTTCAGGCTTTTTTCGAGGAGGCAATGATAATGAAAGAATATTCATTGGCTTTGGACTCAAGGGAGTGGATTCACATCCTGACTTTGCTATTTACTACTGGTGTGTCTTTGAGCACAGTCACTTAACCCTCTGGGCTTACCTTTCCTTATCTGTAAAATAAGGGGGTTGAACCCGGTGACCTAGGCAGTTTGGTGTGCAGTGGAAACAATGCTAGATTTGAAATTCCAACCATATTCCTTCTATACTAATTAGCTAATTAGCCTGGCCCTCCCCTTCCCACTCCTCCTCTCCTTTAACCTGCCCTAAAAGATACAACACAATACTTGGCTCATTCTTTTCACCTCATTTAGTTTGTTCTCTTCCTTCTTCACTTCAAGTTCTTCTTCTTCCTCCTCTTCTTCTTCTTCCTCCTCCTCCTCGTCATCCTCCTCTTCCTGAACCTGGTTGTACTGCCAGTTTCCCCTTGATGTGGATCGGGGTCTTGACACCACCTGCAGGGCAGCTGACACACCCCACTGGGCCATACTGCTCTGTGAGGAGGCCAAACAACAGTGGGTGAGCAAGGGTGTGCATTGGGGAGGAGAGCAGGGTCAAGAGGGGAGAAAAGGAAGGGGCAAAAAACCCCAAAGGGCTTAGAGACCTTGCCAATCCTCCTGATACCCAGAATCAGAACTACACAGAACTTCTAAGTTCCAGGGTAAATATCCAATAAATATCTTCCACAAATATCCTTTGTGGAAGAAGGCATGGGTATTTGTTATTGTTGTTCAGTTGTTTCAGGCATGTCTGACTCTCTCTGATCCTATTTTGGGGTTTTCTTGGCAAAGATACTGGAGTGGTTTGCCATTTCCTTCTCCAGTTCATTTTACAGATCAGGAAACTGACACAAACAGGGTTAAGTGACTTGCCCAGGGTCACACAGCTAGTAAGTGTCTGAGGCCAGACTTGAACTTGAATTTTTTTGAGTCTTCCTGACTCTAGGGCCAGCATACTATCCATTGCACCACCTAGCTGCCTAGTATGTATGTACATGTATGCAAATACAACTGTATGTAAATAGATTTTCAAAGACAGTTCAGATTTCAAGAAAAGAAAATATATTTTAAATCATTTTGAGGCAAATCCTTTTCTTCATCTTAGCTTTAGTTTCCTCATCTATAAGATAAGATCCCAATGCTATCTGCCTCACAGGGTCACTATGAGGAAAGCACTTTCAAAACAGTCAAGGATTATATAATGTGAGCTATTATCAAATACTATGTGAACAAGGTAGCGGTACCTACCTATTATTCAGGTAGTAAAGTTAGATTTTTAGAATTATCAATTCCTGGGTTCAAATCCTGACTTTACTAATTACTACCATTGGGATCTTGAGCAAAGAATTTAACTTTGCTGGGCTAATCTGTAAAAATGAGGGTGTTGGACTTCTAAGGTTCCTTCCAGTTTTAAATCCTTTGATCTTAGGATCCCAACAAGCCTTTGTGCTCAGGAGCTCCCAGTCCATACTGGAGAATGAGCTCTCTATTTTGGGAAGGTCAAACTAGGATTGAGGGGCTGGGGGTAGAAAGCAGGAGCAGTGAAGATACAGAGAAATGTGTATATCAATTCTTGGGCTGACTGGCCTAGAGACCAAATGGAAACTCACCAATGGAGCTACACCTGGGATCCATTTGGCTAATGCATAGCCCCAGCGGAGGGTCTGGACTGTGTTCTGAAAAGTGTGCTGGGAGACAGTGTTGGTTAAAGTTCCAATTCTTTGAAGGAAGCTGGGCTTTGGCTTTGGCAGCTTCTGCTGGACTTGGGGAGAATTAGGGTGCTCCAGGACCAGGGCTGAGTTAGAATTGGGAAAGAAGGAGAAAAGAAAAACCAAATAAATGGTGAGAAGTGGATCCATGATATCTGGAATTACTAAGAATATCCTTTTGGGAAGCAGCACAGTCTAAAGAAGGTGTTCTTAACTTGGAGTCCATGGACCCCAATAGGGCTATGGACAGAATCTGGCCAACTGTAAACATGAATGGGAAAAAAATGAAATCTTTATTTCATTAATCTCTAACTGAAGTTTAGCATTTCCAACAATTATGAATGTAGGCAACAAACTACAGTAATATTATTTTTTATATTACATTACAGTGGTTGCAGATGTCCCAAAATATCACCAACCCTCATTGCTACTTACAAATTACTGATTACTTAACTTAAAAATGACTGATTGTTATTAAACCTGCTAGAAATATCACTATGATTTTGAAAAATATTTTGATAATTATTTGATAACTGGTTTTCTCTATAAGCCAATTATATTATTTTATATTTTCAAAAACATTATTCTGAGAAGGGATCCATAGGCTTCATCAGACTGCCAAAGAGGACAATGACACAAAAGAAGAACCCTTAGTTTAACAGAAAGATGGATGAATTGGGTACCGGGTTCCAGTCTCTATTTTGCCACTAACTTGGGATATGATCTTAATAATATGTGATCTTAGACAAATCACTCCCTCTTTCTGGGCCTCAGATTACTCTCACTCTGGGCCTTCATCTGCAAAGTGAAAGAGTTGATCTAGAAGCTTTCTAAAATTCCTTAAGCTTTAACATTCTATAATTTTCATGCATATTGGCTAAATATCTGAGGACTCCACATTTCATTCTTTCAAGTTATATCCACAGAACTTGAGAGCTGGTAGCATTCCTAGAGATCATGCTATCCAGCTCCCTAATTTGTACAGATGAAGAGGCAGAGGCTCAGAGAAATTAACACAGTTACAGGGGCCCTACAATGGCAGAACAAAGACTGGGTCTCCAGATTCCTAATTTTTCTGATTCCTCTTTGAAACCTTACTCCCTGGCCTCAGCTTTTCAGTCACAAAGGAATCCAGGCTAGTAGAATAGATGAACTCATTTATAAAGTGATGGGTGATAGTTAAGGTTCCTTCTATCTCCAAGGTCCTACATCCCTAACCTATCCCTACCATTTCTCATTTTTTGGGAGCTGAGTCTGGCATTGTCCAGCAGAACTTTGTTTCTATCTTGCTCTCTCCCCCACTCTGCTCAGCTTTCTGGATGTTGGATACCTGGATTTTCCTTGGGTGCTGGCATCAAATAGTTCACCACCTTCTCAACACTGCTTAGGGCCAAGTCTGCCCCTCCAGCTGCCAGCTGACCCACCCGGGTGCTGGAAGCATAGTCGGCTGTGTCCCGTGCCACGCCCCAAGCAAGCTCACAGCCAGCCAAAGCTGCCCCTAGGACCTTATCTGAAGTGTTGGCAATGGGGACGCTGAAGCTGTTTCTGGCACTTCGGATCTTGGTGGAGATGGTGTCCTTTAGTTCAGAGGCAATCTGCAAGCAGATGAGAAGGCTACAAACGTCACCCTCAAAAGATATTTTTAAAAAATTTTATTTCAGAGGATTTTATACTGTTTTCATGCACCTGCCAAATTGTAATGTGTACTGTATTTATCTGTGAAGCTTCCCACACTACAGTGTAAACTCCTTTAGAAGGATTATACCATACCTTTGGATCTCTTCTACTACTGAGCACAGTAGGATTATTGGATTATATAGATTCAGAGCTGAAAGGGACCTTAGAAGTAATCAAATCCAAACTATTCATTTTACAATCAGAGAAACTGAGGCAGAGAAAAGTTAAGTGACTTACTCAGGGTTACCCAGTTAGTTAGTATCTGAGGCAGGATTTGAACCCAAGTCCTCTTGTCTCTGAGTTCGCTGCTCTATATACTATATCATATTGTACATGGTAATATTTAATACATATTTATTGAATAAGGGAAGATTTTTCTTTTTAAAGGTATTAGGCATTGGAGGCTCAGAGCATCTCTTATCTGTTCCATATTTCAAGGACCCTAGAATTTGGATGAACTTCTAGACATGTGTTTTTAGCTGGCAAATGGATCCTGTGACAACCAAAGATATACTTCCTAGCTCCCTTTCCCTAGGACCCCAAAAGAATCAATTTCATGGATCTCAGCTCCTAGGGGATCTTGCCTATGTTAAGCTATAGCCGGGGCACTATCTCCTCAGTCATCTGGGCTCATAAACTGAATCACCTTTGACAACTGTTAGGAATAATCGTCTTACTGAGAATTCCACCTGGCCATGAGTGAATTTAAAAAAAACATTTTTATTTCACATCATTATCTGATAGGTGACTTGGCCTCTGACCACTTGTGGAAAAGGGCCAGGCACAAGCACACTCTCAAGATAATTACAAACTCTTTTATAACCATCCTGATTGGAATTTTCCCCTTTGCTCTCCATTGGCTAGATGCAACCTCCTGAACCTACCACTTCATGTTCTCCTCCCTGATAGGGTCCCCCTCAAACAGCTCATTAAGCATGCTTCTGACCTTTCACCTGATCAGCAGCCTGGTTCTGCTATGTCTCAGCTTTGATTAGAAGCAGTCACCTCTGACTTGCATTCTGTTGTCACTCAAAGCTGGGAGGAGTTTTAATCCTGTGGAAACAGAATTCCTTCTTTTGTTTCCCCCACTCTTGATCCGCAGCTCTCATAGCCAGTCATGGAGTGGCCAAGTACTATCATTTCTATTTCTGCAAGATCTGCACCTTCTCTCTATTCCCACCACAATTACCCTGCTACACACCCTTATCTCTTCTTGTTGGGACATTTATAATAGCCTTCTAATAGTCTTCCTAACTCTAGTCGATCCATTTTCCAATATATCCTTCAAGCTGTCACCCTAGTAATCTTCCTAACATGCTGCCACTGCTCTAATCAAAAACTTTCAGTGATTCCCCATTATCTACCAAATAATTTTAAACTCTTGATCTCGGCATTCAAAGGCTCATAACCTAGCTTTACCCTACCTCTCTAGACTTACGCCCTAGTACACCCCTTCACATACTCTCTGTTTCAGCCAAACTGGACCGCTGCCTTGTGCTAAACTGACCAAAACAAGGTTATAGAAGTCATGGAAAACCCACAGGAACACCCAATCTGAGGAACATAGGGTCAAAAAGATAATAGCGCTCAGCCCTAGGCTTCAATGAGGGGATGTTTCCATGGATGAGGACTGAATCTTTTAGCAACTCTCCTCCCACCCCCAACCCAAACATAATTTTATCATGTTCTTCAGGAAGTAGAAGAAAGTAATTCTGAGACTGGGAGTAGAGATGGTCTGATTGTCTGAAAAGGAAACAGGCAGTGAGATACAAAGCATGGGGAAGAGACTTCCTTACCTTTTCTGGAGGGTATTGGAGAGCAGGAATCTTTTCTTCCAGATGGTCTAATCCACGGCAGGCTAGTTCATTGGCAGCTGTGACTGAAGCAAAGAACAACACTGAAGTTAACAAACACACCTTACTTTGAGAAACCAGAGTTTAGCGGGAGAGCTATAAAGCTGCAGAATATTGCCAAATCACATATCACAGAGCACCTGTCATCTTCATGAACAGACCTGAATCCTAGAGTTTAATACCAAGTTACACCATCTCCTTGGGGTCCTTTGGCCTGCAACTGACCTGGGGCCAGGAGGGGCCATCCTGGGGCTATTTCACTTCTAGGTCAGCTTTAGGGATATATGATAAAAAGATAGGTCTTTTATCCATAGTGATGTAGGCTTGAGGACTGAAGGCTAGAAGGGAACCTGCTGAACAGACATTCCCTTTAGCAAATGTTCTCTTCATTGACCTGCGAAATCTCAGGGGCTGCATACTCCCTAAGGAGCAAAGGAACTTAATACAATGCCCTGGGAATCCTTATTCATTGGACCAGGAATGTCAATGGAAACAAAAATGTGCTTGGTCCTTTGGAGTATTCTAAAATTCTGTTCCTTTGGCTGTTAAATCTTGCCTAAAATGTTATCCAAGATCATAAAGGCCTGGGTCCAAGGCCTAGGCTTTTAAGTCTGAGTCTCTTCTTATTGCTGACCTCTGGACGTCAAGATACATCTCTCCTTAAGAGACGGGGTGCTGGACCTACTGAAATCTAAATTTTGTTCAATGTAGAGAAAGCAGTGGCCTCTTCAGTACTCATATAATAACTTCTGAATCTCGGGCTGGAACTATAGACCCTGAATCCATGCCAGGGTCCACATGGCCTCATTGCTCTCAATGGGTGCATTGTTTAAGTCAGTGGTTCCTCTGTAACTGGTGTCTTCTCCTATTCAATGTATACAGATCTCTTCCCACTCCAACTTTCCAAAACAATTTCTACACCTTGGTGGAAATGTCAGTGGAAATAAAGGATTCTCTGAAGGCTGAGTAATGAAATTCAGACAAACAGATAGCTCCAGGTCCCTGCAACTCACATTGTGTTGACAGCCGTCGGACCACAGGCTCCATGCTCCATGCAGCCAAGTTGCTGGCTCCTTGTACACCTTTCTCATAAGCATTACATACAGAGGCCACAAGAGGATGGGCTTCCTTGGTGCTGGTGTAGGTCTTTTGGAAACACTCACAGGTGCCACTTACCACAGGTAACTGAAAGACTCTCTGGATTACACTTTCCTGCTCCTAGAAAGGAAAGGAAGTATTAAAGATTTCCTTCATTTCCCCTCTCTTTCCCCCTATCTCCCTCTTGATGCCCCACCATTTCTGTCAGCAGAGTCCCATGCTCATCTTTTCCTTACATAAGATTGGGCTAAGCTGAAGAGTCACAGTCAGAATCAAGAAAAAAATAATGCTATCATGCCAGGGGCCTCTGGACAACCCACTCATTACATGGAGGAAGGGCATGCGTAGAGAAAGTAAGATGGTACACATGAAAGTAAAGGACCTATTAATTACAGTCCAAGTTTTCAGCAAAAGCCAGACTCTCTTTGTCAAATAGCTAAGCTATATTTTTCCCTCCTTCCAACTGAAATGAAAGTACATCTTTTTTCAGAAAGCCTTACATGACCAACAACACCCAACTTTCCAATACACTAGCAAAATCTCCTGCCTTAAATTACCAGGAAGTAATTTGTCTATTTCATTTCTCAATACAGACCTTATAGCCCATCACATCTCTGTTGTTCTACACATTTTCTTGGACTTCTTAATATCACAGTTGAAGTTGTTTGAAATGCACATAAATTTAGTTTGTGAGATTAAATGGAAAAAAAAATGAATGCTTAGAGTTAGGACCTTAGAAGCCCTCTAGGCCAAACTCTGAGCCAATTCAAGAATTCCTTCTACAAAATAATTAACAGATAGTCAATGATGCATAATTTGGATACTTCTAATGATTGAGAATTTATGACTTAATGAAGCAGACCTTCTACTACTGGATGTTTCTAACTAAAGTACTAGAAAGTTCCTACATATTTGGAAATTTTTCACCATAACTGCTATCCATTGCCAATAGTAGTACCCTCTGAAGTTAACACAGAATGCCTACTCCTTCCTTTACTTGACAGCCCTTCCAATAGCTGAAGAATGGCATCATATTTCCCCTTCATCTTTTTACTTCTCTAGGTTAAACATCTCATTTCCTAATATAACATGGTTTTTATATCCCTTACCATCCTGTTTCTCTCTGGTTTGTCAGTGTTTCTCTTAAAATACAGCAACCCAAATTAAGCACAATATTTCAGATGTGACCCAGACAATCAAACAAAGAGCACCATGGAACATTTTCTTCCCATAATAGAATGTCCTCATACTAATCCAACAAGCCAACCAGTCAAGGTTGGTTGGACCCCTTGACAAATCCCTCTCTTGCCATATACTGCACCCTAATATAAAAGAAACACCTTTCCTTATACTGAATATTCAGTGAGTTGTTTTTGTCTTTTTTCATTTTTACTAAGCTTGATTCTCAAGCTGCCGCACCTCTATCTCTCAACTGGGAAGAACTAAGTGTTTTAAGTCGTTGGAGAAATGCTATGATTTCCATAGGCTATGTGGGCTTGGGACCATCTCTCCCATACCATAGTCATACATATTTGCCTCTCAGTCACAATTTTTTTCGTCTTGTTTGAAGCATGATCACAATAGCATTAAAACAAATAGTGATAAAGTTATTTTCTCAAGCAGCCTGAGGCCAGGTACCTTGAACAATCTAGAAGGCAGATTAGATCAGGACAGGCAGCTATGTGATAGGTTTAAGAGATTAACAAGAACTTTTTGTACTTTCCTGATTTAGAAGGAAGAAGAAATATATCTTTCAAGCTGATATGTTAGATGACTTATTGCCAAATACTTTACGTGCTTAGGAGGAAAGCACCTTGAGCATTTATAGAACAGAGTGAACTTAAAAAAGAAGTAGTTCCCTCTTCCTGGGCTAAATCAGAAACTAGAAAACTATATGGATATAAGCAAGAAAATACTACTTAGGATACTTTAAATTGAAATTTTGGACATAGCAGGGAGGAACCATTTGTGGCAGAGTCAAAATGTAAAGTGGTGCTAAGAGGGTAATGGAATTTCCTATTCTGAATGACTTAGATGTTTACCTGACTGAGGCTGAGGCCTGGCTGGCCCAGGTGTTTTCAGGTCCTTTACAGATTTATCAGTGTATGGGTTTGTTTTTTTTTTGTGGCATTTATAAGAACAATGGTGTTTTAGGGTTAACTTTAGGATAAGGAAGAACACTATTTCAGGACATAATTTTAAATTTCCACAAATGACATGAATCACGGAGATCCTGCTGGTCACTGGCATAAATGTTGAAGCATTTCATGTAGCAGAAGTTCAGAGATACTTTAAAGAGACATATCTGGTGACACATTAAATCACTTAATACTAGCTATATTATGGTATAGTAGAAAGGGATTTGGAGTTAGAAGATCTGGGCTCAAAATCTGTTAACTTATTTCCTGTTTGAGCTTGGGTAAGTTATTTCCACTTTTCTGGATCTCATTTTCCTCATCTGTAAAATGAAGATGATGATCAATACGGTCCTTCCTAGTTCTAAAATCTCATAATCCTATTTTTAAAGTTTTTTTTTTTACTATGATTACTAATATAATTGGAGAATGATTTCTTTAAAAGCATATTTCCAGCTAGTATTTCTCTACCTCCTTCCTTAACTACCTCGCAAATATCAATTCAAGTCATACATTATCCATGGTGAAACCTTTTGAGACACCAAGGTAATTTCCTCAGTCAGGAATAGTAATATATCCTGGGTATATACTGTTATTGAATCCCTAAACCTACACTCCTTGCCTACTCTTGTTCCCCTCCCTTAGGTCCCCATTAATCACCTTAAACATACATAACTTACTGGTTGGTTTCCATCCATCATGGTCGGGCTCCTGTTGACTGCCATCTCAGCACTTCAGTCTGCAAAGCAGAAGATTCCATGACTATCAGTGTCCAGCCCTATGCTCCCAAGGTCAGCCTCCCAGTACTTGAGATTCTGGGGATAGGCCACCATAGTAGGTGGCTGGTGGTTCTGGCTGCTGGCATAGGAAACATGGCACAGAACCACTGCAAAGAGGTTACCTTTAACCCCCTGTAGACCTCAACAGCAAGGCTTCTACTAGTCAATGATGGCTGTAGCTGGTAAGGACAGCAAAGTGGGAGCATTAGGGGGGGAACAAGGGGCATTAGCAAAGGTGTAGAGGTTCTTATGTTAGTAAAACTGGGGGAAAAGAAAGCAAATAGGATAAGACCCAGTTTCTGGCTTTAATATAAAAGGTACTGGAGTCTTCTTTATACAGACAAACATCTTAAAGTCCCTTTTTTTCCATGCTCAGATTAAAAAGAAAGTACTTATAAATCAACTGAGACTTCCTTCTGAAGGAAGGCATAATGGAAGGGTTGGCTCCATTGTACCCAATACAAGCTGAAAATCCATTTCTGTCAGAATCCCAATTGCTTCACAATCAGTGCCCTCCTCCAGTTACTACCTCTAGGGCAATCCTGATACCCAACAACCTCCCAGAAGCACTTACCACCAGCTCTGTTCCCCCTAAGCAATGCGAGCAGCAAAAATAAGATGCCCTCCCAGCGGACTTCACTACTTGCTACCCTTCCAACTCACTCTAGCTGACCGTTGCCCTGCACTGGGCCAGCTATACAGCAAAGCTTGCAGAGTGGACTTCTCAGGCAGTATTATCTCCAGTAACTCTGGGGAGCCAAGTCTTGGGAAGTCCTAATCACATCCCTAGCCAAAGGAGAAGAGAGGGTACAAAAGAGGTATGTCAGCTGGCTGCCATGGTAATTTGACCAATAGTCCCCCCAGACCAATCCTAACTTCTACACAGATGATTGGATAGCTGAGGGGGTGGTTCCTAGAGTTGAGGGGGATCCAGGTTTAGAGAAGTTGCCATTTCAAGCTTTGAATGTGGAGGGCAACAAATATTCTGAAGCATTCCCCATACTTTTTGAAGCCTGGGTCTCTAAGATGATGTTGTCAATGTCCCTTAAACCTTATTTCCTAATCTAGCTCCCTTTCAGTGTGCCAGTTTCCAGTTGGCCAATCCAATTCTTATGATTTCTTTTAGTTGCTCATTAGGGGGAACCTTGAGGCTGGACCTTTTGACAGATGAATTCCCTTAGATAATCTCATAATGAGTTTGTCTTAATTACCTCTGCTTGTGCATATGAACTACGCTCCTCAGCAGAGAAGGGACTTTGAACGAGTTATTTAGCACCAAACTTATCATGTGTCCAATTTATGACCCTGCTCTGCTCTATCACCTATTTTACTGGCCAAAAATTCTTAAGTCATAAGTTATAAGATGTTCCCAAAGTATAGTGCAAGAGTGACTTTTTTCCCCAGCCTAGAGAAGAAAATTTGATTGTTCAGCTAACAATAGAAGCCAGACAAATAAGAATATACATCTACCCATCTCTCTTTATACAAGAGGGAAGCACAAATATAATAGTATTGAGGAGCTAATACTGAGCAGACCCCAGGAAGACAAACGGGAAGGTTAAGTTCACAGGAATGTAAGTACTTGGTACTTAAGTACTTGGCTTCTGTCTTATACCCTGATTGAGAAGTTGGGGGAGGATAAAACTTATTTTCCTTGCTATTAATAGAAATATAACTATCTCACTTGTGCCAGATTGGTGAAGCCTTAGTGACCTGTGACAGGTCATTGGTAGTGCCAAATAGGTAAAAAGACCAAGTCGAGCAGGTGATGCTCCACCTAAAGCTTTAAGTACAAAGTCCAAAAGAATTTTCAGTTATCTGCCTAACCAGTGCTTTTGGTCTTTTGTTTGTAAAAGTGAAAGGCAAGAAGGAGATGCCCTCTGATCATACTCCCAGCTTCAGGACAAATACTTAATAAGGTTCTGCAACCACTCAGGGACAGAGGTCAGTTTTTAAGTGTTTGGTGTAATGGCTTGGGGCCAGAGGGAGTATAGGGCTCTATTTGTAAATAACAAACTCTGCTGAGGGAGTTGGATTTTTTGCCCTCTGGAGCTTAGAGCCCAAAATGTAAGTGAGAGGTAAGGATTGCTAAAAGGTCCTGGAAAGGCTGCTGAGGTTGTGAAAGAGCTTCACTTTCTCTGCCTCCCCACCAACCCAGATAGGAGGCTGAAGGGCACGAGTAGCTCCTATTCTAAGATAGCCCCTGAGCTGGTCTACAGGTCTATTTTGTATTTCTTTGGTTCTAAGAACCCTTCTGGGAAGAACAGCTTCTTTGTTTCAGGAACACTAATAGGACACTATTAATTCTGATACTAATTCTGGGGAGACGATGCTTTTCTCAATTTTACCAAAGGTAACCATATAATTTCATCAATCTTACAAAGCAAACTTCAGAGCTGCTCTGGTCTTAAGGATGATTTCCAAGATCAGGTTCTCTCTATGGACAGTGATCTTATCTAGCTCTGGCTTTCTCTCTCCACACTCTCCTGTGTAAGTGAAGGAGCCTAACAGTAATAAAGGAAGATTACCTCCTTTACTTTCACCTTCCTATACTATCCTCCAAACACATACAAAAATACAAGAATTCAAATCAGTCCAACAATTTATTAGTCATAATTAATTTATATTACAATTGAACATCATGATGTAAAAATAGGGTTACTGAGAAAATTTGTCTTCACCTGACATTTTCCATTTTACTTAAAAAATCCCAAACCCAATCTCTTTTCCAGGGCTGGTGCCTCGCCTAAGAAATGGAGTTAAGCCATGGACTTGAGCGTGCTCTTCAAGAGTAGGAGTCAAATTTCTTTTGTAAGTTGAATTCATACGGCCTATTAAACATTTTTTTTTGTTTTTGAGAACCACTCAAAGGAGCAAACTAGACCACTAGACTGAAGCACTTACCAACTCCTTAACTGATGATGTGCCATATCTAGTTCACTTCAATCCTATGATATGGGCAAGAGCAGAACTAGCATATATCCGTCAGTGACTCAAGGCCTACGGAAGGCAGCTGCTACAGAGCATATGACATCAAAACCTGCTTCTCATTATAACTCAATACTCAAAATCTGATCATAATAAATAATGCTTTTTAATGATTATCTTCCTTTCCCCACCACTTTACTCCTTACATCCTTCCCTCTTCTTCTTGCTCTCTGCTCCCCTCTTTCCCCCAGTAACAATCTACACCCCACACCCTATAAGCTTAAAAACCTGATTATCATAGAAAATTGTGAGTGGCTTACCCATGCTCAGCTTCTAGATTAACAGAATTTCATTTTGTGAAAGCAATTATTTGTAGACCAACTAACCATCAAATGATGGAACCTAGCATTAAATTTGGTAGCTTAGACACGGCTGTTGTGAGTTCATGTTTTGAAGGATATCTATAATTAATACATGGAGCTTACTCTACTTTTTGTGGGGTAAAGAACCTGAAATTTAAAAAAGCAGAGTTTCCTAAAATCTTCATCAATAGAGTGAGTCTTTCTATGCTGTCATTAGTTCTTACACATCAGATGTCCCACTCAAAGACTTTTATTTTATGGACCTAATTTATACTTCAGATGAGGAGGGTAGAGGGTTTAAGAATTGTAAACTCAGTTATGTCCTCCCTCAATAGTGGGAGGCAGGAGAAAGGGGAAAAAATAGGTATTTATATGGCATCTACTATGTGTCAGGCACAGTGATAGGTGCTTTTTACAAATATTATCTCATTGGATCCTCAAAACAACCTTCAAGGGAGGTTCAGAGACTACTCTGAACTTATTTTTTTTTAGTGGGGAAAATGACAGAGGAATACATACACATATAGTGTGTGTACCCACATAAGCAGAGGGAATTGGACACTGTGAAAAACTGGTTTAAACACATTGAATGTGACATTTTCTCAGCCACAGGCAAAGTGCCCATCCCACTCAGAGGGTCACCTTTTCAATTAGGTGTTAGGACCTAACACAAAAGAACTTCAGCAAGTCCTTAATCTCATCTGTGGATAAGCCACTGTTATCATGCCTATTATGGAGGACAGGAGGCCTCCCAGTCCAATGATTCCAGAATTAGACTTATAAATATCAAGTTGGTTCAAAGGATTCAGGATATCACAGAGGTTCTTCACTGTGTCCAATAGCAGGGGGGGATGCTTCCTTAAGGACTGAAACAAGAGAAGGAGAAAGGACTGGAGCCACTCTGTTTCTTCATCAGCTACACAAGGTCCTAGATGGTTCTCGGGCATTGATTTTTCTCTTTTTGCCTTCTCCCATGCAACTTGCTCCATTTGTAGGGAGACCTCATATACATCTCTGATGATGTACAGGAGGAGAGAATAGTAGTAATGACGTGCAGCCCACTTTCGCCATTTTTCCTTGTTGATGTCAGAAACGAGTCCTACACTTCTCACCCAAAGGACGCTGTCACAGATAAAGTAAATCACACGGTTCAAGTTGGCTATTGTTAGGCAGAATCGGGGCACAAGATCAGACGCATGGATGCTCTGTCGAGTTGCCTGGACAGCATGTACCATGTTACCTAGTCTGAACCCTGTAAGAAAAAGCCATGAGTTTTAACATAGCTTCTCAATAACATTGAAATGGGAAAACAGAATCATTGAGGAAGGATAGGTTATTATTGTGGTATAATTTAACTTTCCATCAATTTTTTGGCCTTTTGGATTCTGCACCCTGGTTGAGGAGGGAAATTCTTTTGTAGAGTATAAAATGAGTGGCTGGAATAATTACGAAAAGTATTAAAGTGTTTTGTTGTGTGCTTATCTCGTCACTCCAATGGATATCTCATTCCAATTCAAGGCCATTCGCAAATAAAGACTGCAATGTCTGGGTTATGTGGAAATATTTTTTTGGAATGAAGGAGTTACTGAATTATCACTATCATAACCTTCAGTTACTACATTGTTTTTTTTTTTCCAATCAACAAGCATTTATTAAATGCCTTTATGCCAACCATTGGGAACACAAAGGCAATGAAACAGCTCTATTCTTCAGGGGGCTTACAATATAGGAGACAGATAACATATATATGTGTTAAGTGCTCTATACAAAATAAATACAAGATAACTTTGAGGAGCAAGTAACCAGAGGCTGAGATAAGAGGGATCAGGAAAGACCTCATGTAGAAAGAAGGTGACATTTTCCCCCCTCAAATTTATTATTTATTTTTAACATTTTTTTTTTAATTTTTGAGTTCTGAATTTTCTCCCTCCCTCACACCCCTCCCCCACTCATTGAGAAGGCAACAAATATGGTATCAATTATACAGCTGAAATCATGCAAAACATTTCTATATTAGCCATGTTGCAAAAAAAAAGAAAGAAAATTTAAAAATTATGCTGCAATCTGCATTCAGATTCCTTCAGTTCCTTCTCTGGAGGTGGACAGCATTTTTTCTCATAGGTCCTTCAGAATTGTCTTGGATCATTGTATTGCTGAGAATAGCTAAGTCATTCACAGTTGATCATCACACAATATTTGCTGTTACTGTGTACAACGTTCTTCTGGTTCTGCTCACTTCGCTTTTTATCAGTTCATATAACTCTTCTCAGTTTTTCTGAAACCATCCTGCCTATCATTTCTTATAGCACAATAGTATTCCATCACAATCACATATGACAACTTGTTCAAACATTCCCCACTTGATGAACATCCCCTCAATTTCCAATTCTTTGCCACCACAAAAAGAGCTGCTATTAATATTTTTGTAAAAATGGGTCCTTTTTCTTTTTCTTTGATCCCTTTGGGGCACAGACCTAGTGGCAGTATTTGGAGTCCAAAGGTATGCACAGTTTTATAGCTCTTCAGGTACAGTGCCACATTATTCTGCAGAATGGCTGGACCAGTTTACAACTCTGCTATCAGTGCTGTAGTGTCCCTATTTCTCCACATCCTCTCCAGCATTTATCATTTTCTTTTTCTTTCATGTTAGTCAACCTAGTGGTATCTCAAAGTTGTTTTAATTTGCATTTCTCTAATCAATAGTGGTCTAGAGCATTTTTTCAAGTGACTATTGATAGCTTTGATTTCTTCTGCTGAAAACTGCTTATTCAAATTCTTTGGCCATTTATCAATTGGGGAATGGCTCTTATTTTTATAAATTTGGCTCAGTCTCCTATATATTTGAGAAGTGAGGTCTTTACCAAAGATATTTCCTATAAAAATCACCACCCCCCCCACCAAATTTCCTGCTTTCAATTTTGACTACCTTGTATTTGTTCAAAAACTTACATATTTCCTTTAACCAAAATTACCCATTTTATTTCCTGTGACCCTCTCAATCTCTTGTTTGGTCATGCATTCTTCCCTTATCCACAGATCTGATAGATTAAATTGTCCATGCTCTCCTAATTTCCTTATTATATCACCCTTTATGTCTAAATCATATACTCACTTTTACCTTATCTTGGTATACAGTGTAAGACGTTGGTCTGTACCTTGTTTCTGCCAAACTGTTCTCCAGTTTTCCCAGCAATTTTTGTCAAATGGGAGTTTTTGCCCCAAAGCATGGATCTTTGGGTTTATCAACACTAGATTACTATGGCCATTTACCACTGTGTATTATGTACCCAATCTATTCCACTGATCTACCATTCTTTTTCTTAGCCAGTACCAAATTATTTTGATGATTACTGCTTTGTATTATGGTTTGAGATCTGGTAATGCTAGGCTGCCTTCCTTCACATTTTTTTTCATTAATTCCCTTAATACTCTTGACCTTCTGTTCTTCAGATCAATCTTTCTAAAATAATATTTTTGATGTGTTATTCACCTGTTCAAAATTGCCAATGTTCTCTCAAAGCTGAGAAAAATACAGGGAGAAAATACTTGTATAGGAATCAGCAATCCTTGGTTCTAGTCCTACCTGTCATCAACTAGAACAGGCCTACACAACCTGTGGCCTGCCAAAGGATTTCGGGTGGCCCTCGAAAAATGTAGAGGAAGTTATCAAAAAAAGTTTAATCTCTTCTCTACATGAAAGCTATATGGGTATCTGAAGATAGATTTCATGGTCTTTCCTAAGTTTTTTCCTCTCCAGATTTAGCTTCCCAAGCCTCTTTAATAGTTGTTAATCCTCTAAATATTTTGTTCACCTTGCTATAAATGAACTCTGGCTTGTCAACGTCCTTCCTAAAAATGTGTACATTTTTCAAGGGCCACCTGAAATCCTTTGGCATACCCACGAGCTGCTTATGGCCCGCAGGCCACAGGCTGTGTAGGCCTGAACTAGAATGTCACACACAACAACGTTGGATTTTTTGCTATCATTACTAGTGATGACAATGACTTAAACAGGTACAAAATGCTGATTTAACCTTGTGTATTTTATACTAAGCTAGCTAGGAAAAAAGCCTAAAAAGATTTACCCATTTTTCCATCACTCATTCTAAGTGAAGAGTAGAAGGAAGAAAAAAACAAGAAATCAGAAACATGTAGCGAGAAAGCATTAGCAGGGTGAAAATTAGGACCAGTTCTACTCCTTCAAAGAGCCTGAATGCAGCTCCTGGAAGCCAGAAGGATATGAAAAAGTTGTTTATCTTTCTTGAGTTGTCAAAACATTTCATTGACTTAGGGTAAAAAATGAGCTAACATACTCTACTGGTCCTACCGGTTCTTGATTATGTGGGAAGAAATGGCACAGTACCAAAAAACTCAGGATCATGCCTGTGGGATGGCCCTTCATTATTAAATCATTTAATTTCTTTGTCTCTTTTGGTTGTCCCATCTGCAAAATGAGGTCAGTGATACTGGGTATCATCAACAAGTACTGTCAAATATAAATTATGATTACAGAGTGATATGAACACCAAGTGTTCTAAAGCTAAGGATTCTAAACTGGGAGGCTCTGCTGCTCGAGGGACAGGGTACTTACATTTACGGCCCGTGCTCACACTAGATTCCAGTTTCTTGAGCTTCATTACCACCTTCTTTCTATCAGCCTTAGGCTCTAATAAATATATAAGCAACATGCATGTGTGTTGAACGGCTCTGGAATGGAAAGAAAAAGTGAGAAGAATGATTTACAAGTTAAGCAAAACGATTCATCAGAAGGGAAAGAGAAAGGTACATTGCTAAAGGCAAAGTACTTAGGATAATTTTATGAAGCAGAACTTATAAGAGGAATATTCTGCACCAGCTCCACAAGGCCAAAGGGTAGCACAAGTAATGAAAATGTAACATAAGGGTGATGGCAAAGGACTTTGAAATAACCCAATGAACAGCAAAAAGCAGCCACTTTATTGACACAAGTGATCAAAATAAAAGTGGATGTGGGTCAAGGAGAGAAATAGCTCAAAAAGCCACCTCATGTTTAAATCAAATATACAAAAGGGACCAGATGCAATATAAAGGACCCATAAGAGATTATGTATAACACAGGTATAATGACCAGAGAGGACTGGCCTTAGAGTCAGGAAGACCTAGGTTAAAACCCCGAGAAGATACTAGCTCTGCAATCATTGACAAATCAAGCAACTTATCTTGCTGATTTGTACCGGAAAGTTCCCACACCAGTGAGTTCTTGCCAGTGATGAAATGACAGGCCCAGGAAAAACAAAATGGATTATTATATACACAAGAAGAGACATTTTCTTATATGTGGCTTTCAAATGGGGTTAAATCTAATAAATGGGGGCTGCTAGGTGGTGCAGAGAGTAGAGCACTAGCCCTGGAGTCAGGAGGACCTGAGTTCAAATGTGACCTCAGACACTTGACACCCTTACTAGCTGTGTGACCTTGGGCAAGTCACTTAACCCCAATTGCCCTGCCTTCACCCTCTCACAAAAACCAAAACAATCTAATAAATAAGAAAAAGATATAAAATACAAGTAGAAATCAACTTTAGTACAGTATTTTAATATTCAGTTCAATAGAAGAATGTTATTTCCACGTATCAATCTACAGCTCCCAACATTGTTTCCTAACATAGACACAATGAATTAGAAACTTTGAATCACAAATATTCATAAGTCCCAGTACATTTAGCAGTTTATATGATTAGCTAACTACTTCACAGCAAAGTGCTTCCTTTTCCATACTGTATTTCTGTAATTGTATTTTAACATCTATATGTTAAACATTCTGACCACAATTTAACATGATTTTCAGAATGTTCTATCAGTGATTTGGAAGCAAAAGGTGATAAATTTGGGGGTTTTTTTTCCCCTTTTCATTTAAAAAAAGAAAAGTCCTTTCTAGCCATCAGCAAGTACACAAAAGAGCTATACCCTTTGACTTGGTAACCTCACTGGAACATAATCCAAGGAAATAATTAGGCAGAAAAAAAAAGGATTTAGCTGTACAAATATACTTACAGTTGTGTTATTTAGCAATAGCAAAAAACCCTAAGTCACCTAAATTACCTAATCACCTAAATAATCTAAATGTCCCGAGGTTAGTTAGGAATAGCTAAACAAAGTACGGTATATTAATGCAATAAAAGCATGATGTTGCTGTAAAGAATGGTAAATACAAAGAATAGAGATATATGAAAGTCTATCGAGAATAATAAGAAATAGAATTAAGTCCTGTATACATATTGACAAGTGAAGTTGAAAATATTTCAACACATAGGGCTAAAGAGGTGAATAGTATTATAGATTTTAATTGTATAGTTGAGAAAATTCATATATATGTGCTCTCTGGCTATGGGTACTCAGCTGGCCTCAGATTAGGTCCAAAAATAAGATAATTTTCCCTGAAGGCAAGTTTAGAGACTAGAGGAGGACTCTCTCATTTTAAAGTCTGTTCCTACTGTTAGTGAGGAGATTGGATAAAGTTCTGCAAAAATAATAGAGCTGGGATCTCGCAGAGTATCTGTGCAATGAACATCTGTATATCCATCCTCTGTATGCTTATGCTTATATTTTATTGAAGTGTAATGAAACATAGCATTTCTGATGTGCTGTGAAGCTCATTAGAGAAGTCCAAGAGTATTAGCAAAATGAAATTGTAAATTTAACTACCTGAACTCGAATTTGAGCAGGTTGATTACCAACCAAGTTTCTATGGGGCATAGCGAAATACTTTCTAACCATATGTGCTTAACATTTTATAGGTACAGAACTGTCAAATCCTGTGGTGCAGTGAAAAAAAGGTCCTGTATTATCTCAAATCGGAGGGCCTGACTTCAAATTCCTGCCCTACCACTTTACTGCGTGACCTCGGGCAAATCATTTATGGCTCCTCATCTTTAAAACGGAGGTTAGGCTACTCTAAATCTATGGTCCCATTAACTAAAAGCTGGGAATAGGGGGCACTATCAGGGGCATCTCATTTCTAAGTATATGATAAGAAAAGGATTCATCACTGAATTATTTTTTTAGGACATCTGACATCAGTGCCCTCGTTTTAAGAAAACTCCTCCAGGAGAGACTGTCTAGTGTTTCCTTTCACTGGGAAAAATTATCAAGAAACAAAGTCATCGCTTTTGGTTTTACGATGTTAAAACGGCATCAGGAATTTTGCAAGAGTACACTGGGTTCTGCACTGAAAGGCATCAGTACAACAGATCCTTTGTAGGAGGAGAGGTCGGGATGGGGCCCGGGGGCAGGAGTTTCCACTCATTGGAAGGATCAGTGGTTTCCTTCTCTACCTTTCCCCCCGAGTCACTGACTTTGACTGAATTAGAGCAGGTCCGTTAGTCTCCGTCTAACCCCCTCCTTCCCTCTGATGGAACTCAGGGGGTCCTGCCGGCCCCGAAGTTGGGCAAGAAGAGAGTAAGTGGGACCCGGGGGAGGCTGCCCTTTCGCCGGCTCGCCGCTTTCGGCGCCCACAAAGAAGTATGAGCACAGGGCAGCGGAGTTAGCCGGGACGGAGGTCACGTGGAGGCCGCGGGGATCTGCTTCGGCCGCTCCCCGGCTCTGCGAAGGCGGAGGAAGTCGGGGCCTCTGGCGGGACTGGGACGGGGACTAGTTGGGGCTGGAGGCGCGCACAGCGCGGCGCTGTGGGAGGCCGGAAACCCAGACTCACCTGAAGAGCCGGTCCCTGCCCTGAGTCTGGTTGGTGAAGCTAATGAAAGCGTCCATCTCGCCTGCCCGCCCACCCACTCCCCTAGCGACCTGAGGGCACAACGGGCCCGAGTAGGGACCGCACTGGAACAAAGGGAGCCGCAATCCCCCAAGGCGCGGGTGACTCGATGCTCTCCCGGCCCAGCCGGGCCGAGCTCCCTCCACCCTCATGGGGCGGGTACTAGCCAAGGGCGAGGGCGGGGGCTGGAGGAGGGAGGGGCCGTCTCCCCTCCGCCCCGCCCCCCTCCACCCGCACACCTTGAGCCTCCGGCAGAGGCCGGAAGAGGGCGCAGTTCCCAGGACTTCCAGGCTTGAGCCGGAAGTGAGGGTTACCCCGGCAACAGGGATGAGAGATGCCGAAAGGGGAGGGCTCGAAACTTCCCGGCCGAGCCGGATGCGCAGGTTACCCCGGCGACGAGGCTCTGCTTGAGACGCTTCCATCCGACAGCCGACAGCGAAACCTCCGTGGCTGGTTGCCGCCTGGGTGGGTGTTCTTGCCGTCCCCGCGCGTTTCTCAGGTGCGTCCTGCCCCGTCGTAGCGCCCTTTCTTGCCCTCCCTTCTCCAGGGGAGCTCCCGAAATTTCCCTTGACCGCGCTGTCTATAAGGGCAGCTAGGTGGTGCAGGAGATGGCGCCCCGGGCATGGAGTCAGGAAGACCCATTTTCACGAATTCAAATCCGGCCTCGTACACTTACTACTGGCTGTGTAACTGGGCAAATCACTCAACCCTGTTTGCCTCAGTTTCCTCATCTGTGAAATGAGCTGGAGAAGGAAATGGCAAACCATGAATATCTTTGCCAAGAAAACCCCCAATGGGATCACGAAGAGACGGACACGACTGCACGGCGTTGTGTAGTTATTCTGGTCGTAGTCTTAGAATTTAGAGTGGGAAGGGACTTTCAATGTGCCTTCTCAGGGGTTCTTTACCGGGGGGTCCATAATATTTTTTAATTAACTAAACACTTTTTATTTTTTAACACTTATTTTAAAGAATAATATTTTGAGAACTATTTCAAAATAGAAGGGAACAGGAAGGATTTCCGTTGTAATCCTATGTATTTTATTTTATGCACTGAAAAACATTATTCCGAGAAAAAGTCCAGAGGCTTCACTAGCCTACCAGAGGGGTCCATGCCACAAAAAAGAGTTGAGTCCCTACTCCAAGAAAACCCCAACTATTTTTACAGGTGAGTAGATATGACTTACCCAAGTTCACATGGATCTAAAGTAGGAAAACCTGTATGATAATAACTAACATTTCCGTGGCACTTTCCATATTATCTCCTTTGAGCCTCACAATAACCCTTTGAATTTGGTGTTCTTTTTATTCCTTTTGGGGGTGGGGGTGGGGGTGGGGGATAGGTATGAAACTGAGGCTGTGTGAGATAAAGTGACTTCCCCAAGGTTGCATAGCTTGTAAGTGACTGAGGTAGGATTTGATTGCATATCTTCCTGATTATGAGCCCAATGCTCTAGGTAGATTCAAACCCACCTCTCTAAATTCCAACCATCCCACCACAGTACCTCATCCATAAGTATTTCCAGTGACCTTTCCTTGGCCTGAGAGATCACCACCAATAGTTACTCTGAACAAGTTATTTACTGTTCTGTATCTGGTTCTTCATAGTTTAAAGAATGGTTAAATAACTGATTAAAAATGACTACTGACACCTTTTGAATGAATTAATAAAGCATTTATTAAGTACTTACTATTTACAAAGCATTGTGCTAAGCACTGGGGTACAAATAGAAAAATAAGACAATCCCTGTTCTCAAAAAACTCACATTCTAACGGAGGTGACAACACATATGGAAATTTCATCAGTAAGTCAGATGGAAAAATTCCATGGTCATTAGGGTATAGCTACAAAGCAGATGTTCATGCCTCTGCTATAGTGTCATTATTTAATGTCACTAGGGTTCTTGAATTCAGTGCCCTGAACTGTCACCATCAGGGTCATTTGACTTACATAGCACATACTGCTGCCTCCTACCTGACCCTCAGGGTCCCTTGCTGCCTCAGTTAGATTGTCCTCCCTGCCCTTTGTGTAGCAGTTTGGATGACAGTGAGAACTGAAGAAAGTACCCCTGGCTATAATGAAAGATACATTCTAGATTTGTAGAAGGTTAGAGTGAGAAGAGACTTTAGAGGTCATCTGGTCCAACCTCACTGAGTTCAATTCAACAAACATTTATTAAAGGTCCAAGTGTAGAGAGCACTACTTGGTATTTGGAGGAAATGCAAAATTTAGTTACTTTTATGCCCACACTAAACTTATATTGTACGTATTTCTTAATGTATTGTAAGGGCCTATAAAGTACAAAGTAAGGTATATGCAAAGAAGATGAGTAGTCCAGTTTGGTGAAAGGGAAGGATGTATAGATTGAAGTAGCATAGAGTGAATCTAAAAAGGCAAAGTAGCATCAGATTTTGGAGAGCTTTGAATGCCAGTGTGAAACCCTTGGTCCAGGGCTTTGTCTGGCTCTGGTGTTATGTGGATGAATGCCCTGTCTTGGAGATGACAAAAAGATCAGTTCTCTTTACCTCTTTATGCTCCTATCTAGAAATTACTCTGGGAAATCTCTATATGGAGATTGGGTAGTGTTCGTGTCTAGCTTTCCATAAAGATAGGTAATAGAGTCTCAAGCTCCCATGAGACATTCAAAGTAACAAATGCATGTCAAGTTCAAGACATTTAATTTCACACAACAGAAAATGTTAAAGACTCGTAGGAAACTATAAATAAATACAGAAAACTAGAGACTCACAATAGCCTATATGTTCAATTTAATACAATATTCCCTCTTTGGTGGGTTTCTCTTTTTCACAGCATGCTAGAATCTTTCAGACAATGCTACCTTGTGGTTTAGACTTTCCCTAGAAGGGAATTACGCTTAGGAACTGCTTGACAAGTAACTGCCTTCTCCTCAGACCTGCGCTATTCAAATAACTCACAGAAATAATGGAGAACAATGCCAAGGTCTTTTGTTTACCCAACTCATCTCTTTGTTTGATTAACCTTTATTTGTGGCTTCTGATTTAAAGAATTATGTCATTTCTTCTTTCTTTCTGTCCTCCAGATGTCTTCCCTCCCTGAGACGTCAAAAAATTAGATATAGATTGTACACGTGGAGTCATGTAAAACATATTTCCATATTAGCCATGTTGCAAAAGAAGATGCAGACTAAAAAAAAATAGTTAAAAAAGTATGCTTCCATCTGCATTCTATCAACTCTTTCTCTGGAGGTGGATAGCATTTTCATCATAAATCCTTCAGAATTGTCTTGGATCATTATATTGCTAAGAATGGCTAAGTCATTCACAGTTCATTGTTATACAATATTGCTGTTACTCTGTACAATATTGTCCTGGTTCTGCTCACTTCACTTTGCATCAGTTCATATAAGTCTTTCCAGGTTTTTCTTAAATCAGCCTGCTCATCTTTTTATTGCACAGTCATATTCCATTACATTCATAAACCATAGCTTGTTCAGCTATTCCCCAATTGATGGGTATCTTCTCAATTTCCATTTCTTTGGCCCAAAAAAAGAACTGCTATGAACATTTTTTCTACATATAGGCCCTTTTTCTTTGATCTCTTTTGGATACAGACTTGGTAGTGATATTGTTGGATCAAAGGGTATACACAGTTTTATAACTGTTTGGGCATAGTTATAAAGTGCTCTCCAGAATGGTTGGATCAGTTCACAACTCCACCAACAGTGCATTATTGTCCCAGCCATTTCACTTCACTCTCAGCTTGACTCACTCTCTGGACTTTTCCATGTCCTCATCAGCCATCTTATAACCCTTGTATGTACCTTGCCTTCCCCCCTCTCCATTTTCCAGCTCTCCTTTATAAGCGTTCCCCAATTAGTCTTGAATTGTCTATGTCCCCTCTCAAAGCTGAAAGACTCCAGATGATGAGTGATCATTGTGTCCACCAGTGAGGGGACTTTTATGCAAATACCTAGGCTTGAACCCTGGGTTACACAAGTCTCCTTCTTTCATCACCTTCTTGGTCCTAAGGCTTCAAACTAATCCACAGCCACCCCATTTTTTTCTTCTCCTATATCAGAACTGGTCTTACTCATGTACATCAACTCATCTTGGCAACGAGATTCTCTTTGAACTTTGCTAAGAAGTTAATTCCAAAAGTCAGGTGCTTAAAACTGCCCTGGCTGAGGGAGTTGTAAGTTTGCCCTGGGTCATAGAGAGGACTGTGAGAGTAGGGAGAAGCTAGAGAGAGCAGCACCAGGAGAGACAGACCAATGAGTTTGTCATTGGTTAAGTATTACATTGGCAGGTTCTTTCACTTTTCTTCTTCTTGTCATTATTGGATTTTTTTTATTGTGGGGCTCTTTATTTGTATTATTTAATTTGGTGAGGGAAGAGCTCTTCCTAGGAATCCTCTCATTTTGACTTCTTGAGATTACCTGTCTTATACAATTCTTATCTATTCTATTCCTTTTATAGAGGATCCAGCCAATGTGCAAGAGGCTGGCCCCTGCTTCTTTTAATGTTCTGCGGATATCATTTCATGTATCACACTGAACATCTTTTATTTCTCCCTCTCTCTCCTGAACACCTTTTCCCCAGTCCTACATGCCTGCAAGTAAGTCATCAATGGTAATATTCTGCATCATACTTCTGCCTACCAAGTCTCTTGCCTGTTAGGTCACGTCCAGTTGTGATTCTTCTGAGATTATAGTGTTCTCTTGTTTATAGCTTTATACCATTCCTGGAAATTTTGTTTTAAAATTTTTTTTAAAGTTTAAACTTAAAAAATTTTTTTGAAGTTTTAAAAATTAACCTGTGATTTCATCTTTATTATGAGCTCCTTGTGAAGAACTCCTCTGCCAATGTAGATCTACCAATGCTTCTTTGCAGCTCAGCTGATCTTCCATTTAAAAAATTCAGTCCATCTTATTCTGATCCTTTTATTTAGATCTGGGCCAATCTCATAGTCTGTCTTCAGTAGCTGCCCAAGATCGTCTAACTACATGTTGTAATCTTCCCGATGTGAATTTGAAATTTTCTTTATTTTTACATTGTAAATATTTGAACATCTGTTTTTAAAACTTTGAGTTCCAAATTCTCTCCCCTCTTCCCTTCTCACCCACCCTCCCTAAGAAGTCAAGCAATTCAACATAGGCCACATGTGTATCATTATGTATAACCCTTCCATAATACTCATGTTGTGAAAGACTAACTATATTTTGCTCCTTCCCAACCCATCCCGCTTTATTGAATTTTCCCCCTTGACCCTGTCCCCTTTCAAAAGTGTTTGTTTTTGATTACCTCCACCCCCATCTGCCCTCCCCTCCATCATCCCCCCCCCTTTTTTTATCTTCTTCCCTCTTCTTTCCTGTGGGGTAAGATACCCAATTGAGTATGTATGGTATTCCCTCCTCAGGCCAAATCTGATGAGAGCAAGGTTCACTCATTCCCCCCCTCACCTGCCCTCTCCCCTCCTCCCACAGAACTGCTTCCTCTTGCCACCTTTATGTGAGATAATCCACCCCATTCTATCTCTGCCTATCTCCCTCTGTCAGTATGTAGCTCTCTCATCCCTTAATTTGATTTTATTTCTTTTAGATATCTTCCCTTCATCTTCAACTCACCCTGTGTCTGCTCTCTTTCTCTCTTTTTATATATATATAAGTATATATATATATATATACACATATATATGTATATATATACACATACATACATTCACTTATATATGTACATAAACATATATATATATATGCATATTCCCTTCAGCTACCCTAATACTGAGGTCTCATGAATCATACATGTCATCTTTCCATGTAGGAATGTAAACAAAACAGTTCAACTTTAGTAAGTCCCTTGCAATTTCTGTTTTTTGATTACCTTTTCATGCTTCTCTTGATTCTTGTGTTTAAAAGTCAGATTTTCTATTCAGTACTGGTCTTTTCACTGAGAAAGCTTGAAAGTCCTCTATTTTATTGAAAGTCCATATTTTGCCTTGGAGCATGATACTCAGTTTTGCTGGGTGGGTGATTCTTGGTTTTAATCCTAGCTCCATTGACCTCCGGAATATCGTATTCCAGCCCTTCGATCTCTTAATGTAGAAGCTGCCAGATCTTGGGTTATTCTGATTGTGTTTCCACAATACTCAAATTGTTTCTTTCTGGCTGCTTGTAGTATTTTCTCCTTGATCTGGGAGCTCTGGAATTTGGCGACAATATTCCTAGGAGATTTCTTTTTGGGATCTATTTGAGGAGGCGATCGATGGATTCTTTCAATTTCTATTTTGCCCTGTGGCTCTGGAATATCAGGGCAGTTCTCCTTGATAATTTCTTGAAAGATGATATCTAGGCTCTTTTTTTGACCATGGCTTTCAGGTAGTCCAATAATTTTTAAATTATCTCTCCTGGATCTATTTTCCAGGTCAGTGGTTTTTCCAAGGAGATATTTCACATTGTCTTCCATTTTTTCATTCCTTTGGTTCTGTTTTATAATATCCTGATTTCTCATAAAGTCACTAGCTTCCACTTGCTCCAATCTAATTTTTAAAGTAGTATTTTCTTCAGTGATCTTTTGGACCTCCTTTTCCATTTGGCTAATTCTGCCTTTCAAGGCATTCTTCTCCTCATTGGATTTTTGGAGCTCTTTTGCCATTTGAGTTAATCTATTTTTTAAGGTGTTGTTTTCTTCAGTGTATTTTTCAGTATTTTTTTGGGTCTCCTTTAGCAAGTCATTGACTTGTTTTTCATGGTTTTCTTGCATCCTTCTCATTTCTCTTCCCAATTTTTCCTCTACTTCTCTAACTTGCTTTTCCAAATCCTTTTTGAGCTCTTCCATGGCCTCGGACCAGTTCATGTTTTTCTTGGAGGCTTTTGGTGTAGGCTCTTGCACTTTGTTGACTTCTTTAGGCTGTATGTTTTGGTCTTCTTTGTCACTAAAGAAAGAATCCAAAGTCTGAGACTGAATCTGGGTGTGTTTTCACTGCCTGGCCATATTCCCAGCCAACTAACTTGACCCTTGAGTTTTTCAGTGGGGTATGACTGCTTGTAGACTAACGAGTTCTATGTTCCATGTTTGGAGGGGAGGTGCCAGCTCTGTCACACCAGCACTACTCCTTCCCCAAGAACCCCCAACCCAGACTGGGCTTAGATCTTCAGCAGGCTGTGCACTCCTGCTCTGATCCGCCACTTAATTCCTCCTACCAGGTGGGCCTGGGGCCAGAAGCAGCAGCAGCTGTAGCTGCCCCACCTCCGCTGCCCCCGGGGCTGGTAGCCGAACTGGGAACTCCTTCCACTCCCGCAGCTTTTCCCACTAACCTTCTCCACAATCTTTGGTGTTTGTGGGTTGAGAAGTCTGGTAACTGCTGCAACTCACTGATTCAGGGCGCTAGGGCCTCCTCCACCCGGCTCCTGGTCTGGTTGGTCCACGCCATTCAGGCTGGGCTCTGCTCCACTCCATTCCCAGCTCCCAGTTCCCAGCCCCGTGTGGGATAGACCTCACCCAGAGACCATCCAGGGTGTCCTGGGCTGGAGCCCTGCTTCCCTCTGCTGTTTTGTGGGTTCTGCCATTCTAGAATTGGTTCAGAGCCATTTTTATAGGTTTTTGGAGGGACTCGGCAGGGAGCTCAAGCTGGTCCCTGTTTTCCAGCCGCCATCTTGGCTCTGCCCCCACATTGTAAATATTTGAATAAATTCTTTTAAATGGATATATTGATTTGCTCAAAAGAAGTTTTATGGTATTCTAGGATCCAATGTAATTAAAGTAATGAATCATAGAATGTCAGAACTGAAGGAACCGTAGAGGTAATTTAGTAATAAGAACAGTTTCTATAAGTGATATGCAAAATCCATGTCCTTCTTTTATAGTCATACATTCCATTGGGTTCAAGATAGGAAATATACCTGACTAGTACCTAAAAAGTCTCCAGGGATTTAATGATAAGTATCAGCCAGGCTATTGAGTATCAGTAGAGAAATTCTCACCTGACATCACAGCTGACAGCGGGAAATCTATTTGATGAACAAGGTAAGAAGCCTGGTATAATGAAACTTCAGGTTTCCAGAGCAAATAGCCTCATTATGTTTGAATTAATAGGAAATCAGGCTCATATAGATTGTGTGTTATCCTTATAAAGTTACTTTTTATTTCTCTTAAAGCATCTCATTCCTTCAACAGTGATTCAGAATTTTGCAGAAATTCCTGGAAAAGAAATTGCCACTTTCTACTTTGTGTCTCCCAAAGAAAACTTGTTTTGAGAACAAGTAGACCAGTGAGATCAAAATGCCAGTATATATCCGGAAAGGACCCCTGGAGATTCCCTCTTATGAAGAACAGGATTGGATTAAGGATGAAGAAGGAGATTATTTCCTAAAGGATCCAGATCAAATCCTTGATTCCCTGCCCCAGCCCTTCCGGATGATCAATAAACTGGTGAACCTACTGTTTGACCAGGCATGGGAAATCATTGAGGAAAGAGAAGCAGCAAAGGCAGTTACAATACTTAAGATTCAGCCAACTGTCTATTTACCAACTCACAAACTCCAGGTACATAAATTCATTGAAATTACGCTGGTACAATAGGTACCACAACATTTAATAATGATAGCATTTATATAGCAGTTTAAGGTTTGCAGAGCTCTTTAAAAACATAATCTCATTTTATCCTCACAACAACCCTGGATGATAGGTGTTATTATTATTCCATTTTTCACATGAAAAAACTGAGGCAGGACAAAGTTAAGTGAATTTACCAGAGTCATACAACTAGTAAGTGCCTGAGGTTGAATTGGAACTCAGGGCTTCCTGACTCCAGGTCTAATAATCTATCTACTGCAATATCTAACTACCTAAATGTTATATTAAGTTTAACGTATCTCGGAGACAATTGAGATTCTCATCCATTAACTTCTGATTAGTAGAAAAGGGAGGAGGAAGATGAATCTAGTTTGGGGGAAACATTTTCTTAATATGGTAGAAAGCAAGTGTTTCCTATTGCATCTTTGGTGAGAGATAGTATTAGGTGTATTTGGGTGGGGGTGGGGGCGGGGTGGGGGGTTGGCAGCATTATGTAGTGGTTTGAGAGCTAGCCTAGGAACCAAGAAGCCTTAGCCTTAATACATGATGATTATGTAACGTCTGGGCGGGTCATTACCCTCTAACACTAAGTTAATGAAAAGGTAACCTGGACCCATATGGGTAATGGGAATTTCTTGCCTGGGGAGTTCCCAATACCAGTAAGATCCCAAGTCCAGTCCCCATCCTTATCTGTGATAGTCAATGACATGATTCAGTAAAGATTTATTTAACACCTGCTGAGTGAAGGACACTGTGCTAGCCCTAGGGATATAAAGCCAGAAAACAACACGGTCCCTGCCTTCAAAGGGCTTACTTTGGTATGGAGAATAAGACATCTACCCCAATGAATAAGAGAGGCCAAATGAAAAGTTAAATTTAGGAAGAGAGGAATTGTTCCAGACTTCACACTGAACGGTGTCTTGAAGGCAGAGAAGGATTTCATGGGCAGAGGCGTGGGTAGCGCTCATTGTAGGTATGGGGGGGCGGCTGTGGAAAAGGAGAGGGCAAGATGAAAGAAGAGAATCTGGCTGGAACATGGGAAGTGTGAGATAAGGCTGAGAAGGCAGGTTGACATCAGCTTCAATCAAGAGGGGCTCTTGAGGATCCCTTTGCTCTGTTGCTCCTCTCTCCTACACATTCCCCCAGTACATACCTCTAGATTGCTCTGTATGCTCTTTGATTGTTACCCACCCTTTGCCAGTTTACTTGAGGTATCTTGTGGCACAGTGGATAGAGCGCCAAGTCTGGAGTCAAGGAGATCTGGGTTCAAATCCAGCCTCAGACTGTGCTACTCTGAACAACTCATTAAACCGCTGCCTGCCTCAGTTTCCCCATCTGTAAAGTGAGGATAATTATAACACCTACCTCTCAGGGTTGTAAGAATTAAATGAGATAATATTTGTAAAAAGCACTTTGCATGGTGCCTGGCACATAATAGGTACAATATAAACCTATTCCCTTCCCCCTTTCTTCTTGGTTAATATCTCTATATTTCCTTGCTGATGCCTGAAAGCATTTTCCTGAGAATTTTTTTTCCTGAAACGACTAAGCCCTTTGATACAATTTAAAGTTATCTCTTAAAGACACGTAGAAAAGTATTTTAACCAACAGGAAAGCAGATTATTGGCTATAAGTCAGCAGTTTTCTCCCTGAGCTCTATGAAAAGACAGGAGCTTGAATGAGGGAGACTTCTTCCTCCATTTATCCCCAGCTACGTAGTTGTACCCTGTAGAGCTGAAAGAGTACTTTCATAAAATAAATCATTGTTGATTCTTGAAAATTAGAATGAATAATGTGAGGGGTTTTAGGTAAAAGAATATATTATATTCATGAAGATTCTTCTCTCCTTGGAAAGCAGCTCATGTTACAGAAGATTTCTGGACTTAAACATAAGAATGGTGACAACTGATGATCATATGTTGTACTCTGATTTTTCTTCACAGCTTTCAAGTGTGCCAAACTGCATTGCCATCTGTAAAGGCTATGTATTTGTTGGGTCATCCAGAGGATTGAGAGTCTTCAATGCATTGTTCAATTATTCACGGGTTTGTAGTTGGGATTCACTCAAAGTTGAGATCGTGTCCATCTGGGCTACAGATATTGGGAATGAAGTATTTGTTGCTACTGTGGATGAAATGGGTACTTACTCTTCCTGGTTTTTGTTTTTGTTTTTGTTTTTGTTTTAGTTCATTCTGAAGCTGCCTATAGGTTCACATTGAATCATGTGTACGTTTTCTGCATGGGTAGAATTGTATTGGCTACATGGGGGTCTCCCTAAATCTAAGCAGGGACACTTGAATCCAAACAAATGTTAAACCTTGTACGTGACTAATATAGCAGTTGTGAGACTATGGAAAAACACAGAGTTTCTTTCAGGCCCCATTGGTATTCATATGAAAGTTATTCGCAGTATGCTTCTTTTATACCTAAAGTATCCATGCTTTCATCTAAGTGAGTTGTCTCTCTTCTGACACAAAGAGCAGTTCTTTTATAGGTCTTAAAAAAGTTAGTGTGGCTGAAAAATTAATCACCCTCGAGTCTCTGAATTTAGTGAGGCTGGTTCTGTATGTCTGTATGACAGATGCACAACCATCACTGGGCCTATATTTGAGGCCTTTTGGTGTGTCAGGACCTATCTGAACCTATTCTGTATTGATAAAACCTTCACATTAGAGCTTCAGAAATAAATGTTGCTATTTTTTATTTTTATTTCATTTATTTAATTCCGCTTCTTGATTTGAAGTCTGAACATAATGTAGTCAACACACTAGGGATCTATAGTTCTTACTGGGCTGTCACTGGTAGTGTGCCAGATACCTTTGTAATCCTTATATTGTGGGGATGGAGACTAGATTACAAACAGGGACCCAGGTCTACAGGATGAGAAATGATGACATGCAATCATATGTTAAAGCCTCTTTTAGGCTATGCAAATAATGGTAATAGAAGAATTATTGTAATTCAGTGTATATACCTTATAAATATGTATAAATTATATACATATTTTCAAGTATATGCTTCTAATAAATACACTGCAATGAAGTTCTATGGAGAATATATGAAATTTATTATATGATCCCTATTCTCAAAATGATTACAGTCTTATTGAGGAGGCAAAAATATACACACTTTTAAAAGTTTAACAACTACGAGGCAGTATGTGATTAAATGGCAAAATGAGTGATAATAGTTGATAATTTTTAAAGGAGTTTAAAAAAGGAAGATAAGTATGGATTACAGCAGTTGAGGAAGATTTCATGGAGGATATGAAACTTCAGCTGGGACCTAAAAGATGAAAAGTTTCAGATAGGTGGAGAGAACCTGGGGGGAAATTTCAAATGAGAAGAATGATATCAACATTTTAGGGTGGGGGGAGTAGTTGAAGCTGAAGTGAGTGTGGTAGGTTTGGGGAGTACAGTTGGGGAGCTGGGCTAATGCATGGGATTGTCCTATAATTCAAATTAAATTTCAGTTTAATCAAATTCAACAAGCTTTTATTAAGGACTTGCTATGTGCCAGCCATTGTCTTAGGCACTGGTAATACAAAGACAAAATTGAGACATCTTTTGCCCTCACAGAGCTCACTTTTTGCAAGGGAAATACAGTCATGTCCTCTGCTGAAAGGGAGGAAGCAATGTGTTGTAGTGGCTCAAGGAGAGAAGGTTGGAGGCTTGGAAGGTTGGAGCAACAGAAGCTTTGGAGTATGCAACAGAAGGTTATCAGGAAAGAGAAAAAATCAGTGTGCAGGAAGGGTGCAGTTGAGATTATTTAACACAAATTGGGGCAGGAATTCAAGCACCTAATTGGGAAGCCAGACTTCTTGAAACCAGACTGCCTTGCCTTTTACAATGACTTGTTTTCTATTTCAGGTGTTGTTCGTCTCTTTTATTTTTGCAAAGAATTTCTTTTCCTAATCAAAGCCATCAATGAAGTGGTGAGTCTTCCATTTTTTTTTTACTCATATAAAGACTACATTGGAACATTTTTTTTTTATTCATATAGACTACATTGGAACATTGGAGGGATGTGTTGGGCTAGGAGGAAAAATGTGTTTGTGTGACCAAAGAGAGCCACCTTTTCCTGCTACCCTGTTAAAGACTCCATCCCCCATTAACAATGTTTTCTACACCTATCAAAGAGTACATACTATACTCTGGTAGATAATGAGAGGAGAATCTTTTTACTAACCCAGCTGTTCAAAACAAAAGCAAACCAAAATAGTCTTGCTCCAAACTGGCCTTAGGGCCAAACAAAATAGGTAATTTTTTTAAAATATAAATTTGTCTTATAAGAACTTTGATGCCTAATGAGCAGACTTGCAGAGAACTCATAGTACTACAACACTCAATCTATATCCTATTGAGTGGCAATTCTACCTTATTTTTTAATAATATTTTATTTTTCCCCAGTTACATGTAAAGACAATTTTTTGGGTTTTTTTTTTTGGTTTTTTGGCAGGGCAGTTGGGGTTAAGTGACTTGCCCAAGGTCACACAGCTAGTACATGTGTCAAGTGTCTGAGGCTGGATTTGAACTCAGGTCCTCCTGACTCCAGGGCCAATGCTCTACTCACTGCGCCACCTAGCTGCCCCTGTAAAGACAATTTTTAAAAATTTTGACTTCCAAATTTTCTGTCTCCCTCCCTAACCTCCCCCTTCCCTGAGACAATAAGCAATTTAATATAGATTATACACGTTCAATTATGCAAAACATATTACCATATTAGTCATGTTGTGAAAGAAGACACAGACCCAAAGAAAAAAAAATCTATGAAAAAAATTTAGAAAGTGAAAAATAGTATGCTTCAATCTACATTCAGATTCCATCAGTTCTTTCTCTGGAGGTAGAGAGCATTTTTCATTATGAGTCCTTTGAAATTCTTGGATCGTTGTAGTGCTGAGAATAGCTAAGTCATTCACAGTTGACCATCGTACAGTATTGCTGTTGCTACGTTCTGCTTACTTCAATTTGCGTCAATTTCTATATCTTTCCAGGTTTTTCTGAAATTAGCCTGTTCATCATTTCTTATAGCACAGTAATATTCCATTACCATCATGTACCACAAATTGTTCAGCCACTCCCCAATTGATGGGCATCCCCTCAATTTCCAATTCTTGGTCACCACAAAAAGAGCTGCTATAAATATTTTTGTTAAGAAAGGTCCTTTCCCCTTTTCCTTAAAATCTCTTTGGGATACAGACCTAGTATTGGTATTGCTGGATCAAATTACACAGTTTTATAGCACTTTGGGCATAGTTCCAAATTGCTCTCCACCATAGTTGGATCAGTTCACAACTCCACCGACATCACATTACTATCTGGATTTTCTCATATGTAACACTACTTTATTTTAATGATATGTGATTTTAATAGAAATTTGTCTTGTAAAATTTTGATGCTTAATGTTGAGTAAAGTTGCAGAGAAACTCACTAGAACTATACTCAATCTATGTGCTATTGATTAGCAAAGCTACCTCATTTTTAGTGTCAACTAGAACCTGCTTCTATTCAATAAAGTGACGGCTTTGGTCTGTATATGTCTGCTAGCCTTCCAAGATATCAGATGACACGAAATCTTCCTAAACGATTAGAATTTGGAAAATCCAAAAGATTTTGAACATAAAAATTGTATATGCTCTTGTCCTATTCCCTAATTGAAGTGAAAGATCTTTAAGTATTTTTATGTAATGTCTAGATTGGTATTCCTCATTGCTTCTTTCAGCAAATGCTTTTTGGAAAATGTCTTTAATATGAATGACAAATCTGAGAGATTTGTTTCTCTAATGTCAACCAGAAAATAAAGCGAAATATATTTTTCTCTCTTATTGAGCTGAGCCTAATCTGTAGTGATATTTCTCTTTTTTCTTTTTTTCCAGGAAGATATTAGCAAGCAGACTACATGTTTGAATTTGCAAGTTTCTTCTGAAGGGAATTTTATGGCCATACTTCTCCAAGGCAAGACAGACTAAGAACCATTATTAAAGTGTTCAGAGCTGCCATCTCTTTCAGATATATATATTTTTTTCCTTTAGGGAACATTCAAATGAGATCCCATGCCACATAGGAGCAGCAGTCCAGCTCTGATATAGCTTCCTGTGAGGAATGTGAAATTTCTGTTTCCACATTAGCAGGTATTAGATATAGAGACTCTGTGTTTTCAAAATCCTCCCAGTCCAGCAAATTTCCATAGTCAGTTATCTTCTCTGATATTAGTCAACCAGTCAATAAGCATTTGTTAAATGTCTGCTATGTTCCTGATACTGTGCTAAGCACTGGAGATAGAGTGACAAAAGTGAAGCAGTCCCTGCCCTCAAGAAGCTTATAGTCATCATCATACCACCACCACTGTAGCTAGTGTTTACATAGCAATTTAAGGTTTGCAAAGTGCTTTACAAAATTATCTCATTTAATCCTCACAACTTGGAAAATAGGTACTATCATCCCTATTTTACATATAGGGGAACTAAGGCAGGCTGAGGTTAAATGAGTTGCCCAAGATCACACATTTAGTAAGTCTCTGAATCCAAATTTTAACTCAGGTCTTCCTGATTCCGGGTCTTGCACTCTCTCCATCATGCCACCTAGCAGGTGTACATTCAACATGTGTGTGTGTGTGTGTTTGTGTAGATTTATAGACAAAGATGCACAAGCATATACAAAATGAACACAAGTTAGGAGGGCACTAGCAACTGGAGAGATCAGGGAAGGCTTCACATAGAATGTGGCACTTAGAATTTTAAAGAAGCAGAGGCAGGTGTGGTGGACAGCCCGTAGAGATAGAGGGTGTGAAGATAACCAGTATGGCTACAGTAGAGTGTATAGAGGGGGGAATGTGAAAGAGGATTCAGTGGATAGGAAGGGGCCAGTTTGTGACGAGCCCTAAGTGTCAGAGGATTATATATTGGAGCCTAGAGGTAATGGGGAGCTACTGGAGTTTATTGAGTCTGGTCTGCCAACCAGGGTCAAGCGGCCCTATACTTCTGTCATATTAAGAAGGGGCTTCTTTATACCTTGTAAAGGGGCAAATTTCTTTACATTTACTTTGTATCTCTACACCTCATGGTCTCTATTACTTGCTTCTTACATCCCTCAATTTCATCCAGTGGGCTTAGAGGAGCACAACTCATCAGGGATCCCATGGTTATTTCCCCTCCCCCATGTGTAAGTTATCTCCCTTTCCAGACATCTTTCTTTTTTAGTTAAGTATTAAAGATAGAAAACAAAGGTTTTGTTTGGAACACATAAAACAATGAGACAAGGCCCCAACACCAAGATGGGTTGAACAAAATTTTCACTGCTCAAGTATGAGAGATCTGATTTCTCACAAGACTGCATTTCCTCATATGACTGTCCTTAATCTTTCTAGCCTGTAACCTCAATAGTTTGGTGGTAACAATTGAAGAGTTGTATAGTTGAGTATCTGATTCTAAAGGGTCTTATTAAAGTGTTGTTCCTCTCAGTAGAAAAATCCCTTCAGGGGTCACAGCTTGCAACAGTGATTGCATCATCCTAATCCACCTTACCAGGATATAAATATTCCCCTGCCAGAAGTTCTGGGAAGGCAGACTGTTTTACAAAAGACATTTTGCCTGTTTGAACTTGCTCAATAACTGGTTTCCCAATGCAGGAACTGGGGATGTTTGGCTAGACGTGTATCGATTGCCCAAGGACTTCTGGCTTAAGGAGGTGGAGCAACCCCATTCATCTTTTCTGTCAAAGAAGAAAATTAGCCATTTGCATCTAGTAAGAAAACATTTCATTTTCAATCCGTATGTTTCTCCCTAGGTTTATATCTGCACCCCAAGTCCTCACCACATTCTAGGCTGAATACCAGAATGCAAGAAAAAGATTAGAAACATAGGTCCATACCCAACTGGCTACTTTTCCAGTCTGGCTCTCCTAACTGTTTCTCTAGCTGGAATTTGACATTCAAGTCACAGTGCTTTCAGTTGGGAAATCCTCAAGATATAACTTAACTTTTTTGTTGTTAGGTAGGATTTTTAAAAGTCTAACATAAGAACATTTTTCAAAAATTTAATTCTTATCATTAGCTATTTATTGATCATAAAGGCAGTGTGATGTAATGAAGAACCAGTCTCAAATCCCAGAAGACCCAAGCTCATATCCCTCCTCTGACATACACTGGCTACAGGACCCTGAGCAAATCACAACCATTCAATGTTCTAGGCTGCTCTAAAGCCGTAAATTGCAGAGAACATGCCAGCCTGCTTTGGTAAGGAGAGTTCTCTACACCAGTGATATCACAGGTCTGCTCCCTATCTTGATCTCCCACTGTGCTAATTGCTATGGGGGTATGCAAGGAGGCATGATGCACAATCTCTACAGAGATAATACATAACACACACACACACACACATACGTAAACATAACATAATACATATACGTACACATGTATATGTGTGTATGTGTGTTTGCTTTCTGTGACAAGACAGAGGAAAACGCTTCGTCCTGGGCCTGTGTTTCTCCTATTAGCTTCACCAACCATAGGTAAAAAGGGAGGGAGTTCTTTTCAAGATATCTAGATCTTGGCCTTTCTTTCATTAAAATCTACTGTGAGCTAACACACAAATGGTTCAAATGCAGCATAAGATTTTATTATAGTAGAGTAAAATTGCAGGGGGGAAAATACACATTTAAAGTAAATATACAGTCTCATTGTTAGAATATCATTAATGAGATTATAGTTTTAGAGCTGAAATGCCCCATAGAGGCCATCTAGTCCAGCCCCCACATTTTATAGGCAAAGGAACTGAGGCCCAGAGGTTAGGTAACTTGCCCAAGGTCACACTAGCATAGTTGGGGTTCAACGAACCCAGATTATTTGATTCATTATCTAGTGCCCCTTTTACTACAAGATATCTTTCTGTTTTGATTCTAGGTTCTCATTCCTCTGTGGATTCTGGTTAAAACTCCTCTCTCTGCACCCACCTCCCTTGCCAATGTATCTGGTGTCCTCCCGAGGTTGCCCTTAAGCTTATGGTTACTTTTCTCTCACTCTTGCTCTTAGGCCCTTTTCAGTCTTTTCCCCTGCTGAATTATGCATCAACTAATTTTTGATTTCTTATATCTCTTCCCTTTCTGAACCCTCCTGGGTTTAATTATCGTTTCTATGCAGATGACTGTCAGATTTACATATATAGCTCTATCCTGAGCTCCATTGCACATCACAAATTGCCTATTGGCATTTCAAACTCTATCTCTCTTAACATCTCACACTCTATCCAAAGCAGAACTTGTTAATTTTTACCCCCAAAGGCACCCCCTCTTCTGAATGTTCCCATTTCTGTTGAAGGCACCACCACTCTCCCAATCTTCCTAAGTCTGAAACTAAAATGGCTTCTCACTCTGTATACTGCACCCTGTATATCTGATCAGTCTCCAAATCTTGTTTCCACCTCCAAAACATATTTCAAACGAGCATCCTCTCACTACTAAAAAAGCTACCATCTTAGGTCAGACCTTCATCACCACTTGACTAGACTCTTGCAATAGCTCCCTAATTGTCTTCCTGCCTCAAGTGTCTTCCTACTCCAAACCAGCTACATAGCTGCCAAAGTGATTTTCCTTAAGCATAGGTCTGACCTCCCCATCTTAGTAAACTCCACTACCTCTCTATTGTGATTCTGTGACTGAAATCCCTCTTTCTCTTTCTTCTGACCTTATACACACACAGACACACACACACACACACACACACACACATATATATATATATATATATATATATATATATATATATATATATATATATATTCTCTCATTTGGAATTTAGCATATACTGCCCGTCTTGTCAGTTATCTTTTTATGTCCATGGTTCACGTCTCTCCAGCTTGATCATAAGATTCTTAGCATAGTCATCATATTTTATGCCTCTTTATATTTCTCCCACATCCTAGAATAATGATTTGCACCTAACAGGTGCTCAGTGATTTCCTATTTAGGATTACAACTTTGAAATAGAGGTTTGTTCACTATAAGTAATTCAGTCCCTGTGCTGAGGTACTACTAGCTGAATAATGGGAGTCCTTATTGCAGACAAATACCATAAACAGCCTTAAAAAATCTACAACCCCATGGAAATATTTATTGATTACAAAGATAACTGTTCACTTCATATTAAGTTACTTTCTTAGTAGTCTGCTTATCTCTCATGTCTCCTGCTTCCAATTCATTTTGTCTAATACCATCAGATTAAACTTCCTAAAATAGCTCTTCAGTGGCTTCACAGTACCTATGGGATAAAGCCCAAACTGCTTAGTTTAGAATAAAGGATCATCCAAAATCTGATCCCTGTCTCTTGAACACCATGCTCATCCTTACCTTTTAATCTTTACTCATGCTAACTCCCTTCTTCCCTCCCCCTCCCCAACATCCCTGTGATGCCTGTCTCTCCTCTTTTTTTCTTTTCAAAATTATATCCATCCTTCAAGGCTTCTCATTTCCTTTATGACCACTCCATGACTTCCCCAACCACTCCACTCCATAATGATTTCTTCCTCTTATGAATGACTACAACATTTTTCTGTTTGTATTACTCCTATGGGCAGCAAGATGGCACAGTGGATAGAGTGCTGGGCCCAGAATCAAGAAGAACTGAGTTCAGTTACAGCCTCAAGACACTTACTAGCTGTGTGACCCTGAGCAAGTCACTTAACCCTGTTTACCTCAGTTCCTCAGTCTATAAAATGATCTGGAGAGGGAAATGGCAAATCACTGCAGTATCTTTGACAAGACAACCTCAGATAGGGTCGCAGAGAGTCAGGCATGTCTGAGACAGCTGAACAACAACTACTCCTGTGGTATTTAATCACATACTACCTTTTATTATTATTTTGTTATTTCATGTCTTCTCAGCTAGATTGCAATAATCTCCCAGAAGCCACCTGTCTTGTAACTCTGCATATTCTTACAAACCCCAGCACCTTGCTATGCACATGGTAGTATTCAGTAAATGTTGAATGATTATTGGTCACCAAAGTATCTAAGACTACATGCACCATACTGGGAAATGAGAAGGGGCAAAATGATAGCATGTAAAAGTTGAACACATTTCTGTTTTGTTTTTGTTTGTTGTTTCTTGCAGAAATCCGTTGAATCACCAGATCTTTCAGAAGCGGTAATAAAAGAGAAAGCTTTAAGGAAAATTTCCAAAATTTGGGTTATATTTTAGAGATTTACTTGAAGATTTACATTTACTATCAAATTTTTTATTTGTTCTAAGCTCTCCATTGAGTTCTAGGCTCTCTGCAGGTAAAGGACCCTAGAGGGAGAGAAAGACTGGGAAGAAGCCAACATATAAAGGAGCCAGTACCTCAATCATGTCTCCATTCCCAACTTACCACACTAGAAAAATTAGGGATTTTCCCTTTGGGTGAGATTGAGGACTCTTCTTCTCTTATGGTTGAGCTGGTACCAGTTTCTCTACCTGTTGCTTTCTTCCTGAAGTCTTTCTCACTCTCAGAACCTCTCCCTGAAGAAAGCCTGGGATTACATGTATGCTTTTTTAAAGTCTAAAGATAGAAGAACTCAGATCTGTCCTCTCCCAAACTCTTGCCTACTCCATCCGTCACATAGGCATCAGTGAGAAGACTCTTATGAAAATGAGCTTGAGCCCTGAGTAACAAAAAGATATAGTATTTTCTTCAAAAAGATATAATAGGTTCAACCCTCAAGTCTTTGTTGTGTCCCAGGTGGGTTTCCAAAATGTAAGCTTCCCTTTAGGGTCTTTTCTATATCAGGCTTGTGGGCATGGGTCACGTGTCCCAGTGCCTTATAGTTCTTAAGATCTCTGCCTTCTGCTGTGAAGCTCTATAATTCTCTCTTACAGGAAAATTATCCTATGAAAACAGATGTTAAATTAAGTGGTCCCATTCAAATAATGAAGCTTAAACCACCCAAACCAGTTACAGGTAAATAACATTCAACTTCTAATTATTTGTTTCTTCCTTCTGTACCACCATAGGACAGCCTAGTCAGACAGTAGGCATAGGGCCAAGAAGAAAATGAATAGGCTCTTAATTTTTGGTATTGCAGATGCAAAGATTATGAGAGTAAGAAGAGAGGGAGGAAAAGAAAGAAAGATTAATATAAAGAAAGAAGGAATGTGGGGTTTTACTAATATTTGCCTTCTGTCCTGTCAGCAGCAGTAAACTACTACTGTTTCTGTTCAGGCATTATAAGGATCTATTCTAGCTACTTTATGAGAGAGTTCAGCTGTGGATCAGAGTAAATAAAGATAGTGGGGATACAGAAACATAGAAGAGCAATTGGTGTTTGCATCCCAAAGAAGAGGGGAATACAGAGTATTGGAGACATAGGCAGATGGCTTAGTGTATCTGAGTTTTTAAGACTAAGTAAAAGGCAGTTTCAAGAGAAACTAGAAGTGTTGGAAGAGATATTGAAAAGCCAGGAAGAAGGAAAAGGAAAAGTGTAGGAGAGGGGAGAGTAAAAGAAAAAAGACTACATTTGTAGATGTAGGTAATCTAGTCCTCAAACTGCTAGATTAAGTTGGATGGTACAAATAGCTTTTTCTTCTTCAACACAGGTACTCCATTTAAAAGCCCACTGGAAGTCTTCCAGAAGTTAGAAGATGTGTGTGGTTTGGGCTCTGGGCAAAACCACATGATAAAAGATAGCCAGTTGGAGCAGCAGGCAGCAATCTTTGAAATTTTATTTAAAAAGTATCTGCATGTGGAATGCCCAGAGGAAAATCCAAGGTGAGATGGAGAAGAAAAATAAAAAGGGGTTTTAATAATCTCTAGAAACTTTGTATAAATAAGATCGCTAATGTTCTTCCATGGCTTAGAAATTCAGGCAGGAATTAATCCAGGATGTCATTCATTTCAACCATCATTTGTTAAACACTCAGTCTGTACAAAATACTGACTAGGGTATCATGGAGTCAAAGATAAAAGACAGTATAAATCCTTCCCTCAAGGAGTTTACACTACAGTAGGTGGACAGAACATGTATGTATTAGTAAAGGATTAAATGCATTGGAGAGGTCAAATGCAGTGGCTTGAGAGGTTCAAAGAGGGGGATCTTCTAACTGGGGAAGTTGGGGAATGCATCATTTAGGAGATGGCACTGAGATGGGCTTTGAAAGCAGGACAAAATTGGGACTAGATATGGAATCTACCTTGGCTGGAGTGTAAAGAGTATTAGTGGGGCTATCATGGAATAATGTTAGAAAAACAGATGAGAGCCAAATTTTGCCTTGAATATAAAGCTAAGGTGCATATATGCGTCTGACAGATAATGGGGAACCACTGAAGGTCTTTGCTTTAGGTCTTGAGAGTGATATGGTTAGACCCGTGCTTTAGGAAAACGATTCTAGGAACAATGTGAAGAGTGGCTTAGAGGAGCCCTGCCAGACCACCTGTTCTCTGCCCTGGGCCACTGTCAAGGAGGGACACCAGAAGGGCAACTGTTACCACTGCAGATGGAGAGTATTAAAACCACAGTCAACAAGGGATTCAAGTAACTATTTCTAACTAAGTGCTGGAGATAGAAAAAAAAGGTAAAAGATAGTCCCTGCTCTCAAGGAGCTCGAAGTCTAATGGGAGACACAACATGGCAAAAATCTATGTACAAAAAAGCTAGGGTAAAATGGAAGTATTCGACAGAGGGAAGGCATTAGCATTAAGGAAAATCAGGAAAGGCTTCTTGCAGAAGGTAAGACTTTAGTTGAGACTTGAAGGAAGCCAGAGAATCTTGGGGTAGAGAAGAGAAGAGGGAAGAGAAGAGAGAGAGTTTCAGGCATGGGGAGTAGCCAATGAAAATGCCTGGAGTCAGGAGATGGAATGTCTAGTATGAGGAACAGCAAGGAGGCCAGTGTCACTAGATTGTAGAATATGTGGAGATGAGTAAATTGTAATGAGACTGGAAAGGTATGAAGAGGCCAGGTTGTGAAGGGCTTTAAAAGCCAAATAGAGAATTTTATATTTTATCCTGGAGGTAATAGGGAGCCACTGACATTTGTCGAATGGGATTTGGGGAAGGGAGAAGGGTTAGAACTGGTTAGACCTGCACTTGAGGGACATCATTTTGATAGTTGAGTAGAGGGTGACCTGCAGTGGGAAGAGACTTGAGGCAGTGCAGTCATCTATGCATGTGATGGTGAGAGCCTGCACCAGGTTGGTGTTACTGTCACAGGAGAAAAGGGGGTGTAGATATGATAGAATTTGTAAAGATGATAAGATATCAGGAAGGTGCTGACCAGCATTGGTAGAAGGAATTTTTACAGGATGTGGGGGTATGCCACCCTGCTTGGAGGAGGGTGACTATGGTTAATGGATCTCTTGGGCTTGGGAGTTCTGACCTACAGTGGGCTAAGCAAATCTGGCATTAATATAGTGACCCCTAGGGACCACCAAGTTGTCTAAGGACAGTTGGCCTGGCCCAGAGTGGAAATGGATCAGATCAAAGTTCCTGTGCTATTTGTAGTGGCATTGGCCTAGGAATGGTTCCTCTTCTTCCAGACTGGCTGGGAAAGGGCCATATTAAGTACTTAAAAGTTTATTGACTGACTTTCTGTGTTTCTGTAACTACAACTAGGATGGGACCAATGATTTAGGCTAAGGAGGGGGCCAGAGTTCTCCCCTGAGGCCTTATTCATTAACCATCGTCTCATCAAGTAAAGATCTCAAAGTACTTTCCAATGCCATCTAGCAATTAAACACCACTAAATTCATGTTGAAATGAAGTCACTGGTCCATACCAAAACAAATAAACAAAAGAAATTTCATGTTATAGTTAAAGAAATTTAGGCCAATATCTTGGCTAAGGTCATTTGGCATATCTTTGACAGAAAACTCTCCTACTACTCAAACAACTAGATCACAAGATCACTTTAATTTTCATATTTGAAATGAAATCCTTCCATGCTACTATAATAAACACCTTGAATTTGAATTTTTTTCCCTGATATATTCAGGATGTCAACCCACAGAGCTGAGCCATAATTAAGATTGCAAGTGTCTCCTGAATTGGAACAAGAATGAGTTTGGATTAATCCAAAGGAGAAAAAGATGTTTCAAAATCAATTCCTTCTGTAATGTAGGCATTCTTTCTAAGGGTGTAGAGACCTTCTCTGCAAAAGGGAATACCTTTTGGCATCATTTCTGGCCTTCAATATGGGTGACTGACAGCTCATAAATTTCCCTGTCATCCCCATGGTACACCATATAATTTGCTTAACCCTCAAGTCCCTTGATAGAGCCTTGAAGTCTCTCCCATTCATCATCCACCCCTATGCCTAAACAAGAAGGTCCTGTCCTTGCCAGGCAGTCTTCCATAGCTCATTGCTGATTATCTGTTTCTCTCCTAGTGTTGCAAAGTTCCATTTTCTCTTCCCTGGACATACACTTATGTGGCCAACTGAAACCAAGGTTCCCTCAGGTAAAGTGGGTGATTATTTTGTAGAAGTTACTACTTTGAGGAATCACTAAAGCAAGTCACTGAAAAGAGATTTTACATTTGTAGCCCTACCATCTTGGCTGAATATTGCAAGTGCTTTCCTATCTTGAAAAGGAGAGGAGGTAGAGCACCAGCCCTGGAGTGAGGAGGACCTGAGTTCAAATCCAGCCTCAGATACTTGATACCTTTACTAGCTGTGTGACCTTGGGCAAGTTACTTAACCCCAATTGTCCAGCCTTCCCCACTAAATAACAAACAAAAAAAACACAAGTTGACTTCAGTCAGCAGCTTCTAAAGCTAGATTGTGATGCATATTCTAAAAGTGTGGATTCTACTTTAGAAAATGATTAAATACTTGATAAAGAATTTTCCTTGAGGGCTCATTTTTGGTGAAAGAAGAGGTATGAGGGGATAGTGACTCTGAGAAGAACCTTGCTTTCGATGTTCTCTCTGGTGGTTTAGAGGCTATGTAGCAATCATCTTGTGTTCTCAAGGCTGTATGAACTTGTATTAGAGTGTTGAGCGTCAAATGTCAGGTCCTCTCACAGCTTCTGCCATTAAATGCCATCCGCTACTCAAACTCTGCCAACATTGGTTTCAGATACTTGAGATCTTCCAAGCTTTCCTTTTTTAAAAATAAGAATATTCATTCATTCATTTATTTTTGTTTATGTTTTGATGTAGGTAGCATTTTTCATCATAAGTCCTTTGTAGTTGATATGAATGATCATATTACTCAGACTAGCTTAGTCATTCACAGTTACTCTCCAAACAGTGTTGCTGTTACTGTATACGATGTTCTCTGGGTTCTGCTCATTTCACTCTGGTCCCTCCTTGTTTTCTAAAACCAATCTGCTGGTCATTTCTTACTGCACAGTAGTGTTCTGTCACAATAATATGCCACAACTTATTCAGTCATTTCCCCAATTGATGGATATCCCCTCAATTTCCATTTCTTTGCCACCACAAAGGAAGCTGCTATCAACATTTTAAAACACATAGGTTCTTTTCCTTTCTCCCCACCCCGCCCCCCCCCCATCACCTTGGGAAACAAACAGTTTTGTAACTCTTTGGGTATAATATCAAGTTGTTCTCTAAAATGGTTAAATCCGTTCACAATTCTACCAACAGTGTATTAGTGTCCCAATTTTTCCACATCCCTTCCAGCATTGTCATTTTCCCCTTCTATCATTTTAGCCAATCTTATAAGTGTGGAACAGTATCTCAAAGTTGTTTTAATTTGCATTTCTCTAATAAAAAATGATTTAGAGCATTTTAAATGACTACATATAGCTTTAATTTCTTCTTCTAAAAACTGCCTTTTCATATCCTTTGACCATCTATCAATTGGGGAATGACTCATATTCTTTTAAATTTGACTCAGTTCTCTATATATTTTGAGATATGAGGCCTTTATATAAGAAACTGGTTATAAAATTTTTTCCCAATTTTCTGCTTTCCTTCTAATCTTGGCTATATTGGTTTTATTTGTACAGATCTTTTTTAATTTAATGTAATCAGAATTATCCATTTTTTCATCCCATAATGCTATCTCTTATTTATTGGTAAATTCTCTTATCCATAAATCTAATAGGTAATATGTTCCATGCTTCTCTAATTTACTTATGATTTCTATCTTTATGTCTAGGTCATGTATCCATTTTGACCTTATTTTAGTAAATAGTGTAAGTTATTGGTTTATACCTAGTTTCTGCCAGATTGCCTTCCAGTTTTCCCAGCAATTTTCACCAAATAGTGAGTTCTTATTCCAAAAGCTTAGAGCTTTGTGTTTATCGAACATAAGATTACTATTATTATTTACTACTGTGTATTGTATACCTACTGTATTCCACTGATCCACCATTCTGTTTCTTAGCCAGTACCAGATAAATATTTCTCCAATTATTTAAATCTGACTTTATTTGTATAAAGCTCAAGCTCTACCAACATTGGTTTCAGATGCTCAAGATGTTCCAAGTTTTCCTTTTCAGGTTGATCCCCATCAGTTCCTGCTGTTGCTGATCAGTGCTACATAAGGATTTCATTGAGAAGCACAGCTTATAAATCGTAAAGGTTTATTGACTAAGTTCACCTTTGTTTATTGTATTCCGTAAAAGGTGGAAGTGATCGTCTTTACCTTCTACTGTTCAAGAATGAGCTCCCTATTCAGGAATGAATACCTTGTGATAGACACTCCACTTTTTGGGACCAAAACCACAGAATTAACATAATTATTCTACAGCTGCTGATTAGATAAATAGAGTTACATGTAATTTATCCATAATTCTAAAACACTCTACTGGTTGGTTAGCGTAACAATTATGTACATATCTGTGTACCTGCTTTTTGATAGAATATTTCATGTTTCCCACCCATAAAAAGATGAATATATGTAGCCTGGGCAGGGCATGGTACAATACTGACTTAACCTGTTCTACTTGGTCTTTCTCATTTGTTCTTTTATTTATTTATTTATTCTTGACCCCATCATGTACTTGTATCACTAATGAACTACCAACTGTTTTGGAGGTTCCCTTCTCAAGTTAACCCTTTGTCCATCTTAACAACAAGACTGTGCCTTTTTCCAAAATCTTGCCTCAGTGCCTCCATAAAAGAAAGCAAGCATCTCTCATTGTCTCTTTGGTGCAAGAAGAAAAAGGAATGAGGCTTCAGAGCTTGAGATTCAGCATTAGGTCTCACAGAGAGATATGCTGTCATAGTAGTACATTACCATGCGCTATGTTTTCCAAACCTAGAAAGGGATGTAAATTCCAGAGATAAGGGCCAAATTGAAAACATTCAAATGCTTTTTTGGTTTTGTTTCTCCTTTCTCATGATTTATTCCATTGGTTATAATTCTTCTTTACAACTGTACTATTACGTAATTAAGTTCAATGTGAAGGTATATGTGTTTTAACAATCCGGCTAGCAGCTTCTGTGAGGGTGTAAGATCCACCCACAGCCGGCACCCAGAAAGCTGCTGGCATGCCGGGAAAGCACAGGTTCTTTTTATCTGCTTAACCAAGGAAAGCATGGTGAAGGGGTTGACAAGCTTACTTTAATCCAGCATACAGACAGCATTCAGTTAGTTCAGGGGAAAAAGCCAGCACCCTAGTTCAGGGGAGCATACAGACAGCATTCAGTTAGTTCAGGGGAAAAAGACCAGCACCCTGAACTTCAGAACATTCATTTAGTTCGGGGGAAAAAACCAGCACCCTGAACTTCAGAACAAAATACAAACAAATTACAAATATCAACAGACAGACCCAATACAATTCATAGTTACCAACATCTAGGTTCAGCCCGAGAGCTCGGATCAAGGGCTGGCCCAGAGTCACGCTCACCACTGCTGCTGCTCCAACCGAAAAGGGATCTTCAAGCTGTCTTCTCCCCTCTTATAGAGTTTTTGACATCATCAAGCGCCTGAATGACCAGAGCCAATTGGTTCTTGAGTTGGCCCCTCCCCCTGGGACCCTGGGAGGTTCACATCCACGTAAACCAGGTTAACACCCAATAGAGCATGGCTCTGGAGTTAACACCTCCCCTTAGCCAGCCCCATGAATCGTCACAAAGAGGCAGACCTAAACCCATGTGGTCTAAAAGCCTCTGCTGTCCCAGACATGTAAACTAGGCCCTCCCCAGAGTTAGCCCTAACAGGGGCCCAGCACCCAGCAAGGCTCAATGAGATAAACTGAGTCACTCAAAGAAAACAAAGGCCATTTTGCCTACTGACACAACATTTAGAACCTACATTGGATTACATGCTGTCTTGGGGGAGGGAGAGAAAATTTGGAACCCAAAAACTTGTGGAACTGAGTGTTGTAAACTAAAAATAAAAAATTCATAAAAAACATTCAAATGAAAATATTTTGAGAAAAATTAATCATATATATACATACATACATATATACATACATATATATATATATATATATATATATATATATATATATATATCCCTTGGGAATTACATAGTGGGAAGGCGCGAGAGCAATATAAAGTACAGTAATGACTAACAAAGTAAACACCAAGGTCAACATACTCCACCAGCGAGAGTTCACACTTGTGTACCCAAGATACCACCTGGCTCATCTTTATAAGCAGGATAGGTAGTATTTGTTAGAATGAGCTACTACTGATTTTAAATAAAGGTACCAACTTATCTGCCATGCAGGTAAATGAGAGCCAGCTTTACATCTTTGTCTAATACCTTTTCTCATCTTCATTTCTCAGATGTGGCCTGTGCTCTGGGTATACACTGGCCTGGAAATCATAATTTCTTCCTCTATTCACTTGTCCTACCTCCAAGAGACAAAGAGAAAGAGAAGGAGAAAGAGAAAGAGAAAGAGAAAGAGAGAATCGGTATGATAATTTGCTGCCGAGAGGAAACTTCCTTAAATCTAAATTAATTTCTCCTTGAATTTCAGTGGCTCATTAGAAGTTTAACTTCCAGTATTTCCTAGAAGGGTTTTAGGAACTGTTCCTATGTGGGGCCACCTATGGGTAGAGCTGGGTAGAGCATGTTCTAGAAATATGGAATGGCTTGGTCCCTGAATCATCATGAATTAAAAATCATCTATTAAAGGGCTACTATATATAGTGAGCAGGGAATACAGAAGCCAGTGAGACAATCAGTTGCCCTTGAGAAAGTTACATTCTGATAAGAAAATATTACACATGGGTATGCGGGGTATTCAAGGAGGACTAGCACCTTGGTGTGAGGGCTTGCTGAGCCTTTTTCAGGGCTGCTCCTCCACCTTTGGTGTCCACCTATCACCCAACTCTCACTGGTGGCTCCAAGAAGCTGCAACCCACTGGTGATTTTGGGGGAATGTCTACCCAAAGCATATGAAGAATTCACCTAGCAGAATGGATAGATGAGAACAGTTTGTTCCAACAGCCACAAAGGTGGCTGAAGCAGGCAAGGTGGAGCACTTAGAGCTTGGTTAGACATCAAAGATGCCAAAGCCATCCACTGCATCCCGGGCCATCACCAGTCATCTTGATGTTTTTCTTGCCACTTCGATGACTGGAAGAGAGACTGAGGCTCACAACTTTGTACAACTCTGCCTCATGTAAATCAAATTGATATGCAAGTAAAGATATCACCCATGATGTCAGTGGTCTCCTTTGAAAATATAGGACAAACAACAACAACACATGGGGAATGGTGGTCAGAGAAGAGAATGTTGATCTGGGGAGTCACAGGGATTATGAGTAGAGCCATAGGGCAGCTGATTGTCACCCTTTTCAGGAAAAGTGGGTTGATTTAATTTTTTTAATTTTTTTATTTTCAGAGACAGGGAGTTAGGTGGGGCATTACATTTGTATATCAAGGTAAATAGCAAAATGCCTAAAGAAGGCCCTGGTTTCCTGGTAGATGATTGGATAGGATGTAAAGCCTCATCTGGGATAGTGTAGTTAGGTGGATTTTCACTCATTGACCAATCAGGACAGCTCAGCTCTCAGGCAGAATTCCAAAGCTGAGTAGATTAACCCCCTAGGAAGTGAGTACGATTTGTTCTCTGGACCTAAGTGGGTCAGTGGCAGGACAGATGGCAAAATGCCAACTAGGCCCTGGTTTCCAGGTGGATGGCAGGATGAGATGCTTCTTGAAGCTAAGACCACTCAACAAGGTTGGTTCACAGAATCCTTTTCTTCTTGTGACATCTCTTGCACTAGTCAATGGAGATTCTTCTAAAGAAGCTCTTCCATTCCTTCCATCTATTTGGAAGGCACAAGAGGTGTGGGTACTGGACCAAGTCTCCTTGGAAATGACCAACAAAAAGCAGGATGATTCTTGAGAGATTATCAGAGCAAATGAGCTGTGAAAGATGCCCAAACTTTTTTTATGGGTTTTTTTTTGTTGTTGTTTTTTTTTTTGAGGGGAGAAGGCAGGGCAATTGAGGTCAAGTGACTTGCCCAAGGTCACACAGCTAGTAAGTGTGTCAAGTGTCTGAGGCCAGATTTGAACTCAGGTCATCCTGACTCCAGGGCTGGTGCTCCACTCACTGCGCCACCTAGCCGCCCCAAGATGCCCAAACTTTTGATAACTTTATTCTCATCAGATCCCTACTGCCCGTATCACTTGGTATCTACTTTTTCATTACTTCTAGTTAATACTCCTAGTTAGGGACCATGTGTTTGAGTTGCCTAGATTCAGAACGAGTTCTGGAATGTTGAATATTTAAAATTTAACATACAAGGACTGAAAAATGTTGGTAAGGGAGATTTGAAGTAAATGGAGCATCTCTTCCATTAGACCCTGATCAGAAGCCTGATGGAGTGTGGCCAGTTGCAGCACCAATTACCAACTCAGCCATCAGCCCCTGCACATCTTACCTATTGCTGGCTTGTGATGATGGAGTAATTACATTGTGGGATAGAGCTCATGGTGAGTTTTCCATTTGCTTATTTTCATCCTATTACCTAAGTAAGCAGCCTCTGTCTTAGTCTCTGAATGATATTTTTAATGGTGACATGTGAGAAGGTCTCAAAATAAAAAGATCTGAGTATTCTTAAAAATTACAGAAAGCTTCTGAGTGCTAGCTCACTGATGGAAGGTGACCTCTATTAAGGTCACAAGTTCATAGATTTATAGGTAGAAGGGGGACCTCAGGCCTAGAGAGTAAAGTGACCTGTCTAAGACCACACAGGTAGTAAGTAATAGAAACAAAATTGGAACTGAGGTCTTCTGATTCTAAATCCAACCTTCTTTCCACAATATCTGTTTCTTGTTGCTACCATCCTGAGCCAATCAAGTTATCCCACCATTCATTTATTTATCTTTATTCAGCAAATATTTATTAAATACTTACTATATGGAAGTAATTGGAAAAATAAAACATTATTTAAAATAGAATACATGCCTTTAGCGTTGTCTTGATAAAAATAATATTCTTACATCCCCCTCTCATTGGAGAAGGGAGTGACTACAGGAAAGCAGTGTCAATTAAGCTTTCAGTCATAATTTTTTATAAATCTTGCTTAACCATTGTCATCTGTTTTAAGGGAATGGGCAGTGGATTCAGAAATGCTTAGGACATATTAAAAATGGGACATCAGTGTATGAAAGGGGAGGAAGAAGACTCAATTACCATAAAATAAAAGTAGTGTTCTCTAATAATTCTGCCATCTTCAAAAGAGTTATTTCTAGTCCCCTCCTACTCCCAAAGGCTAGCAAAATACCATCATTTGTTACCCTCCCAATCCATGTGATGCTTAATCATCCCCATCCTTAACCCCTACTTCCTTTCTTTTATCTTTATCCTCTTCAACTCCATATCCTATTTCCTCTCTGCCTGCGCCTGAAATTTTTTCTCTGTAATTTCTATTCCTAAACTAACAGATTTTCCTCCATTTTGTATTTTTTCTTCTTATGCTCCTTCTACTTCGCTTACTCATAGAGATCTGTCTTCCACAAAATGATACCACATCCCTGGCCATCCTCAATAGTGCTTTCTTTCACGCCTTTCCTCATTCATCACACTGCTCCTGAAGAGAGCATTAGAATATTCCTTCTTGTTTTTCCCTTGGATTCCATCACTCAGCTATCTCTCCCCCTTTGAAGTTCACCCTGTTAGGTTTGGGGCAACTATGTGGTGCAGTAGATAGAGTGATAGACTTGGAACTAACAAGACCTGAATTCAAATCCTAGCACAGATACTTACTGGCTGTTTGACCCTTGACAAGTCCCTTTACCCCTGTCTGCCTCATTCTCCTCATCTGTAAAATGGAGATAATAGCACCTACTTCATAGAGTTGTTGTGAATATCAAATGAAATAATATATGTAAAGGACTTTACATATCTTATATCACTATAGCATAGAATGTGAATGGGATGAGTTTACCCATAAAATGGAAACTGATAGCAGATTTAAAATTTTGAATTCAACAATATGTTGCTTTGAGGAAATACTATAAAATGAGAGATACATACAAACATAAAATAAAGGTCAGGAGTGAAATTTATTATGTAGAAAGCAGGAGTAGTAATCATAATCTCAGACAAAGTAAAAGCTAAAATACCTGTAATCAAAAGAGAAAATTTGGGAAGCTACACTATGTGTCAGCAATATTATTCAATATTGTTTTAGATCATTTAAAATAACTAGACAGTATAAAATACCTGAGAGTATGCTTGCCAGAACAGACACAGGATCTATATGAACATACATAAAACACTTTTTTTATACAAAGTTAGATCTAAATAATTGAAGTAATATTTATTTTTTCATGGGAAATAAAGCCAATATAATAAAAAAATGACAATTTTACCTAACTAATCTATTTATTTAATGCCATCCAAATTAAATTACTAAAAAAAAATCTCACTGAGTGAGAAAAAAATAACAAAATTCATTTGGAAGAACAAAAAGTCAGGAACTTCAGAGAAACCAATGGGAAAAGATGTAAGGGAAGCAGATTCAGTGGTGTCAGACCTTAAACTAGATTATAAGGTGAGAGCATTGTTGAAGTATAATATGGATAATTTTGATTATTTTAAATTAAAATTTTCTTGTATAAATAAAACCTATGCAGCCAAGAATAGAAGGAATGCAGAAAATTGGGAGAAAACTTTCATAGACAGGCTGTCTCCCAGATAGGATGTGGTTGGGTTGGAATATTAGTGTGGTGTAGGGAATGATGAGCTGGTTGATTTAGAAAAACATGGAAAGACTTGGACCTATGAAGGAAGATGCTCTCCACCCTCAGAGAAACAGAGGACAAGTAGAAATAAGCATAGTAGAGTCATACACACACACACACACACACACACACACATACATATATATATATACACATATGTGCGTGTGTGTGTGCATGAGTATATATGTGTGCATATATACATGTATGTTTATAGATGTGTGTATACGTATATGTGTGTATAAACGTGTGTATATGTAGATACATACACACACACACACACACATATATATACACACACACACACATATATATATATATCTGTCTTCCAGCTTAATTATAGCCTTCGGTGGGGGGGGACAGGTGGGGGAGGAGAAAAAAATAAAGTGAAAAGTGCACAGCAGAAAATAAAAGAAAACCTTTAAGAAAGCAAAGAAAAGCTGGGCACCTTTGAAGACAATGTGTAGTATTTATTATATTGGTTTTCTTGAAATGGAAATGTATTGTTTTATATTGAATCTTCTGAGCACATGGCAATGTTTTTTTCTTTTCTCATTTTGTCTTTTAAGTTTAAAATAAATTTTTAAAAAATAACCATTATATCACTATGTCAGTGTTAACTGTTAATAAAATTTCTCTCTCAGTTCAGTTTATGGTGGCTTTTATCAAAGGTCCTCCAACGTCCTCCTTCTTAAATGTAATTTTATTTTACTTTTTAAAATGAACAGTGGTTTATTTTCTCTCTCTGATCCCCTCCACATAAAAAAAAAGAGAGAGAAAAGCCCTTGTGACAAACACGCATAATTAAATATAACAAATTCCCATATAGACCAATGTTTCATTTTGAATCATGAGTCTGTCACCTCTCTATCAAGAAGCAGATTGCATGTTTCATCTTTGTCCTTTGGGATTGGTCCATGTTGTGTTGATCAGAGTTCTTGTGGCTTTCTATTGCTGTATAAATTGTTTTCCTAGTTCTGCTCCCTTCATTCTGCATTAATTCATACAAATCTTTCCAGGTTTCTCTGAAACACTTCCTTTTGGCATTTCTTATGACACACTAGTATTATTCCATTACAATTCACATCCCACAGTTTGTTCCACCATTCTCCAATAGATGGTTACCCCCTTAGTTTTCTATGGTTTTCTATTTAAAAAAAAAAACTTCTATAAATACTTTTGTATATTTGAGTCCTTTTCCTCTTTCTATGGGGTATATACCTAGTATTGGTATCACTGGATCAAAGGGTCTACACAGTTTAGTTATTTTTTGGGTGCTTAGTTCCCAACTGCTTTCCAGAATGCCTGGATTAATGCATAGCTCCCCAAAAGTTCAATAATGTGCCTGTTTTCCCACAGTCCCTCGAACATTTGTCATTTTCTGTTTTTGTCAACTTTTCTGTTCTGTTGAGTGTGAAGTGGAACCTTAGAGTTGCTTTAATTTACATTTCCTTAATTGTTGGTTATTTGGAACATTTTTTCATATACTTGGTTGTTGATAGGTTGGATTTTGTCCTTTGAAAGCTGCCATATATCACTCGAGGAGCAGTCTCCATTCTCAAGAAGTTCAGTACCTGACTCACTGTCTTCCTCTCCTCTCAATTCCTACCATTATACTAGAGGATGTCAACATAAAGGTCGATACTCCCTCAAACACCTTAACCTCTCAGTTCCTTATTCTTCTCCTATGCCATACACGGAGATAACCGCAACCTAGACCTCATCATCACCCACAGATGTTCCACTCCTGTGATTAAAAATATTGGTATTGAATGGGAGGCGGAGCCAAGATGGCGGCTGGTAAGCACGGACTAGAGTGAGCTCCGTACCCGAGTCCCTCCAAAAACCTATAAAAAATGGCTCTGAACCAATTCTAGAACGGCAGAACCCACAGAACAGCAGAGGGAAGCAGGGCTCCAGCCCAGGACAGCCTGGATGGTCTCTGGGTGAGGTCTATTCCACACAGAGCTGGGAGCTGGGAACGGAGTGGAGCAGAGCCCAGCCTAAGCGGCGTGAACCATCCAGAACAGAAGCTGGGCGGAGGGGGCCCTAGCACCCTGAATATGTGAGCTGCGGCAGTTACCAGACCCCTCGACCCACAAACACCAAAGACTGCGGAGAAGGTTAGTAGGAAAAGCTGCTGGAGTGGAAGGAGTTCACGGGTCGGCTTCCAGCCCCGGGGGCAACGGAGGTGGGGCAGCTACAGCTGTTGTTACTTCCGGCTGGCTCCAGGCCCACCTGGTGGGAGGAATTAAGTGGCGGATCAGAGCAGGAGTGCAACAGCCTGCTGAAGATCTAAGCCCAGTCTGGACTGGGGGTCCTTGGGGAAGGAGGAGTGTGGCTCTGACAGAGCTGGCACCTCCCCCCCAAACATAGAACATAGAACTCGTTAGTCTACAAGCAGTCATACCCCACTGAAAAACTCAAGGGTCAAGTTAGTTGGTTGGGAATATGGCCAGGCAGCGAAAACGTGCCCAGATTCAGTCTCAGACTTTGGATTCTTTCTTTGGTGACAAAGAAGACCAAAACATACAGCCTAAAGAAGACAACAAAGTCATAGAGCCTACAACAAAAGCCTCCAAGAAAAACATGAACTGGTCCCAGGCCATAGAAGAACTCAAAAAGGATTTGGAAAAGCAAATTAGAGAAGTAGAGGAAAAATTGGGAAGAGAAATGAGAAGGATGCAAGAAAACCATGAAAAACAAGTCAATGACTTGCTAAAGGAGACCCAAAAAAATACTGAAAAATACACTGAAGAAAACAACACCTTAAAAAACAGACTAACTCAAATGGCAAAAGAGCTCCAAAAAGCCAATGAGGAGAAGAATGCCTTGAAAGGCAGAATTAGCCAAATGGAAAAGGAGATCCAAAAGATCACTGAAGAAAATACTACTTTAAAAATTAGACTGGAGCAAGTGGAAGCTAGTGACTTTATGAGTAATCAGGATATTATAAAACAGAACCAAAGGAATGAAAAAATGGAAGACAATGTGAACTATCTCCTTGGAAAAACCACTGACCTGGAAAATAGATCCGGGAGAGATAATTTAAAAATTATTGGACTACCTGAAAGCCATGATCAAAAAAAGAGCCTAGATACCATCTTTCAAGAAATTATCAAGGAGAACTGCCCTGATATTCCAGAGCCACAGGGCAAAATAGAAATTGAAAGAATCCATCGATCGCCTCCTCAAATAGATCCCAAAAAGAAATCTCCTAGGAATATTGTTGCCAAATTCCAGAGCTCCCAGATCAAGGAGAAAATACTGCAAGCAGCCAGAAAGAAACAATTTGAGTATTGTGGAAACCCGATCAGAATAACCCAAGATCTGGCAGCTTCTACATTAAGAGATCGAAGGGCTTGGAATGCGATATTCCGGAGGTCAATGGAGCTAGGATTAAAACCTAGAATCACCTACCCAGCAAAACTGAGTATCATGTTCCAAGGCAAAATATGGATTTTCAATAAAATTGAGGACTTTCAAGCTTTCTCAGTGAAAAGACCAGAACTGAATAGAAAATTTGACTTTCAAACACAAGAATCAAGAGAAGCATGAAAAGGTAATCAAGAAATGGAAATTGCAAGGGACTTACTAAAGTTGAACTGTTTTGTTTACATTCCTACATGGAAAGATGATGTGTATGATTCATGAGACCTCAGTATTAGGGTAGTTGAAGGGAATATGCATATAAATATATATATATATATGTTTATGTATATATATATAAGTGAATGTGTATGTATGTATATATCTATGTGTATATGTATGTATGTGTATATATATATGTGTTTATATATATATATATATGTAAAAGAGAGAGAGCAGACACAGGGTGAGTTGAAGATGAAGGGAAGATATCTAAAAAAAAATAAAATGAAATTAAGGGATGAGAGAGCAACATACTGAGAGAGGGAGATAGGGAGAGATAGAATGGGGTGGATTATCTCGCATAAAGGTGGCAAGAGGAAGCAGTTCTATGGGAGGAGGGGAGAGGGCAGGTGAGGGGGGAATGAGTGAACCCTGCTCTCATCAGATTTGGCCTGAGGGGGAATACCATACATACTCAGTTGGGTATCTTACCCCACAGGAAAGAAGAGGGAGGAAGATAAATAAAAAAATAAAGGGGGGGGGGATGATGGAGGGGAGGGCAGATGGGGGTGGAGGTAATCAAAACAAACACTTTGGAAAGGGGACAGGGTCAAGGGAGAAAATTCAATAAAGCAGGATGGGTTGGGAAGGAGCAAAATGTAGTTAGCCTTTCACAACATGAGTATTGTGGAAGGGTTATACATAATAATACATGTGTGGCCTAGGTTGAATTGCTCAGCTTCTTAGGGAGGGTGGGTGGGAAGGGAAGAGGGGAGAGAATTTGGAACTCAAAGTTTTAAAATCAGATGTTCAAAAACAAAAAAACTTTTTGTATGCAACTAAAAAATAAGATACACAGGCAATGGGGCATAGAAATTTATCTTGCCCTACAAGAAAGGAAGGGAAAAGGGGATGAGACGGGAGGGGGGTGATAGAGGGGAGGGCTGACTGGGGAACAGGGAAACCAGAATATAAGCCATCTTGGAGTCAGGGGGAGGGTAGAAATGGGGAGAAAATTTGTAATTCAAACTGTTGTGAAAATCAATGCTGAAAACCAAATATGTTAAATAAATAAATTTAAATTAAAAAAAAATATTGGTATTCCTCTAGCTGGTCATAACTTCTGATTCAGAGCCAGCTCAAACCAGCTTATAAAAGCGAATTGTAAAATTTTCAGTGTAAGCATTTACACCTCAGAAATTGGCTAACTATAAAATCAGGATTAAGTTTATTGTTTTATTCATCATCCAGACTTAAGAAAGTAACATGTTAACAATATAAATTTAACTTAAAAGTATGTCATGTGTGCATTTTTAAAAGAACTGATTGTTAAACTTTTTTCCATTTTGTGATCTCTTTTTAAAAATTAATTAATTTTTAATTAATTAATTTTTTTTTTAGTTTATCAATTCTCATATAACTCAATTCCACAAGTTTTTGAGTTCCGAATTTTCTCCCCCTCCCCCTACAAGACGGCATCTGATCTGATATAGGTTCTACATATGTCTTCACATTAAACTTATTTTCCCAATAATCAAGTTGTAAAGAAGAATTATAACCAATGAAATGAACCATGAGAAAGATGTAATAAAACCAAAATTAAAATAAAATTATAAAAAGAGAGAGCAAATAGTTTACTTCAATCTGCATTCAGATTTCATAATTCTTTCTCTGGATGTGGATAGCCTTTTCCATCATGAGTCTTTTGGAGCTGTCTTAGAACCTTTCATTTTTGAGAAGAGGCTAGTCTATCAAAGTTAGTCATCACAGAAGCAGTGTATCTGTGGTTGTGTACTATGTTCTCCTGGTTCTGCTCTCTTCACTCATCATCAGATCATATAAGTCTCTCCAGGTTCTTATGAAGTCCATCTGCACCTCATTTCTTATAGCACAATAGTATGCTATTACATTCATATACCACAATTTGTTTGGCCATTCCCCAACTGATGGGCATCCCTTTGATTTCCAATTCTTTGCCACCACAAAAAGAGCTGCTATAAATATTTTTACACATATGGGTTCTTTTCCCCACCTTGTATGATCTCCTTGGGATATAGCCCTAGAAGTGGTATTGCTGGGTCAAAGGCACATTTTTATAGCCCTTTGAGCATAGTTCCAAATTGCTCTCCAGAATAGCTGGATCAGTTCACAACTCCACCAACAATGCAATAGTATTCCAATTTTCCCCCATCTTCTCCAGCATTTATCATTTTCCTGTTTTGACATGTTAGCCAGTCTGACAGGAGAGATGTGGTGCCTGAGAGTTGTTTTGATTTGCATTTCTCTAATCAATAGTGATTTAGTGCATTTTTTCATATAATTATAGATATCTTTAATTTCTTCCTCTGAAAGCTGCCTGTTCATATCCTTTGACCATTTATCAATTAGGGAATGACTTGTATTCTTATACATTTGACTCAGTTCCCTGTATATTTTAGAGATGAGACTTTTGTCAGAGACACTGGTTGTAAAAATTCCCAATTTTCTGCTTCCCTTCTAATCTTGGTTGCATTGGCTTTGTTTGTACAAAAACTTTTCAATTTAATGTAATCAAAATTATCATTTTGCGTTTCATAATGCTCTCTATCTCTTATTTAGTAATAAATTCTTCCCTTCTCCATAAGTCTGACAGGTAAATTATTCCCTTCTCTCCCAAATTGCTTATAGTATCAGACTTTATATATAAATCATGAACCATTTTTACTTTATTTTGATATATGGAGTAAGATATTGGTCTATGCCCAATTTCTGCCATACTATTTTCTAGTTTTCCCAGCAGTTTTTGTGAAATAGTGAGTTCTTATCCCAGAAACTGGATTCTTTGGGCTTATCAAAGAGTAGATTGCTATAGTCGTTGACTACTGTGTCTTGTGTACCTAACCTGTTCCACTGATCCACCACTCTATTTCTTAGCCAGTACCAAGTGGTTTTGATTATTGCTGCTTTATAATACAGTTTAATATGTAGTATAGCTAGGTCTCCTTCCCTAGCATTTCTTTTCATTAATTCCCTTGATATTCTGGATCTTTTGTTTTTCCAGATGAATTTTGTTATTATTTTATCTAGCTCTATAAAATAATTTTGGTAGTTTGATTGGCATAGCATTAAATAAGTAAATTAATTTAGGTAAAATTGTCATTTTTATTACATTAGCTCCGCCCAACCAACTGATGTTTTTCCATTTATTTAGATCTGACTTAATTTGTGTGAGAAGTGTTTTGTAATTGTGTTCATATAGTTCCTGGATTTGTCTTGGCAGGTAGACTCCCAAATGTTTTATAGTGTCTACAGTAGCTTTAAATGAAATTTCTCTTTCTGTCTCTTGCTATCGGACTTTGTTAGTATTATATAGGGATGCTGTGGATTTATGTGGGTTTATTTTATATCCTGCAACTTTGCTAAAGTTATTTATTATTTCAAATAGTTTTTTACTTGTTCTCTAGGATTCTCTAAGTATATCATCACATCACCTGCAAAGAGTGATAACTTAGTTTATTCTTTGCCTATTCTAATTCCTTCAATTTCTTTTTCTTCTCTTATTGCTAAAGCTAACATTTCTAGTACCAAGTTGAATAACAGGGGTGATAATGGACATCCTTGTTTCAGCCCCAATCTTACTGGAAATGTATCTGACTTATCTCCATTACATATAATGCTTGCTGATGGTTTTAGGTAGATGCTACTTATCATTTTAAGGAAGACTCCGTTTATTCCTATGCTTTATAGTGTTTTTAATAGGAATGGGTGTTTGTATCAGCAAGGCAATAATCACAATATAGATGATAATTGTCAAAATGCCTACATGGTTCTGTATCACAAAATATACGAGACTTTCCACATAAAAGGTAGAAGAAGTAAACCATTTATTCAGACACCAAATAACCAGATCCTATAACCAATAAGTCCACAACATCACAGCAGAGAACCACTCTATCCCACAACCTTCCACCCCCTGTTGAGGCCTTGTCACCAACAAGCAAACTCATAGCACAGCACAATCTGCTCTTTCCCTCAGGTCTAACTGTAGTAACTGCTCTCTCAGCATTTCCTGTGACATAATTTCCTTTTCCTCTCAGAGAGCTCCTCCCACCAAATGTGACTTAGGCTTCCTGTAGCATAAGCAGGTCACATGGCCTATTAATGGGTGGGAAAGATCTTCAAATCTAAATTGCTATTACAGTGTTGTATTTTATCAAAAGCTTTTTCTGCATCTATTGAGATAATCATATGGCTTCTGCTAGTTTTGTGGTTGATATGATCAATTATACTGATAGTTTTCCTAATATTGAACCAGCCTTGTATTCCTAGAATAAATCCTACCTGGTAGTATATTATTCTTGTGATAAGTTGCTGTAATCTTTTTGCTAATATTTTATTTAAAAGTTTTGCATCTAGATTGATTAGGGTAATTGGTCTATAATTTTCTTTCTCTGTTTTGGCTTTTCCTGGTTCAGGAATTAGTACCATATTTGTGTCATAAAAAGAATTTGATAGGACTCCTTCTTTGCTTATTTTCCCAAATAGTCTATAAAGTATGTGCTCTTGATGCTATCCCTTGTGACTTCTCTAGTAGATTGCCTCTTTAATCATCCCTCCTGTAGTCCTTAATCTCTCTTGTCCTACTGTCTCTCTTCCTTGCTGCCTACAATCATTTTCAGGTCTCCTCCATCCTTAAAAAAAATCTTTGCTAGACCCTACCATCCCATCAAAATAATTATTCTATTTTTCTTCTCTCTTTCTTAGCTAAACTTTTAGAAAAATCTGTCCATGTCCTTTACCTTCACTTCCTTTCCCATAACCTCTATAAGCAAAGCCTTGAAAAACACAGCTTCGGCACAAATTCAACTAGAGTTCTTGTAAAAGATGAAGCAAGAGTTTAAGGAAAAAAAAGCTAAAAAATGTTTTTTGTGAGTGAAATGAAAGTGCTAGAGGAAAAAATGGAAAATGAGAACTATGGAAGAAAGAATTAGGGAATTAACAGCTTGGCACAAGAGATACAGAACTTTGCCTAATCAGCTAACTCCCTTAAAATTAGGATGGACCAAAAAGAACTAATGATTCTATAAGACAAAAAGAAATATTAAAACAAAGTCAAAAGAGCAAAAAAAAATAGAAGAAAATGTAAGGTATTACATGGAAAAAACAACTGGCCTGAAAAGCAAACTGAGAAGAGAAAATTTTAGAATCATTGAACTAACTGAAAACCATGACAAAAAAGAGCTTAAATATCATATTTTAAGGAATTATAAAACTGACCAGATATCTTATAAGCAGAGAGAAAATAGAAATGGAAAGACTCCACTAGTCACTCCCTGAAAACGATGAAATCCAAAATGATAACTCTCAGAAACATTATACCCCAAACCCAGAACTTCCAGATCAAAAAAAAAATACTGCAAGCAGCCAGAAAGTAAGGATTCAAGCACCTAGGAGCTGCAATTAATATCACACAAGATTTAGCAGCCATGAAAATAAAAAAGCTTACAGGTTAGAAAATGACATTCCATAAGGCAAAAAGATATGTAGGCTTATAGCTAAGAACAAGTTACTCAGCAAAACTGCGTATATCCTACAGGAGAAAAAATGGGTCTTTAATGAAATAGAGGACTTCTCAGCATTCCTAATGAAAAGACAAAACCTATGAAGAAACTTTGAAGTGCAAACACAGGAATCAAGAGAAACATAAAAAGACAAACTTGAACAAACGACTGAAGGATATTGTAAGGATACACTGCTTATGTTCCAGTATGGGGAGATGATATATGTGATCTATCATCATCTCAGATCATAGAGGAACTCTAATTAGACTAAAAGCCTAGAAGTGGTTCTGTTAGGTGATGATGATCATAAAAGAATACTGGAAGGAAGGGGAATGAGAAATATATTGGGGGGTGGGGGAGAGAAGAAGAATAGGGGGAATAATCTCACAGAATCAGGGTGCACAAGCAGAAGTCTATACAAACAAGGAGGAAGGAGTGGGGAGAGCAGCTGGCACTTGAACCTCCCTCTCATCTAAACTGGTCAAAAGAAAGAAGAATACACACAGGTATAAACATACACACACAGTTGAGTACAGAAATACATTTCAAATAGAACTAACAGGGAAGAAGGTAGAATTGGAGGCAGGGTAGATTAAAGGAAGGATTCGTTCTAAGCAAAACAAACTTTAAAGATGTACAAAAATATTTATAACTCTTTTTGAAATGTCAAAGAATGAGAATCTGGGAGAGTGCCCATAAGTTGGGCACTGACTGAACAATATGGTATGTAAATGGAATAATGGAGTACTCTTGTGCTATTGGGGGTGATTTCTGAGAAACCTGGAAAAACTTGCAGTTAAGTGAACAGAACTAGGAGAACAATTTATACAATAAAGATATTTTAAAGACAACTTTAAGACTTAGGAACTCTGATCAGAGTAATGATTGACTAAGATTCCAGAGGACTAGTGATAAAAAAAAATGCTGCCCATGTCCTGATAGCAAAATAAGAGAGAAAGTACAGAATGAGACACATACATACACATACACACAAGCACATATATATTGGATAATACATACAGAAATTTGTTTTGCTTAATTATGCATGTTTGTAATAGCAGCTTTGTTTTTCTTTTTTTCTCAAGATGGTGGGGGGAGTAGAGAGGAAGAGAGCAGATTTTTGCTTATTGAAAAAAAATTTCATTAAAAAGTTATTTTTCATAAGCACAGGTCTGACCATTATAATTTTCCTATTCAATAAACTACAATAGTTCCCTGTGGCCTCTATAAAATATAAACTCCTCTGTTTGCCATTTAAAATTCTTCAGAACTTGGTGCCAACCTAACTTTCCAGCCCCGTTGTACATTAATCCCCTTCCTGCATACTACAGTCTACTCAAACCTGCCTTGCTATTCCTCATGAATGCCACTCTATGTCCCATTTCAATGCCTTTGCATAACCTATCATCCCCAATGCCTGGAATGCTTTTCTTCTTCATAGAATCCCTTACAGCTAGGTCCCCATTAGTGTGAATGTAATGAATCCCGTGAAGTCATAGTATTATTTGAATTCACAGTACTCACGGTTACAATCAATGTAAAATATGGCAATTGGTTCTAGCCCAATGAAAATATTCAATGAAGGTTTTTAAAAATAAATTTATCTATTAATGTAATATAATAGAAAAGATAAGAAAATATATATTTCTATTCAAGTTTATAACAAAATTATGAGTCTATAGAAAGCAAAATCATTACATTTTTTTTTTACTTACTGAATATTGCACCTAAAGATAAGCTTGCACAGACAATATGATGAAAATGTCATTATGGTGAAAATATCAAAATTAATTTAAAATATTTTAGCTGCATAAAATGAACTGTCTTCTTGATGAGGGTGCTTGAGTGCTTGTGCTTAGACCCTAATTCTAACATTTCTCCTTAGCCTCTGCTTGGGTGCCTGTGCCTCGACCCTAATTCCAAAACCACATCCAGCCAGTTCCAAAATCACATCTCTCCCTAGCTTTGAAACATTGGCCCTAGCAGTTTCTCTCCAGGTCAAGGGCAGAATGCCTTAGCAAAACACTTATCTCTCCTCCTGATGCTGCAACCAGATGCACCTATAGAATTTATTGGTCCAACTCCCTGTGTATGTGCTAATTGGCTGTGCACTGGGCCATAACAATATTTACTATTTACTGACCTTACTGATATGTATCCTAGACATAGTCAAATGTATACTCCCTTACATTCAGCTTGTCTAACAAGACATTTTATGGAAGCCACCTGGATATTTCCAGTCAGCCCTGACCATTAGTTGACTTAGTGACATTTCACAGTCACAACCACACCTCCAGGTGGCCCTACCTTGAGCTATTTCCCAGTGAACTCTGGGTAAGATACCTGTGCAGTAGATACAAAAAGTGCATGTTCCTTTAAGAACTGACCACCCCTTAACCACTCCCTAATCCCATCCCAGAACACCTAATTGACATGTTTCACCCCTAAATCTTCTATAAAAACTTTCCTGCACCTGTGTAAGATTGCAGATTCCCTAAGAACTCTTGCCTGCTGTAAAAGCGTAATGAATCTTTGCCACCTTGACTTAAAGAATGCTTGCATTCGTGAATTCATTCTGGGTGCCCCGACCCTCTCCAGTACTCGGGTCCTTGAGGGGCACTCCCACTCAACAACCCTGTCTGAGAACTCAAGTCTTCAGGTTCCTGGACCTCGTCTCCCTCAACCCTCAACATTCTTTTTTCTTTAAATCTTTAAACATGCACTGATAGGTACTGAGAGGTTTATCTACTTCTCAAAGAATTTGCTTGCCAACAATTTCGCACAATGAACCAAGTGTAGTTGGGTGACCTGGGGGTGGAGGAGTTGGGCAAACTATGGTCTGGAGACCAAATCTTGCCCCAGCTGCTTTTGTACCACTTGCTTTTGTATGCCCCCAACTAAGAATTGTTTTTACATTTTAAAAATGCAATAAAACTTCATTTTAAAATGCAAAAGCTATTCTTTACTTGCTGGGTGAGGAAAGCAGATGGCAGGCCAGATTTGGCCTTCAGGTCATACATAGTTTGCTGATCCCTGACTAGAGCATTTTCTAAAATCAGTAATACTTTAAACGCCACGTTATTATCCTTGGAATGTTCTTCAATAACTATGCTAAAATAACTTGAAAACCAGCCTTTGAAAACAGCTTTAGTCATGCAGTTTTCTTATTTGATCACTAAAGAGCAACAAGCAATGGATGGTTGTAGCCTCATCTCTCTGAGCAAGAGGATTTGGAAACTAATAAGCAATGGCTTTAATATATAATTCCTTTAAGCATTAGCTCAGAAAACAATGGTCAGGTGATCCTTGGACACTTTAAATCCAGGTTGAGTTTTTTCTTTCTTGGAAATGTAAGCTCTGGAAGGCCTCCTTTCCGGAATAAGTTCATTTCATCCACATTAAAAGTGCATTGATCATGTGTCTGCTTTCTTTGATTATTTTCTTCAAAACATCAGGATATTCAGCTCCCACGTCATCATCTGCACTAGCCACTTCTCCAGTAATTTTAATATTATGCTACTGAACTCAATTTTTAGCATACCACCACTTGCAGTAAAAATTTCTTCACTGTGCACTTCAGTTCCATTTTATTTCACTGCCTATACAGTAAAACTTGAACACTTGACGCTGTAAACTTGAAGCTTTTGTTTGAATAGATGCTCTGCTAAGAAGGAATAGGTTATTTTTTTTAACTGTGGTCTTCAAACCGTCCAGCAAAAAGATACTGTATTTCCATTGTTATTAGTCAGTCGATCAGTAAACATTTATTAAGTGCCTACTGTATGTCAGTCACTGTGCTAAACACTGGAAATACAAAGAAAGGCAAAACACAGTCCTTGCTCTCAAGGAGCTCACATGGAGACAGCATGCCAACAATTATGTATGGATCATCTATAAATGGGTTAAATTGGAAATAAGAAACAGGCACTAGAATTAAGAGGGATCAAGAAAAACTTCCAGTAGAAAGTGAGATTTTAGCCAGGGAAGTTAGGAGGTAGAGATAAGGAGGGAGAGAATTCCAGGCATAATGGACAGCCAGTAAAAATGCATGGAATTGGGAGATGGAGTTTCTTATTTGAGGACAGCTAGGAGGCCTGTTTCACTGGATCTCAGAGTACAATGAAGAAAGTTAAGTGTAGGAAGACTGGAAAGGTAGGAGAGGGCCAGGTTATGAAGAACTTTGAACACTAAGCAGAGGATTTTATAACCTGGAAGTGATAGGGCATTTATTGAGTAGGGAAAAGTGACACAGTCAGACCTTCTTTGCTTTAGGAAGATCACTTTACCAGTTTTGTAAAGGATGGATTAGAATGGGGAAAGAATATTAACATTACTCTTCTTATAGTTGTTTGCAAACCACACAAAAAAAAATGATGCAACTTTTCTTTTTTCTCCCCTGCACGTTTTATAATATTCTGTACAATAGACTTAGGCATTCTGCCATATCTTTCTATTTTAGAGTTCCTATAACCACATTCATGCCTTTCAATAATGTTACTTTTTTTGTTCTAATGTAAAACAGCCCTCTTCTTTTTTGTACTGGCAACGTTTCCATCTGAAGTATTATTCTTTTTGCCCATTTTGTTAAGGGTTCTTTTTTTTTTTAAATTCACACAGGTCTTAGTAATATGGTGCACAGCGTGTCACATTCACACATGACAATAGGCGAGTATAGACTGAAGATATGGTGACATGTTAAAACCTTCAAATAGTTCACAGGCATCTCATTAATTGAATTTTGGGTCACATTATGTGCTACCTGGTTTCATTTTATAATTCACACTAAATCAAATTTCACATTATTAAAATTTGCATTAATTAGGACCTATCTGTATTTCCTTCAAGACTTAGTTCAAGCACTGCCTTTTTCTACATCAGAGGCTCCCAAACTTATTTGGCGTACCACCCCCTTTTAAAAAAAATTACTTGGGACCGTTCTGGAAATCTACTTTCTTTAACCCTTTAATAGGTTTTTTTTTTTAATTTGTATCATTTCCAAAAAATTCAATTTTTTTTTAAAATGACACAACAATAAATTAATAATTTATTGTAAATTTGTGGGTTTTTCCTGCGTTGAAATTTTGATGACCCAATATTGCATCATGTAATCATATAGTATCGTATTATAAACAAGTCATTACATACACATATTCCTCCCAATGCATGCTGGACTTTCTGACAACGCATGCTCTGTCGATGGACTTGACCACTGATCGGTTATAACTTGCATTTTTTATGTTTATTTGGAAAATAATGTTATCACTACCACTTTAACTCTGTTACACAACAGATGAAACATTTATAAACAGTTTTTCAAAATTTTCCTATCTTTTCTTCTTTCCTTATGCTTCCACTGCCCACTTATTTTTATTCGACACTCAAGGCCCCTTAGTTGCACCTGAGGCTTGTGTTGGTAAACAAAATGGGCTCTTAGCACTCAGTTCAACCAAGTGCCCTTGAAGAGTTTGGCCTTTGTTTCCTTGAGTAGATTGGGAGTCCTTGGTGACCTCCTTGCCTCAGGGAAGGGCCTGGTTTACACATGAGTTTGAGTGACATGTTTGGGACATCAGAGGCTTTTAGACCATGTGGGTTTAAGTCGCCTCTTTGTGACGATTTTAAGTCATATGGGTGAGTCGCATGTGTGACTCACCCTTGACCCTGAAAAAGATATAAAACCAGGGGTTGGCTTTCTCTTTTTCGGAGCTCTTACCCACAGGCATGGTGGCTCGAGTGACTCTGGGCCAGCCCTTGTTATGAGCTCCTGGGCTGAACCTGGATGTTGGTAACTATGAATTGTATTTGGTCTGTCTGTCGGTGTTTGTAATTTGTTTGTATTTGTTCTGAAGTTTGGGGTGCTGGATTTTTCCCCTGGACTAAGTGAATGGTATTTGTATACTGGATTAAAGTAAGCTTGTTAACCCCTTAATGTTGCTTTCCTTAGTAAGCAGATCAAAGGAACCTGAGCTTTTGCAGCGTGCTGGTAGCATGCTTGTTGTTGGGCTTGTGTTGGTCTTTTACCCCCACGACAGCTGCTAGCCAGATTGTTGAAACAAGGCTATATCACCTCTCTCTACATCGTTCCAGTACCCCGCCCCCTTTCTCTGATGTTGGGATACCCAACCCCACCCCACATCACCCACTTTGGGAATCTCTGTTCTACATGAAGCTTATCCTGATTCTCCCAATTGCTAGTTCCTTCCCTCCCTAAATTACCTTTTTAAAAAAATTTATGTGTATTCTGCTTATGCTTATAGATGTATATGTTTTTTCCCTTAGTAGAATATAAACTCCTTGAGAGCAGGAATGGTTTCATTTTTGTTTTTGTGACTGTAGTGCCTGGCTCAGTACTTGACACATAGGAGGTACTTAATAAATTCTTATTTACTGATTGATTGATGAATGAGGTCACTCTTTATCCCATCAGCTCCACTCCTTCTTTAGTCCTAAAAGCTCTCTTAAGATTGGTTAGGCACTGCCTAATCTACACTGATTTGCCAGTAGACATGCCTCTCATATCTTTGACTCCCATTACATGAGACCTGACATTTTATAATTCACACTAAATCAAAATTTGCATTATTTAATCTTGCATTAATCAGGACCTATCTATACTTCCTTCAAGACTTAGCTCAAGCACTGCCTTCTATGTGAAGCTTATCCTGATTCTCATAGAGAAAGAACCTTCCCCCTCCGTACAAACTCTTTTTTGATCAGGCTGTGGGCATTTGCTTTTTCCTAGGGTTCAAACTTTCTGTGGTCTCCCTCCCAGAGGGATGTTTATGCAAAAGTCTTCACTTCATGATAAATTCTGGAAACCCAAAGGAATACCCATTCCCACAGGCCATGGGTTCCTCCAAAGTAGAGGTTCTGGTGTTGTGCACTGATGGGTCTCTTCACCTGATAAAATCCGAAAGATGCAAGGAACCCAGCATCAGCGTGCTTGTGGAGAGGTTAGTGATCTAAACAAAATTTATTGTGTATTCTGAGGACTTGGAGAAAGATGACAAGTATTTTTGTGTTTTACTCTTTGCCTGAAAAAAAAAGCAGCCCTACAGCGTAATATCTTCTACTCTGTATTCTCATCCTCACTTCTAATAAAGAGACGAATAGAAATGGAATAATGCCATCAGGCCAGCATGCAAGCATTTTCTTTCATACAGGTGTGTACAATGGCAGTTTCCTTTTGGACATATGGAATTTCGTAACTGACTGAAGAAGATACCTGCAAATCTCTGCTTTTAAATTCCAGGGCCCTTCTAACTGTCATTGTTCCTTAGTGAGCATCTTAGGATCCATATTTTCTTGTTGTTCATAGGCCTGTGAAGAATCCAAATGAAACTATTTGTGCTGTGGCTCCCATCTCATCCTTACCTTCTATGGTAAGTAAGTAACTTTCAATCTTTAAATTTTATGAAGACACAAAATAAGCAGGAACTATAGAAAGAGAGCTCATCCTTTTGGAGCACCTGGAACTCCTCTAAAACACTGATGAGTTAACTTAGTCCTAGTCCTATGTGGCAACTAGGAGGACGTATATGATTCCTAGCTCAGTGCTGGGGCCTGAAATTCTTGCCCCTTTTGCTGTTAACAAATAATACTCCAGCAAACAAACTATTTAATGTACTGTTTTTTATTTCTCTTGCTTTAATTTAAAGCTCTTGTTGTTTCTAGGCATCGGGTGAGTAGTAGTATCAATGCAAACTTTTCTTGGTATGATGTTATCCAGTGGTTACCATCATTCTCCCCTAGGATTTCCAATCCTTTTCACCCCATAGTCCCCAGAGAGCTTTCTGTGAGTGAAGAATACTGGCAATATAATCCTTGGAATAACGTCAAAATCTGTTTGCTTCCACAGGTACTGCTCTTTATTTGGGATGGGTCAGTGTATATCATGGATGTGACCAAGTCACAGATCATCTGTGAATTAGGTCCCCCTCCCTCTTATCGTTTGGGAAACCCCTGGCAGCCCGTGTTTGCACTGTCTCCAGAAGGCCAACATGTGCTTATCCGGGGTAAGAAAGAGAAATTAAATTCTTTGCTGCAACCCCAGTTCAAGGATAGGGGATAGCTTGAAAACCCAGGAAGTGTGGCCATATTGACCTTCTTTTCAGCTTGTAGTTCCTTTCACAAAGTAAACACTGTGGCAGTTTGACTAAATGTCCTTAAGGCCTCTGCTACTTTTAACATTCCCTGAATCACAGGACGTGATAGCTAGAAAGGACCCCTGAGGCAGTCTAGTCCAAACTCTATCTGGCCAAGAATCCCTTCGGCAGCATACTCAACAAGCAGTCATCTGGCCTCTGCTTGAAGACTTTCAATGAGGAGAATACTGTAATGCATCTGTGAATGTGCCCTCCAGTAAGGCAGATCATAAGCCATCCATGCCTGCTGGTCCAGTGCTGCTCTTGTCCATATCCTCCCATGAGAGTTATCCCTTGTTGTTGCCACTTGGCTAGCCCATCTTTTCTTCTGTTCATAGAATTCCTTGATGACCTCTGTTACTCTCATTCCTTGAAATTCCTCATTGGTTATTTGTTCCAGCCTGCTCACACCTACACCAACACTGCACCATTATACTCAGTGGGATCATTTCTTCAGAGACTGTGTTCCCATGTCTCCTATCTATGTCTTAAAAAACTTGACTTGGATGTTGAGTTCCCTTAGGAGCAGCAGTGATCTACACACACATGTATACCAGATGCATGCCCTAGGAAGATTCCTGACCTTTAGTGTTTATGTTAGGTAGAAAAATAACTATTTCAGGATGCTTTAGCAGGGAATTACCAACTACCCCTCTTTGTCTATTCTTCATTCATTCTTAATGGTGGCACCTGTGGGTCAACATCATGATTCCTTGGTGAAAAAGAAGCTCTGATTCAGTGCTTTGCAAATCTTAAAGCACTGTACAAATGTGAGCTGTTTTATACTATTTAATTTAGTTTATATAATTATAAATATTAAGTATTAAATTAATATTTAATAAAAATTAAATAAAATATTTACTGTTTGATAAAAATATTATTTTATTATTACCTGTTACATAACTCACATGTTTAGTGGTCCTTCTTCACTTCCTTGTCTGTGTCGTGTTCTATTGTTCTTCTGCATCTCAGCAGATGTTTCCTCCTCCTCTACCCCTCTCCAGCCTCTTCACATCCTTTTTCTTCTTTGCTTTCTCCTTGAAATACCTGTGTTCATTCTCCTTGATAACCTGTAGAAAAGAGATGTGTACCTTCAGTCCTTTCGCTTTCTTCTTGAAGAGTGAGACTAACTTGAACTCTGTGCTGCACAAGTTAATACTGCTAATACTGACAGAAACAACCTTTCCCCATGTGTTATTTGAAGTAAATTCCACTGTTCTTTATTCTCCTTCAGGGAGCTCTTTGCCTAGTCCTTCTGACTACCTATTATGGCAAACTCCTCATTTGGAAGATTGAAATCTAATCCCCACCACAGTTCCAAAAGACTCATGATGAAAAATACTGTCCAAATGCAGATAGAGAACCAATGGATTCAGAGGACAGACTGAAGCATTTTTTTCTTTCTTTTTCTTTTTCAGCTTTTTTTTTTTTTTGCTTTTTGTTCAGTTGTTTCAGTCATATCTGATTCTTCATGAACCCATTTGGGGTTTTCTTGGCAAAGATACTGGAGTGGTTTACCATTTCCTTCTCCAACTCATTTGACAGATGAGGTAAACAGGGTTAAATGACTTGCCCAGGGTCACACATCAAGTGTCTGAGGTCAAATTTGAACTTATAAAGATAAATCTTCCCAACTCCAGGCCTGGCACTCTATCCTAGCTGCCCTTGCTTTTCTTTTCTTTTTTTTAATATGGCTAATGTGGAAATGTGTTTTGCATAACTTCAAAATTTGTAGTGAGTTTTGGATTTCTTGCCTTCTCAATGGGTAGAGGAAGGACGTAGGGAGGGAGAAAATCTAAACTTAAAATAAAATTAGGTAAAATTTTTTTAGAAAAGAAATCTAATGAGATATGCCTAATTTATTTCACCTTGCTTCTGATCTCCAGATAACTCAAACTCTAGGATTTCTGTCTCTGTGGGAAAGAGACAAAAAAAGCTTAATTCACTTAGCAGACTGGAGACAAGATACATGCGCACAAGACACCAAGGAAACAAAGCATAAGAACCCAAGACAGTCCAGTTATTTAATACTATTTACCCACCCTGTGTCACTTTGTTGCTGAGTAGACCTTTAGTCAACCAGGCTCTCTCCTAACTTCTTTCCTGAAGAATGATGTTTTTAAAATCTTGGGATTACCACACAGCATTTTTTTTTCTTTTCGGGGAGTGGGGGAGCCAATTGGAGTTAAGTGATTTGCCCAGGGTCCCACAGCTAGTAAGTGTCTGAAATCACATTTGAACTCAGGTCTTCCTGACTCTAGAGCTGGTGTTCTATATGCTGCACCAGCTCGCTGCCCACAGCAACTTTTTCTAAGTCATTCTATTCGACATAAACCAGGCAAGAAACACAGTTAACTACACCTTGACAAGCCAAATAAAAAGGTCCCCTAGGACAAATAGAGCCACCTCTAAAAGAGGGACCTTTTTTTCTTTTTCTTTTTTTCCAGGAGACAAAAAAGATCATGCTAAATATCTGAGTGATGACAACCGAATTTTTGTTTTTAAATTTGAGTCCTACCAACTAATAAAGACTTCCTTATCTGAAGCTGAATCTTCTCAGCCTGGTTCATCAGAAATTAGCAACCTTACCCACCAATTGCCTTTGGATAAGAGATGTGAAATTTTCCTCCAAAACCGGTAAATAATTCCAGTTGGATCTCTCTATCTCCTCATAGCGATGGCCTGAGCCTTCTCTGTATTTAGAAGAACGGGGGTTTGTATGATGGGAAGAGCATTTCCAACATATCACCAGTTCCCCCCAGGACCCGGCTCTGTACTCTTATTCTCCTATCTTGTATAAGTTAGTGAAAACAGAATATTAAGCTGAGGGCAGTGTAAAGGACTTTTTCCTCCCTCTCATCTCTTATTTTCTCTCATAATTAATCTTTTAAATGTACTTTGAAGGAACTGTGCATTTTTAAAGAGAATGATCCCAGAGCTCTTTATTTATCATTTTGAGAAAATGAACATCGTTAGTTGTGCTGACATTTTCCTCAAAATCGGACCCAACTCTGTGGTCTTCATAATTGGTATATCCACCTATTAGAGACTTCCTTGATTTTTCACAGAATCAAAAGGATGGATCCTTGAGAGTCAGTAAGACCTGGGTTTCTGTTTCCTCAACTGTAAAATGGGGATAATTATAGCACCCCTCCCCCCTTCCCACTTCCAGGAGTGACACATGCACACAAAAAGGTTAAGAACCTCTGCTCTAAGCTACCAACTCATTTGTCAGCTAATTGATCACACTGCCATGATGGCTCTGCACAGATTTCTGTCCCTAATTGGACTCCAATCATTAATACCGAACTTCTCGATGTAGCCAGTAGATGGTGCCATGAAACCTCTGTGTGTCTCACACTTGAAGATTGTGGTCTCAAGAACAGTATAGATGGGAGGGATTTTTAGAGACCATCTATCCCAACCCCCTCATTTTTAAGATGAGGAACCTGAGATCCAGAGAACTGAATGAAATCCCTAAGCACAAAATGGCGGAGCTGGGACCCAGACTCATGTGTGTTCCAAAGCCACATGGTCATGAGCTTGAACTGTCCATCTATCTCGGTGTCTTCAGTGGGTCTTGCTGATTTAGGAATACATTTTTCCACAGAAACAAAATCACAAGTAATTAGGTTCTTAAATGAGGGGCTGAAGGGTGTATTTCTATAGTGTCTACAATGTGACCGGCAATGTGCTAAGTGCTTTTTCTTTTCCAAATATCTCATGACCTTCACAACAACCCTGAGAAACAGTTGTTTTAATTACTCCCATTTTATAATTGAGGAAACTGGGGCAAACAGAAGTTAAGTGACTTGCCCAGGTTCACACAGCTAGTAAGTATCTGAGGCCAGACCTCTATTTAGTCCACACATAGCTGAACCATACAAACAGTGGCTTCTGAGAAAACTTGATATGCTAGGAATATAGTCTTTCCCTTTTCCTCTCTCAAATTTCAGGCATGATCATGGTGCTCTTGGGCTTAGAAGAACTGCTAATGGGGGCTATTTCAAAGGAGTTGTGAAGCTTTATAATAACAGCAACTTCTATGGGAGTCCTACGGGACTCTGGGAGCTTTGCAGGTACTGCTTTGGAGTATATTGGCTGGCCAGATCATAACTTTATTAGGCCATTTGAGGCATTGTCCTATTTGAAGATACCCAGATCCCAGTGGAAAACTATGAGACCCTCACGTGGTTATTTACATATTTATTTGCCCCATAATTGTTTCTCCTGTTGTCTTTAGTACAGAATCTCTGCAAAAGGCCCTTCTGATTGGGGTACAGGGGATCCCCTGGCAGTGGGTCCTTCAGTGCCAGCTGAAGAGATAAGGTCCTCAGTAGAGTGAAGTTCATATGGAAGGGACATTTATTAGTCAAAGATGACCTATATACGTGACACTGACTCTCTTTAACCTCTGATCCTTATTATAGATCCTAATTATAGTTGCCTTATAGCAATACTTCTTTGGGCTTGATTAACAAATTACCTCAATTCCATTCATGTTTGCCCCACATTTTCTGACTAGGTCCCTGTGAGAGAATTAATAATATACATCATCATATGAGGGAACTTTCTGCTCTCCCACTCACTTCAGACTCAATGCAAAGGTCTCTCAAAGTATTTTCATTTCCATCTTTTGTTTTCACTTGTCCCTGGAATCTAAAATATCTTCATTTGGGGCTAAAGTTAGGCAAAAATTTAAAGGAGTTAAATAGGAGATGGTAGTAGTCAAAGTTTCAAACTTGAAATTTTCCTGAGTTGCCTTCAAGTGTTCCACCCAATCTGAGACTTTTGTAAAAAGCCACATTAAAATAAAAACTATTATTAGTGTTTTTAAATTTTAAAAAATTAGAATTTGGGTATCATTGTAAATGTGGACCCATTGCATGGTACTTTGATGGGTTTTGACTTGTATCACACTATATAAATTATTAAAAACTGTCTTCATCTGGTCTCTGAATTAGAGATTCCCTCTACCAATTTCTATAACCTTGCAGAGTGAGCAAAATTCGGTACATGAATCCTGTCTCTCTTGAGGTATTCACTTATTAACATGACCTCTGATCCATATAAAACTCCAGGGACCTAAAGAACAATAAACTTAAAGAAATCGCCTCATATTTCCATGGTTATGTTGTTGGCAGACTTAAGAACTCTGACAATACCGAGGATTATGGACCAGACTATTTGTTTCAACAACGAAAAAGCTCCTTACTTCTGGAGAAAGAAGGCCACAAAAAGACATGATCATCTGTTCCTCAAGATCCTATGAGAAAGGTACTCTAGCTCTCCAGCTCTCTGTAGAGATCACCTAGATTGATATGTATTGGTTTTATAGTCAAGAGACTTTTAGGGTTTGTTTGGTTTTTTTGCTTTTATACATGTTCCCATCTATCCCCAAACAGTTGATGACTTCAACACTTACGGTTCTAAAGGAATATGATGTCGAAAGGCTAACACTTTATTCAGCATGGCACTTTGGAGATAAGGAACATTTTCCCCAAAATTAGCTTTGGGACATCAGTCTGACACAATAACTAGAGGTAACTAGAATGAAAAGACTATTTAGCGGGGCTCCAACTGGTAGATCTTTCCTGCTACACTTGTACAGACTGGATTGAAAATCGACTGCATCATCCAAATAAAGAGCAATTTATTTTCTAGTCACCAAATGTTTGGTTTGTAATCTCTTGTCCCAAATCAAAAGCAAACCCTAACAGGACTGGCATCTACAGAACTCTATGGAGGTATAGTTATATCTCTTCCACAACAGTAATTAAAAATCCTCAATTCATTAATTGTCAGCAGGAAAATCGTCTGTTGGATTTGGTTCTTGTTTGGATTGGATAGAAGATAAATCAATAGTTAAGTCAAGATATCAATCCTCTGTATGCTGCTTCAGACAAATAAGCCAACATAAGAGGAATGGCATTGGGAAGAGGGGGAAGGGAGAGGTAAAATGGGGTAAGTTATCTTACATAAAAGAGGTGCAAAAGATCTTTTACAGGATAGGGGAAGATGAGGGAGGGAGCACTTGAACCTTACTCTCATCAGAATTGGCTCAAAGAAGGGATAACATAGACACTCAGTTGGGTATAGAAATCTACCCTAACTTCTTCAGGGTGACACCAGAAAGGATAATGATTCACTTCTACTATATAACTCTTGGTACAATTATCATAAAATGAATTCTAGGTTGGATGAATCATGGAGTCTGATCTGAATGGCAGGCTGGATTTGAAGTCAAGATGGTAGAGTGCCAGGAAGAAGTTCTCCCCCCAAAAAAAAAAATTCTTTCAAACAGATCTAGAAAATGCTCCAGGCCAGGGATTTCTCTGATAGAAATATCCAAGGAAAATTCACAATGAATTGTTTTTCCAGCCCAGTTTACCATAGTGAGACAGAGAGGTCTTTGAATACTGGGAACAGGATCTGGCCTGCAGCATAAAGAGCCCTCCAGCTTAGGGAGAGGCTGAGCACTAGGGCAGAAGTCAGTGCCAGACCCATATCAAGGCATCTTGACCTCCAACAGAGTACAGGAACAGGTATCAACTGGCAGTTTTGTCACCCATACCCAGTTCTAGGTTACAGAGCCATGTAGAGCTAAGGAAGGGACCACCAGGAGTGGTGCTCAGAGGTAAGGAGCCTGCAACAGAAAGAAGGCTTAAACACCAGGTGCAGAGGAGGATCTTAGTTCCAGGCTCCAGCCCAATCTGGAGCCTCCAGAGGAATAACCAGGGCAAAAATCATAGGCCAAAGAGAAGCCTGCAGTTCTATCGCTCTGATTCAGTAGAGCTTCCCAGCTGGCCGATAGTGACTAAGTCCAACAGCATTCTCTGGTCGTTTTTACCTAAACTCAGGTCAGAAACTTGTGGTGCTCAGACCAGGAGGCAGCCAACAGACTTTGCCCTGTATTGGACCACTTTGGGAGCATTTAAAGCTTGTAGGTCAATGTGAGCTGTCCCTGAGATCCTGGAATTCTGTCCCTCTCCCTGGGTTACCAGGTGTTCCATTTGTATCTTCTCAGGTTGAATGTGTCTCAGAAGACTCAGAAGGGTGTTAGGAGGAGGTCCTATTTTTATTGGCAGCTTCTTAGAATCCTTGATGCAATGATTTCCAATAGAGTAGTCCATTTCATAGTTAAATAACTGGAAAAAAAAAAGGTACTGCATATAACTAGCAACAGAGGGAGAAACTGCAAAGCCCTGGCTGTCCTTAGAGATGTGTTCAGACCACATCAAATGTGGATGTGAAATACAGGGGAAAATTGGCTAGAGCAGCGTTCAGAGGAAACAGATTGTTGACTTGTCTTATCATAGTTTAATCTGGTGGGGAAAAAGAAACCTGATTTCTATAAAGCAGCTATAAAAATTGGCATGGCCCCAGAGATCTGAGATCACAAGGAAATGAGGCTCTAAATACATAAGCATCTTACACATGGCCTACAAAGGTATGACCTATAGCCCTAGTGCTTCCTTTTTTTTTTCTTGGAGGGGGGAAGGCAGGGCAATTGGGGTTAAGTGACTTGCCCAAGTTCACACAGCCAGTGCATGCTTCAATGTCAAAGGCTGGATTTGAACTCAAGTCCTTCTACTCCAGGGTCAGTGCTCTACTTACTGCACCATCTAGCCACCCCAGCCCTAGTGTTTCACTGGTTCTTCCTCTGGTTGTTGCAACTTTGCCATCTTATCACCTACCATTAAATGTTTTGAACGAGGTGAGAAAAAATGCATATTTATTTTGTGATTCAGCCTGCCAAGCTTCTTCCTCCAACACCGCCATCTTAGAGATCATGTAGTCCAACCCCCTCATTTTACAAATGAAGAAACTGAGGCCTTGAGAAATTTAGGTACTTGCTCAAGGTCACACACCTATGTAGGTAAGTGACAGGGTCAGGATTGAAATGCAGGTTCTCTGACTCCAGAACCAGCATTCTTTCCATACCTCTGTTCCTGAATCTTTTCTTTCCTTCCTGGCTTGGCTTATGTGACACCTCCTCTGCTGAGCCTTTCTTTAAAAAAAAAAAATAATAATTTTTTTGCCAAATTTTTATTAATGCTTTCATTGTTCCCTCATGTTCACTTACAAATATATCCCTCCCTCTTTGCTACCTTGCAAGTCATCTTTCATAATAAATATTTTTCAAAGAGGAAAAAAAGCAAAACCAACCAACATATTAACCAAGTCTAGTTGTATATGCAGTATTTCACATTCATAGTCCTCTACTTCTGCAAAGAAGGGAAGGAGGTACATTTTCTTTTTTTTCTGGTATTTTTTTTGGAGGGGGGAGACAGGGCAATTGGGGTTATGTGACTTGCCCAAGGTCACACAACTAGTGTGTTAAGTGTCTAAGCCCGGATTTGAACTCAGATCGTCCTGACTCCGCGGCCAGTGCTCTACTCACTATGTCCCCTAGCTGCCTCCAGAGGCACATTTTCTTAACTTTTCTATACAGCCAAGCTTGAACAATGTTCAGGTTTTCTTTTTGTTCTATTCATCTTTATGTTTAGATTGTTGTCTATTGGGAAGCTAAGTGGCACAATAGATAAACTGTTGGCCCTGGAGTCAGGAGGACCTGAATTCAAATTGGACCTCAGATACAGTCTAGCTGTATGACCTGGACAAGTCACTGAACTCTGTTTGCCTCAGTTCCTCATCTATAAAATGAACTGGAGAAGAAAATGGCAAACCACTCCAGCATCTTTGCCAAGAAAACCCCAAATAGGGTCATGAAGAGTCAGACATGACTAAGCAACAACAGGCCTCTACTCTCTCTCTCTCTCTCTCTCTCTCTCTCTCTCTCTCTCTCTGTCTCTCTCAGATTGTTTATGTTGCTTTCCTGGTTCTGCTTACTATATTCAGAATCAGTGGATATGTTTTCAAATTCTCTGAATTCTTCATATTCATTGTTGCATATAGTTAAATAATATTCCATCACATTTCCATGCTACAATTTGTTTACTTAGTACCTACTTTGTTTCCCGTTCTTTTTTTGCTTGGAATATTAGAAAACAGTCTTAATATTTGTGAATATTTATGAATATTTGTGTATATATGGGGCTTGTTTATATCTTTGACCTCCTTAGGGTTCATGCATTGGTCATGGAATCTCTGTATCAAAAGCTATTAATATTTTTGTCATTTTCAGCACAATTCCAAGTTGTTTTCAAGAATGGTTAGACCAGTTTCTGGTCTAACTCTGTTTATGTGCAAGGTTCTGAAACCTCTCTAACATTTATTATTGCCTCTTTTTTTTAATCATCCTTGCCAAATTTTTGGGTGTGAGGCAATAAATGAGGGGGACAGATGTAAAAACAAGCTATCAGTACAAATTTATTACTTTTTAAATTTAAAAAAAGTTCATTGATAACACCGGAGAGCACAGGTTTGGTTGGGTAGTAAAGAGAGAAACCAAATTATGAGGTTGAGAAGTGAGTGACAGGAGAGAATGAATGAATGAATGAATGAATGAATGAATGAATGAATGAATGAATAACTGTTAAGTGCTTACTGTGTACAAAGCACTGTGCTAAGCCCAATGTCACAAATAGAAAAGTAAGACTGTTCTTGCCCTTGAGCATCTCATATTCTGATGAGGGAGACAATACATATAGAAGGTTTCAGCTGTAAGATAGAAAGGTCCCACAGTCTTTAAGGTGCAGCAATAAAGCAGATGGTAATGCCTCTTCCTTAATGTCATTTCTACTCGTAAAATCATCTCAGTTTCCAATGTTGAACCATTTGACAGTGCCAAGGACCTTGGTATCAAGAACTGTCTTTTCTGGGTCTTCCATAGATGTAGCTCTCTCACTCATAAAAGCGAATGACAGGCTGAATTTCCACAGGATTTGTTAACTCAGAAGATGACTATAGATTCTGGGCTGGAAACTTTCCTCTTCCCAGAGCTCTTGGATTCAGGAGCCTAGGCTTGCTCTCTGGGGTCTGAAGAAAGATGGTGGTTGAGGTAATGGAGGTGGTTTAACCTGTCTAGCACATGCTGCCTCCTTTCTCTCCCCTAGGGAGACTTGTTGCTTCAGCTAGGCTGGCTTGCCTGTCCCAAAGGTGGCAGCTTATGGGGATGACTGGCCAGCCCTTTCTCCACAGGGGCTGCTTCCCTGATGATGACTGGATGTGGGGGTTGAGCTGAAAGAGAGACTGGTTGTCTGTGTGGTTCTACAACTCCCTGGCTCTTGGACTAACTTGCCAGTTGGTGGCAGTTCTTCAGCATCTGGTGGTGGTAGTGATGAGGAAAGAGATCTCCTTCATGGTGATTGCTCCCCTCAATGATGACTGTGGGAGTCAGGCTAGAAATAGGGCTGGAGTGTGCTGCTATTCCCAAGGCTCTTGGGTTCAGGGACCTGGGCTATCTCCAGGTGCTATCTTGGGGTCCAAGGGAAGTTGATGCTCAAGGTGGTGATGATTTGACTTGCCTGACGCAGCTGCCTCCTATCTCTCCCTTCAGGTAAAGCAGACTATAGTAGACTTTTTCCAGGCCTTCAGCTATAAAAATTCCTAATCTTACTCCCTTCTGAGTTTTGGCTCTCAAGCTATCAATAATAACGTACCATTTTTTAAATTTTAAAAATTAAAAAAAATTTCCTCCTCTGTAACAACCAGCTTGTACATGTTTCAAGTATTATAAGTTTGTTTCTGCATCAATTTAAAACCATTACGATCATGTGGGAAATGATTTTGGTATTCATGCCGAGATTATGTCCAACTCTGACCATCTCTGACTAAGTGTTGTTTTCAGCCTACCACAAAGGTTCAACATTCAAGCTCAGTCACGTTCCCAAGGAATGGTCAGACCCCTGCACCTACTCTCATTTGCACCAGAGTAGTTCCCTTATTTCCCAGGGTTACCCTGTAACCATACTTCATCATCTGTGTGATCACATGATCAAGATGTTACAAAAATTTCTGATCTTGTCACACAAATGTCAGGCTATTTGAAAACTATGATTGCTCATGGCATGTGCCTCACAGCCATCACACCATCTTGAAACCATCATAGACTATCACAAACATTCTGCAGAAACTTTCTGTTGCCTCTTATTGCAGTAATATTAAAACTGTTTTCCAATTTCAATGTATCCTCTGCTTATGAGACTATCCCTCTATCTGGTGGATTTTCAAATGACCTGGTTGGCCACATTGGTCCTTCACTTAGAGGAGTTTCTATGATAGTGTAACCAATTCTCAGTCCATGGTAGAAAAGAAGAAAGTCAAGTTTGTATGTAAACACTTAAAAATGAAACAATGTATGCAATTGAACATCAAGTACTTTTATCTTTTAATATAGCACTTGGTATTAAGCAGCAGAATAATAAATATTTTACAACATAACTGGCCACTCGTTTTTGTCATGTGGCTAGTTGGCTAAAAACAAAAAATTAATTTCTTTCTCTCATCAAGAAGGCTTTACCTACCATTTTCCACCATGTGTTTTTGTGAGCAGGCGTTTTCACTTTATTATTGTTTTAAATTGAAACACAGAAATAAACTCAATGCAGAACTAGATTTAAGACTGTGTTTGATGTTGAGCCAAATAGGTGCAAATATTCATTCAAATAAAAAGTCCAACATCAAAATTAAAGTTCATATATGATTATTATATTGTGTTAAACATCTTCCAAGTTATAATTAATTTCATTAAAATGTTACTTATATTTAACAAAATATGTGATATAAAATTTAAAATGAAGTCTTGCAGATAATAATAAGCTTAGAGGTCTTGCTAGATGACTTCTAATTTTTATAGAATGTCTCACGTAAAACATTTGTAATTATTTTATAAATCATTTTATATTTAGCTTTCATAATTAAAGGTAGAATTAAATTTATATTTTAAAATTATATAATGTAAATTTTAACTTGGAGTTTTTTAAACCAAAAGTTATCATTATAGTTATTGTGAGCACTTAATAAATCTAAATACTATTATGAGTGGTATATTAAATTACCCTGGAGATTCACAACACCTTTTTTTTTGTTTATGTTAAAACAAACTACTAGCCTGACAGCTATTGAGATACCCACAGCAGCAATAGCAGTACAGGCCCTCTGCCTGCAGGATATTCACCCTCCACCTCTCAGATTACCTGGTGGCTGCCGCAAGCACTCCTTAGGGGGCAAGCTCTTGCCCTGAGGCAGTGAACAATAACAACACCCTTCCTTTTGAGTAGAGCAGAGTGGGTCTCGCAAGATGAATAGGCAGGGATTGTTTGTGATCCGTATCTCAGATCTCATTACATTATCTTTGTCCCCCCCCCAAACCCTCCCCTCTCTGGAACTTCCTCATTTCTGTCAAATCTATCACCATTCTTCCAATCACTCAGGTTCACGATCTCAGTGTCATCCTCAGCTTCTCATTATCACTCACCTCACATATTCAATAAGTTGTCAATGCCTGTGGTCTCTGGCTGCTCTCAGCATCTGTCTTCTCTCTACTCACATAGCTACCACCATATTTCAGATTCTCCTCCCTTCTTACCGGGATAATTTCAGTGATCTCCTAATTAGTCTCCCAGCTCAAGTCTCTTCCTTCTCCCAGAGATCCTCCACATGGCTACCAAATTGATTTTCCTAAAGTACAGGCCTAAGACCAGATATGACTTCATTTTTACATCATCCTTTTGAAATTTCTGTCTCTCTCATATGTTTTTAATGACATAATTATTAGTTCAGAAGTTCACTTACATAATTTGTAGATAAGTAAATAAATACATATTGGGATTGCATGCTCAAAAACTTTCGCTAATGGGGTATATGATCAAAAAATTTGGAGATCACTGCTTTAGGATGTGACTTGGACTAGATAGTGGCCAAAGTCCCTTCCAACTTTCAGATTCTGTGATAGTAGCTTGAGAAGATAGAAGGGTCAAGTCAAAAGGTTTTTTGTTTTGTTTTGAAGGGTGGGAGAGGCATCTGGGAAGGAACCTCTGGGAAAAGATGGAAGATTAGAAAAAAGGAAGATAGGCAAGCTCCCGAAACAGATGAAAAGGGTGAGAGCAAGAATACAAGTCGAAGTGTTGACCTTGGTTGGGAAGATGGGCCAGCTCTTCCTCTAAGACTATAGCAAAGGAAGAAAGGATGAAGGACAGCGTTGAGGAGCTTTGAGATGGAGATTAGAAGGATGGCCTCCACTTTCTCAATAATGTATGATTGGAAGTGCTTTCCTAAGAGGGAACAGCCACAGGGTAGGTAGTGTAAGAGATTTAGAAGATAGAGTAGAACCTGGCTGGGTCAGAGAGAGGATTCTAGAAACTGGAGGATTTCTCAAAGTTTGGGTAGTTGGGGGAGGGAGCTGGCCCTAATGCCATTTTCTTCTCTGATTCTCAGTTAGTCACCACTTTTTCTCATCCTCATTCTGCTTCTCTCCCACCTGCTGGGAAGGCAGGGCCCTAACTGACTCCAGTGCAGGAATAAAGAGAAAAGCCTATCATTGGGGCTGGCCAAGGCAAAAACATTTGTATGTCAAAGGTTTTGCTCCTAGAATGAAGGAATTAACGTTATTAGCAAGTCATTTCACAGGTAACTGGGGCTCTTTAGCCTGCACCCCCTTCTATGCAGTGGATCCCTGCCCCCTCTCTGAGGCCCTGAGTGAGGGGAAAAGAGGAGGTGATTGTTTATTAGCACCTCGGTGTGAATCTCCATTAGCACTTCAGTGCTAATAACATGGCCCAGACAGTTCTCCAGCTCCATAGCCAGCTGTAGTCCAGAGCTGAGAGAGATTGGGCTGGGAAGTAAGCCTTCTCCCACGCCCCCTTCCTGCTAGAGCTCCATCCTTCCCAGGAAACATTCCTTGTTTGTATACAGCTGCCATACACACCATATATTTTTGTCACATGTAGGAGGATGCCATCCATAAGTCTGGGCTCCAGCAGGACCTTCTGGGTATAGAGAGCTCTTGAAACTAGTTGCTTTCTGGACTAGAGCCGTTTCCTGCTTGTGCATTGTACCCCGGTTGACTTCCATAATGTGGTGAAACCAAATGTGCTTCCCCATGGGGCACCTTCACTCCATCCTCTGGGGAGAAGTGCCTCCCCTGAGAAGGCTCCCTGCATTTCCAAGGGCAAGACCCAGTGGGTGATGGGCCCTTCATGTGACAGCAGAATATCTGTCACCAAGCTTGTTGCTGTGGCATTGTAACTGGAAGAACATGAATTTAGTCCATTCTCTCTTCCTTCTCCTCTTACCTCGTTGAATTACTACCTATCTTTCAAACCCCAACTCACATACTTCCTCCTCCATGAAGCCCTCCCTGAACTTCTCTGGAGAGTACAACCTTTTTTTTTTTCCTCAACCCTCTTAGAACACTTTATTCTACAACTCTCTAATGTACTTAAGTAATAATGGATATCATACTTACCTTTGGTTTCTTACCTACTCCTCCCCCCTCCCCACTATAATCTGCATATGTCACTGAATCTATAATCTTGTTATGGATGTGGGTACTTCCATTCTTTGTACATATCACAGCCTATCCAAGCCTTCTCATTACATGAGATTCTAGTTCCATCTCCTATAAGGCTACTCAATGTGCTGGTAGCCTCCCTCTACATTGTAGCATTCTGTAGCCTTGGGGCTATTTGTTATCATTTGTTCTTGCCACATGACTGGGCCATCTCCTTTTCTGATCAAACATGGCCTAGATGATACCTTGTCTACTTCTTGTGTGAAAGTCATCATTGGTGACACACTACCCAAATTATGCCCACTACACAGAATTTCAATAAGGACAGAGATAGAAATATGTGGGGGTAACAAAGACAAGTACTTTAAGAAATGAGCCCACTAAGATGGTTTACTTTGATTCCTGGGGTCCAGCTGGCAATACCCAGAGAACCTAGGAATCATTGCCCAGTCAACATCACTTGAAAACTAGGTTAGGCACTAATGCGTTGTTGGTGGAGTTGTGAACTGATCCAACCATTCTGGAGAGCGATATTTAACTATGCTCAAAGGGCTATAAAAATGTGCATACTCTTTGACCCAACAATACCACTTCTAAGTCTGTATCCCACAGAGATCATACAAATGGGAAAAGGACCCACATGTACAAAAATATTTGTAGCATCTCTTTATGTGGTGGCAAAGAATTGGAAATTGAGGGGATGCTCATCAGTTGAGGAATGGCTGAACAAGTTGTGGTGTATGAATGTAATGGAATACTATTGTGCTATAAGAAATGATGACATATACCCACTTGAGCTCCTTAGACCAAAGGTGATAATGCAAGGATCCAAAACAACTCCAAAGGACTCATAATGGAAAATGCTGTCCACATCCAGAAAAAGCACTATGGAGTGATCACACAGCTTGGAGGAGAGGAGTCACCAAAGTTGATGGAGAAGATCCATGTTTGGGACTTTCCCAGAAATAGGACTTGTCTCTAAAATGAAAAGCACTATGGAATGATCACACATCTTAGAGGAGAGGAGTCACCAAAGTTGATAGAGAAGATCCATGTTCGGGACTTTCCAAGAAATAGGACCTATCTCCAAAATGAAAAGTGTTACAGAGTCTTCTAATTTTCTTATTTGAGAGAAGGTCTGTGGATAGTGGTCTTTTCTCTGCTTAGGAAGCAATGTGGCACGGTGGAAAAAGTATTGAACTTGGAGTTCAATATTGGCTCTGTTTTTTACTAAGTACGTGACTTTGGGCTACATTTCTGAGTCATAGCTTCATCATCTGTAAAATGAGGGAGTTGGAATAGACGATGACTAAGGTCATTTCCAAAGCTGCATCTATTAATCTGTAAATCTTATCTTCATGGACACACGGCTACAGCTGGGGCTTCCACTTTCCTCAGCTGATGCTATCTCCTCAGATGATATCTACCCTGACCTTGACCAATATTCAAAACAGATCTGCCCTTGCCCGTGAATAGAATAGCTCAAAAACACTTTAATGGAAAGTGCCCTGGCATGAGAATCAGAAGACCTGGGCTCTGTTACTGGATCTGCCGCTGACTGTTTGGCTTTAGGTAAATCAGTTACCCTCTCTGAGCTTCATTTTCGTCATCTGTAAAATTAGGGATTAGACTAGTTGACCTCCGACATCCTGTCCAGTTCTATGATTGTCTTCTTTCAATTTTCCTTCTTTTTTTCTTATAGAAAAGCACTTTATAAATCCAAGAAGTCGTGAATGTACTACTGATGTAATTTTCATTCTTCTCTTATGGGGTGAGGTATGAACCAGTGTCTTAATAATAGGCAGAAGTCACTTTCTTCTAATCAGTTATTCTATACTAGTGTTGAGGAGTTCAGTTTAATTCCATTGAAGCTGATTAAATGTCAGATACCATACTAGAAAGATGCTCTGGGGGGGACGCCGAAGAAGCATAGGACAGTCTCTGCCCTCTAGGAGGTCACATTCTAATTGAAGAGACAAGACACATAGACATGGTATAACTAAAAAAGAATACATGGCAATAATTTATGTACCAAATCAAATGGTAGAGAAAGTGCTATAGCAGATATGGTTTAATTCAATATTGACAAGGCACTTTCTAGCAAAGGATACAAAGATGTAACACAAACCCTGCTGTCAGGAGCTTACAATAGAATTGTTTTTAGATCCAAATTACAACTCACCTCTGCTACTTTATCTGTCTAAGTTGGTTTCCTCATGAGTAACCTGAGAGGATTGGACTAGATGAAGGATTCTTAACCTAAGATCTGTGAATGTGTTTTTAAAATATTATGATGATTTCCCCAAATGATAAACGGTCAAAGGATGTGAATAGGCAGTTTTCAGATGGAGAAAATAAAGCTATCTATAGTCATATAAAAAAACCATTCTAAATCACTATTGATCAGAGAAATGCAAATGAAAACTCTGAGGTACCACCTCACACTTATCACATTGGCTAATATGACAGAAAAGGAAAATGATAAATGTTGGAGATGATGTGGGAAATTTGGGACACCAATGTATTGTTGGTGGAGTTGTGAACTGAGCCAGCCATTCTGGAGAACAGTTTGGAATCATGCCCAAAGGGCAATCCAACTGTGCATATGTTTTGATGCAGCAATACCACTACTAGGTCTGTATCCCAAAGAGATCATATAAAAGGGAATAGGACCTATATATACAAAGATATTTATAGCAACACTTTTTGTGGTGGCAAAGAATTGGAAATTGAGGGAATGTCCATCATTTGGGGATGGCTGAACAAGTTGTGGTATATGAAGGCAGTGGAATACTGTCGTGATAAGAAATGATGAGCAGGTGGATTTCAGAAAAACCTCACAGGGATTGATGCTGAATGAAGTGAGCAGAACCAGGAGAACACTGTACACAGTAACATTGTGCAATGATCAACTTTGGTAGACTTAGCTCTTCTCAGCAATACAATGATCCAAGACAATTCCAAGAGACTCATGATGGAAAGTGCTATCCACATCCAAAGAAACAACTATGGAGTCTGAATACAGATCAAAGCATATTATTTTCACTCTTTTTTTGTTTGATTGTTTTTTATGGCTTTTCCTTTTTGTTCTGTTTCTTCTTTTACAACATGACTAATGTAGAAATATGTTTCCATGATTGCACATGTATAACCTACATGAGATTGCTTGCCATTTTGATGAGGGGGGAGGGAAGGGAAGGAGGGAGAAAAATTTGGAACTCAAAATCTTATAAAAATGAATGTTGAAAACTATCTTTACATGTCATTGGAAAAAATAAAATACTATTTACAAAAATATTATGATGACTGTATTTTAAAGTGATTGGTTTTCTTCATAATCTTATATATTTTATTTTGTGCATTTAAATACTTCATTCTGAGAAGGGTTCACCAGAGTAGGCTTCCCCGGACTTCCAGACTGCCCATGACACACACACAAAAAATTAAGAACACCTAGTCACTAGATGGTCTCTAAGGTTCCTTCCAGATATAAATCTTATAATCCTTAAGGGAGTCAAACTCAAGCCTATAGGTACAGGCTGAAGGTGCACTTAGGTGTCCCAGATAACCCTGAAACACAGAACTAGTGTAAGCAGCCCACATCAATTTCTGTTCTGTCTTCAGCCCTTAGAAAGACAAAGCATTACTTTACCAACCCACTGACAGAGTGTAGTTTAAAATTTTACCCCACCAGGTTGCACTATATTCCAACTTGGGGGGTGGGGGTGGCCCTTGGTGCAAAGATTCTATGTTCATGTGCAAAAAGCCCCAATCCTCAGACTTTAAAAAGACCCAGAAGGAAAGAAAGTCTTACTGATCAATCTGGTTCTGAATGACCCTAAGATAAAACTAAATTATCACTTAGGACTATTAAAATGATGAAATCTATGGTCTACCCCAACCCTGCAGGAAATTTCCTGCTCTCTATACCTACTCTGTATCTATAAGCAACTTTGTTGTGGCCATGTGGTTTATTAAACATAGTAAATAAAATCGCAAAGAGATTGTCAAGGGCTCCACTCCTAGTTTCTCCCAATCATCTTCAAACATCTTCCTATTTACCCTCTTACCTCCATGGAGTGATTGGGGAACAGTCTTGTACTACCTGCTACTGCAGGTTATAAAAAGGATTAAGGGAGAAGCTGTCCATGACTATAAGCACAGGAAAGTAGGGGATACATACAGATATACATACATACACACACACACATATGCGTGTATGTATTGAGAGAAGAGGGGTATGATGAGAGTGGAAAGGGGGCACCAGGTTTTAGAATGACCTTTTTACCAGTCACTGACATTTCTGAACTTCACCTGATTCAGGCTCTGCTTCCCAACTCTGGTTCCTAACTGAGAGCTCAGAACCAGATCTCCTGGTCTCCTTGGACCAGAGTCTAGGTCTCAGCCAGCTACCACTCAGTGGGCTCAAAGCTCCTGACCTGACTGCCATTGCTTTCTCTACCCCTGTGCTGCACAAATGGCTATTTGAAAGTTTTGGCATTGCAAAATGCTTGTTGGTGACTTGACTTTCCTACCCTATTATGTATTATTCCCACTCTTGCATTGCACAGTTCATCCCACCTGGCCTTCTTGCAGCTTTTCACACACGACACTAGTACACCTCCCATCTCTCCTCCTGGAATGTACTTGCACCTTGCCTCTGCCTTTTAGAATCTTTTTTTCCTTCAAAACTGTTCAAGCATCACCTGATACAGGAAGCTTTTCCTAATTGCTGGCCCTCCTCTTCTCTTTTTATCTTCCTCCTCCTTTTCCCAGATTTACATAGCGTATATATATATATATGTGTGTGTGTGTGTGTGTGTGTGTGTGTGTGTGTGTGTGTGTGTATGTATATATATGTGTGTGTGTATATATATATGTACATATATATGCTATGTAATTAAATATATGCACATATACACACTTTTGTTATTGTTGTTCAGTTATTTCAGTCATGTCCAACTCTTTGAGATCCCATTTGGGGTTTTCTTGGCAAAGAACTACTAGAGTGGTTTGCCAGTTCCTTCTCCAGCTCATTTGATAGATGAAGAAACTGAGGGGAACAGGGTTAAGTGGCTTGCCCAGGGTCACACAGCTAGTATGTGTCTGAGACCAGATTTGAAATGAGGAAGATGATGCTTCTTGACTCCAAGCCTGGTACTCTATCCATTTTGCCACCTAACTGCCCCCCATATACGTATGTGTGTATATGTAATAGTATATTTAATTATTACATATTGTCTCCCCCTTCCCTTGAGGGCAGGGAGTGTTTGTCTCTGCATTTCCAGTGTCTGGTTCAGTGCCTGGCACGTAGTATACACTTAATAAATGTATGCTGATTGATTGGTTGATTAATCAAATCAGCATCCACCCTGGGGAGGGGAAAATGAGAAAAGACAGTCACAAGATTTCTATGTCTAAATGAAGTTTATTAAAGGAAATTTTTTTTAGTCATCTGGAAAGAGAAGGGGTATTTCAGTCTTCTAAATCTACATTTAAATTGCAGTCTAGATGTAGCTTCCCAGGTTTCCTCTTTTGTATATAAGCAGTGAGTATTTAGAGGTGCTCCTCGGATCTGGGGAGGCTCCAGAGGGGTGACTGATGGGGAAGCAAGGTGTTATCTGTTTCCTCTGCTTTCAGGCCCATTCTTTGGAATTTTTGAGCATTGTAATTAGTTGTTAGGACAAAGGAGGGAGGTAAGCAAAAGGGTAGATAGTATGACTCATCATCCCATGGTTAATTTTGGACTTTGTTCACATAGAGATAGGAGCCTGCTCTTGACTTGGCCAGGTTTCTGAGAAACTCCCCTGCACAGGTGGTCATGAGCTCATATAAAGAATGAAGATTCCAAAGTTTCATGTTCATGACCTGAATTTCTGACTTAACTCAACCCTCATGAACCAGTCTCCAAAGCTGAAAACATGCTATAGGAGCAATGAGAATGTTAATATTCATTCTAGGTTTTTTATTCAGTACTTTACACATTAGAGTGTCTTGCATCTGTGATATGGGTCAGTAGGCAACTGCCCATAGAGTAGTTGAGTGGGCCCTAGGGGCAGCTGGGTGCCGCAGTAAGTAGAACACAACCCTGGAGTCAGGAGGACCTGAGTTCAAATCTGGCCTCAGACACTTGACACATGTACTAGCTGTGTGACCTTGGGCAAGTCACTTAGCCTCAATTGCCTTGCCCAAAAAACAAAAACAAACAAACAAACAAAAGAGTGGGCCCTAACATGGGGCAACAGACTGTTCAAAGGCACATGGATGAGAGAAGAATAACAAATAGCAGAGAGGCTTATTTGGCTGAATTGTTGAGTGTATGAAGGGAGCTACCGTATAATAAATAAGTCTGGAAAGATAAGGGAGAGCCAGACTGTGAAGTATGAAAAAGATGAATTTGCATTTGATCCTAGAGGTCATTGGAGCTTTTTGAGCAAGAGGAGTAACATGATGACACCTGTAATTAAAGAATGTCATTTTGGCAGCTGTGCAAAGAAATGGATTGGAAAGGGGAGAGACCTAAGGAGACAACTGCAGGGGAGAGATAATAAGGGCATGAAATGGGGTGAGACTGGAGAGAGTGGGGCAGATGTCAGAGGTGTTGAGATGTTGAAGATGTAGACTCAACAAGATGTACCAACTGATTGGCTATGAGGTATGAGAGGAAGAGTGGGAGGGCTATGACTCATGACTCCAAAGTTGTGAACCTGAGCTACTAGAAAGATAATGGTACCCTCAACAAAACAAGAAGAAAGAAAGGAAGAAAGAAACAAAGAAACAGAGAGAAGGAAGGAATAGAAAAGAAACAAGTAGGAGAAGCTGGGAGAAATAAGAGGTAGAATGTGACTCAATAAAGAGAATAATGATTTTAACTGGGGGTGGGAGTGGGGAATATAGAATCTACAGACCCTGATCTTGAGCAGAAGCAGCTAGTAAAAAAGGGAATAAGTGATGATAAAGAGAACAGTATATTAAAGCTGATCTAAGCTGTCCTCAAATAGTTGTTTGATCTTGGGAAAGTCACCCATATCTGTGTAGAAATGGTAGTCCTATCCCTTTGAGTCCTTGGTGCCAGCTAAGTGTTCAGGGTTATAAATTTGTATATATGAGCCTTTGACCTTTGTAAACTTCATTCAGCAACTAAATTCAATCCTAATGTCTTTAAGAGCTGGTGATACAAAGACAAAAATGAAATTGTCCCTGCCCTCGGGAAAGAGAGAAAGGGAATGAGGATTTATATATGCCTACTATTTACCAATCACTATACTAAGCACTTTTTTTAAAAACAAGTATCTCATATGATCCTCACAGCAAACCTGTGAGGTAAGTGCTATTATTATCCCCATTTTACAACTGAGGAAAATGAGGCAAACAGAGGTTAAGTGACTTGTTTAGGGGTCACTCAGCTAGTAAGTGTCTGAGGCTAGATTTGAACTCAAGACCACCCGTACCATGAGCTTCCTCAGGAGCTGTCCTAAGAATCCCATTCCACCCTATATGCTGGACCAAGATCTTCACTGACCTGCTGATTCTCCACATCCCTTCCACCCATAAACTCAAATTAAAGTCTGGGGCATTCCATGGATTCAGAGCCCAAGATTTCCCCTGTCTGCTTCAAAGCCCTTAGGTTAATTTTGTGGAAGGAAGTATTTCTGGGACCCAATTTCTGACAAGTCCCTTTCACTTTCTTCTCGTGCACTTCATTCTCTAATAAAGATATTCATTTATTCATTCAAACAACAAACATTTAATGATCATATATCCCACAGTGATAAAGGAGAGAAATTCTTAGTGGGTAGAAAGGTACCTATACTTTTTTTAATGAAGAAGAAATTATGATATTAAATGAAGTACTGTATATATTAAATGAAATTATTACATTCAGTAGTATGTAAACTCCTGGAGAGTAGGGACTATTGATTTTTCTTAATTGAATTGAATCCCCTACTCTTTGTACAAAAACCCCTTCAATTGACCAGGGTGAGAACTGCCCTTTAAACTTTGACCAGGAATGGTAGATGATTGGAGGGGGTAACACCCCCACAAATATTCTGCCTCTCTGGTATGGAGGTGCAAAAGAGGAAAAGCTCTTAGGAAAGAGTGGTCGGTCATTGTCGTCCCCATACACACAGAAGACTCAGACTGCAAAAAGGGCCTTAGATAAAGAATGTATGCCTTTACCTGAGGCAGAAGGAATTTTCCATTTACGACATTCTAAAGCAGCTTATTTATTATTTACAAATAAATAAATACAGAGGAGGCACTCCCTCCATCCTTCCCTCTCCATCCCTTAGGCCCAATGTGCCAGTTAATCCCTCCAGGTCCTAACCCCTTCTCCTGGGGAAATGCAGATAGTCTTTTTCCCAGGTGGTATTTCAAGATCACACCTGGGCGGGTAGCACCTGGCTTTCCAATGATTGGGGGACTGGAGCCAAAGTCCTTAGCCGCATATTGAAACCCAGATATAAGTGAGCTCAGCTCAAATTAAAGGCAGCCTAGAGTCTTTAACCAGGATCTTGCTCCTGCCTTCTCGCTCCATCCCCAACCTTGATCTTAATTCTCTAAAGTCAAACTCTTCGATTCCGAATCTCTGAAGAATGTTGACTTGGCCTGGAGGAGGTGGGTCAACCGCTTCCGCCGGGCTGTAGAAGGCAGTGGAGGGTTGAGCGTCGTCATCCGTGGGGCTGAACTTCCCACTCGAGCTCTGATCTTTCGAGAGCCTGGTCATTCCTGTGGTAGGAGAGGCACCCAGGTCTCCAGCAAGGATAGCACGTCTCCGGGAAAGATCTGTAGGGGACAGGAGGTAGAGGCATCTTGGTCAGAAATGTAGTACCCTCGGGCGCCACCTCCCCGGGGTCCCAGGCGCCTCCCTCTGCAGGAGGGTGCAAGAGATAGGGATATAGTCAGGGAGTCCTTGGGTGATAGAAAAAAACCACTAATGGGCTACCACAATGAGGAAAGCTCCGACCACTGAATTCTTTTTTTCTGTTTCCTTTCTCCCTTTCCCTCCCCACTTTCTTGAAGTCCACTTTTGGTAAAGTCAAAATACACACATTTCGGGGCTAAGGGAGATGGGCTGGGATGACATGAACGAGGCTAGATTTTACTCAGTGAAAAAGAGAGGATTCAAGGAGTCGTGAATTTTATTCCCTGGCCAAGTTCTGACACAGGATAGCAATCCTAGCCTGTCCTCTCTTCCCCTCTCCACAGGCTGGTCCCTATCCTTTGCTCAGTTTCCACTTTGGGCTAGTTAAGCAGTAGGTCACCGGAGCTAGACTGGTGCTCAGCCCCCAGACAAAACTGTGGGAGTCAGCAGAGAAAACTTGGAAGCGAATAACTGGCCCAAGCCGTATCTACTCCGGGCAGAAGGAGGGGAGGGGACGCGAGGAAGACTAGCTGGAAGTGACCAAGGACCCGGGGAATGGGGAAAAGGCGGGAAAGTGATACGCACCGAGGACGAGTCCAGATTTGCCACCTGCTCTTCTAGGAGCAAAGTATCAGCATCAAGGATCTGCCCCCCGCATCTCTCGAGCTGGGGTGGGACCGCCGGACAGGAAGGTGGGGACTCCCAGCCGTCGGGAAGCTGGGGAGAGCGGGTCTCAGGGACCGGGGAGGCCGGGCTGAGGCCATGGGTCCATTCAGAGCAGCAGCCCAGTCCATTGGGGCAGAGTGGGCAGCCCCGGGGTGCAGCCTCGCTCCTCCGGTGCCTCAAACTCTCCTCGCTGAGTCCCAGCAGGGCCGACAGGTGGCCAATGTAGCGAATAGCCAGGCGAAGGGTCTCGATCTTGGTCAGGCTCTGGCCGGCCGGCGCCACCGACGGTGGCAGGTAGCGCCGCAGGTCATGCAGCGCCCGGGACAGGTTGCGCATCCGCAACTTCTCCCGCTCGCTGGCGCTCTGCCGCTGCCCACTGCCCAGGCGGCCCCTGCCAGCTCGCCGGCCGGTCCCCGTCCTGGTGCTGGGCGGCTTGGGAGTGTGGCCATCTGGGAGGAAGCGGGCTTGGGGTCCCGGGGGGGAGAGGCCCCAGGAGTCCGAGGAGGAAGCTGGAGAGCAGCTGCAGTCGCCCTCCGACGGCAGCGGCTGCAGCGGGGGCGCAGCCCCCCAACCCCAGCCTTGAGGAAGGAGCCAGGAGTCTGAGCTGAGCAGCGAAGCCGGAGAGTGGGCCATAGCGGAGACCAGGGGCGTCTGAGGAGCTAGTGGGGCTCGCAGCCCGCTTTATCCGGAGCCTGGAGGTGTGAAATAGCACCTTCCAGGCCCCATCAGCACATCAAAGCCGAGCAGGGCTGGGGCCCGAGGGACTAGCCCTTTGAACCTGGGGTGTCGAATTTAACCCGGGTTGGTCAGCGTGGGGCACGGCTGGATGGCCATCTGCGAGCCGGAGCGAGGCCACCTCTCCTCGGCCACCAGCCTGCGGTCCCCCTACTCTAGCCCTTAACCCATGTTCCTTGAGTATGTGCACCGGGCATGGGGGCAGCAGGGGGTTCCCAGCAGTGAGGAGAGACGCTGGGGACCTGGCACAAGGGTGAACTCAGAGCTCTGGACGCAGGTGTAAAGGCCGCAGGAAAGAGCCTGGGGGAGGGGGCTGGCGCCTGTCCCTCTTGTTTCCACCGGATCTACCAGGACCGCGGACAGCTAGGGCTGAGCGACCCAGGCTGAGGGTATAGGTGGGAGGAAGGGGGAAGGGAAGAGAGGAGGGAGCGGAAGAGGAACACCTTCCCGTGCTGCGAGGCTGGGCTCAGTGGAGGCATCTCCACATCTCCACTGGGCTGGTAAGGTTTTAAAAGGAATGAATACGGTTGGCTATTGAGAACTCTAGGCGTGACCTGTGTATATATGTGTCAGTTATTCTGTCTTTTGAGGACCCTGGGAGGCAGCCTAGTATGGTGCAAGGGGCCTGGCTTTAAATTCAGGCTCTGCTACTAACTTACCTGTTCGACCTTGGACAGGTTGTCGTACTGCACTGGGCCTGGACTTCCTCATCTGTAAGTAGGGCCCCTTGGCCTTGCCCAGGAGTCCGGGATACTGAAGGGTAGTTATGTGATTGCATGTGATCTGTGATTGTATGATCTTAAACATGATTTATGATAAACATAGATCCTATGATCTAGCTGTGTGACCCTGGGCAAGTAACTTAACCTTTATCTACCTCGATTTCCTGATCTGTAAAATAGGGATAATAATAACACCTCCCAAGGTTATTGTTGTGAGGATCAAATGATGAAATATTTGTAAAAGTATAATGACTGGAATATGGTAGTCACTTAATAAATGTTCACTTCCAGTTGATCAAAGGGTCATAGATTTAGAGCTGAAAGGAACCTCGGAGAGGTTAGATTTGGTTTCCTTAGGATGCAGTTGGGAAAAATTAGTTAGCTAAATAATTATATGGTAATGAGTTTAAATTATAATCCTCCTCCACACCTCAGCGTGGATTGGGAATGGAGGTCTCTCTGGTCTGCTCTGCTGGTCTCACTGAGCTGGAAAACTTCCTGTAGAGGCCAGCCTGTAGGTTGCGAGAGCCTGGGATTGGAAGAATAGAGCAGTGAGCTGGATCTAGAATGTCTATTGCATCAAATTTGTAAAGTAGATTGGTAGATTTCCTGAGATGGAGGATGCTATCCTCCTTTGTAGTCAAGAGAGAGCTGGAGGCTCTTAGCCTAGAAAATCTCAAACTGAAGTCAGAAGAGCTCAGGAAGTTCAGAGACACTTCCTCTGGGTCCAGGTGTATTTCTTTTATTAACACTTCAAAGTACGTTGTCATGAATTTGTCAGTTTTCTTTTCCCCCCTAAATAATTGTAGACAGCCATTCTCCTGCTTCAGTCTCATTCGGTTTTGTTAATGTAGAGATCATGAACTGAAACCCCACTTCTGAGAGGGAGAATAAAAAGAACAGGAGTTCTTAATCTTTTTGGTGTCATGGACCTCTGTCAACTGGTGAATGAAACATATGGCCCCTTTCTTGGAATACTGTTTTTTAGTAGTTGAAGAAAATGCTAAATTTAGCTAGAGATTAGTGAAAATAAAGATGTGTTTTTTCCCATCCAAGTTTGCAAGCTTCCTGAAATCTATCCATAGACCCTTTGGGAATCTGAAAACTCCAAGTTAAGAACCCCTGAAATGGAAACATGGGTCTGGATCTTTTGGGGTCTGGCCATTGGGAGAGACCTTCACTATATCAGCAATAGAACCAGGGACAGAGAATTGTGCTACCTCACTTAGAAGACCGTCTTCACCAGTGGAAGCAAAGTATTTACAGTACATCCCTAAATAATGTTTTTAAATTCCACCACCCCAACCCCATTTTTAAATCGTGCTCTCTGTCTGCTTCTAAATCACTGAAAGCTTTGAGACTCCACTAAATGGAACACATTTAGCTTTCTTTACTTGTCACAAAATAAACACCTACTTTCAATGGAGATCAGAATTTTCTAGCAATAAAACTAAGTTATGTTAGAGAAGTGACCTCATTGTACCTTCTATGAGTTTCACTGTAACTAGGTAGGTGTCTATTTGGCTTACCATTGGCCAAGCTGCTTCCCATTTTTCTTTGCCTGTCCAAGTCCTACCTATTTTTTGAAGCCCAGCTGTCCCAATTCCTCTGCAGTGCATTCAGTGAGGAATCCACTCTCTACTACTAAATCTAACACTTTATAACAAAACCTACTAGACTATAAGTTTCTTGAAAGAAGGGATTATATTTATATTTTATCTCCCCTAGTGCCTAGGACAACATATTGCACACAATAGGAGATAAGTATTTGTTTTGTTTTTTTAATATTTAAGTGACTGTCATTCTCTAATGTTTCAAGTTCAAATTTTTTTCTTTAATTTAATTATAAGATACTTAAAAGCAGGGATGATTATATGTACTCTTCCCCACCAGCAAAATAAGGAGGGAGATTGAACTAGGTTATCCCTAAGGTGTCTTATAGCTCAGATCCTCTGACTTTGGATGAGGGATCTCCCATAATACTAAGCACAGTGTAATGAGCTGCCTGACTGATCTCCCTCTGCCTTGTGGAACAGCAACTATCTAGGCTTTCCCTGCTTTTTGATCTCCCACATAATGATTTTCTCTCCTAAGCACTACTTTCCCAGGTTGCTACTGCCCTTGATGACATTGTCCCTTCATCCCACATTTTCTTTTCTATTCACAGATTCTCTGGGATGGAAAGGCCTTCAGGGATCACGGTATCTGCAAAGCCTCCTCTAAGTAATCCCCAACAAGTGGTCATCTAACCTTCACCTGAAATCCTCCAGTGACTCACAATCCCTAAGGGATCCTATTCCACTTTTGAATGTCTCAAAATGGTTGGAAGGATTTCCTTATTTTAAGCCTAAATCTACCTCCCTACCTCCCTCTGCGTCAATCTTTATCCTACCTGAAAGCCTTGATTGAAGATAACTGTTGATCAACTAATCCTTCTCTTCTCCAAGATAAACATCTCCATAATAAATGATTATCCTATTGTCTACTCCCTAGTATTCTCTTCAAATCTCTCCCCATTTCTGAACTATCCACCCATTTTAATAACATTTCATTATTTTTCCCAATTACATGTAAAACAATTTTTTTTTAATTTTGAGGTCTAAATTCTCTCCCTCTCTCTCATATCCCCTCTCTAAGAAGGTAAACAATTTGATATAGGTTATACATGTGCAAGCATGCAAAATATAATCACATAGTTATGTTGTAAAAGAAAATGCCAACTAAAAAAAAAACCCCAAAAATAAAATGAAAAGTAGTATGCTTCAGTCTGCATTCAGACTTCATCAGTTCTTTCTCTCGAGGTAGATAGCATTTTTCATCATGAGTCCTTTAGAATTGTCTTGGATCATTCTATGGCTGAGAATTACTAAGTCATTCACAGTTGATCATAGTACAATATTGCTGTTACTATGTGCAATGTTCTCCTGGTTCTGCTCACTTCCCTTTGCATCAGTTCATGTAAGTCTTTCCAGAGTTTTCTAAAACCACCCTGCTCATCATTTCTTACAGCACGATAGTATTCCATTACAATCATATACCACACCTTGTTCAGGCATTCCCTGATTGATGGGCATCTTCCCGATTTCCAATTCTTTGCTGCCACAAAAAGAGCTGCTGTAAATATTTTTGTACAAATAGGTCCTTTTTAAAAATCTCTTTGTATCCCCCAATTTTAAAAGCGATTTTCTGAAAGCACGGGTTAGAATTAGGGTTAGAAACATCACTTGATAAACTACAATAGCTTCATACAGAATCAAATATCAATTCCTCTGGCTTTGTTGTTTTTTTTTTAATGTTTTCATGTTTTCAACATTCAGGTTCATAAAATTTTGAGCTCCAAATTTTTCTTCCTCCTTCTCTTCTCTCCTCCCTCCCCAAGACAGCAAGCAGTCTGATACAGGTTATATAAACTCCTCTGTTTACAAAGTCTTTCACACCCTGGCCCAACCTACCTGATTACATGTTATTTATTTCAAACATACCACAGTCCAATCAAACTGGCCTTTTTTCCTACTTCTCAAACATGACATTTTCCCTTCTCCATGCCTGGAATACATTCCCCTCCTCATCTCCAGGGATTATAATCTCTAGCTCAGCTCAGGATCCGTCCACCTCTATATGAAGCCTTTTGTGATCCCACCCACCTACTAATGCCTTCTCCTCAAATTTACCTGGTGTCTACTGTGTATCTACTTATGTTGTCTCCTCTCACTAGATTGTAAGCTCCTGGTGGGCAGGCAACTCCTAGAACAATCCCTAAATTAATAAATTCTTATGGATTACTTGTTTAAAAGCAAAATCTTCTTTTTCCCTCTCAGCTCCAACTTTTACTCCCCTTAGTGCTTCTCTCATCTCCTTTTCCTTTCCATCCTTCACTAATGCCTGCTTGGAGGAAGGGCTCTAGAGAAATGTCTTCAGGAATGCATTCTTGGCTCTGTGCATTTACTATTTTTATCAATGACATGGATAAAGACCTAGATGGTGTGGTGCAGTGTAAACAGCCCTTGACTTGAATTTAGAACCCTTGATTCAACTCTTTCTTCTGATACTAGTTAAACCATTGAATCTCTTAGCCTTTTTCCTCATCTGTGAAATGGGGATAATATGTAAGGCTTAAATGAGATAATCTAAAGTATTCTGCAAGCTTTAAAGCATTATGTAAATATCACTTAGAATTATTATGACATTCTTATCAAATTTGCAGATAAAGCTGAAAAAGGTCTCAAAATACTAACAGTGAGTTGGACTCTAATAAGATGAAATTTAGTAAACATGAGAATTCTTGCTCTTGGGTTCAGAAAATCAACTTTCCAAAAGAAAGTTGGGGAAAACATGATTAGAAACAATTTTTCTGTAAAAAAAAACTGATATAGTATAATGAGCTTTCAGTCCATGTGATAGGAGAATTGATTGAAGGAACTGCAAATGCTTAGCCTAGATAACAATAGACTTGGGGCAAACATGATAACTGTCCGAGTAATCCAAGAGTTGATTTGTGCAAGGATTAGACTTGTTATACTTGGTCCAAGAGGAAGTAACTAGGAGCAATGATTAGAAGTTAGAGTGGCAGATTTAGCTTTGAAGGGTGTAAAGAAAAATTTCCTAACAAATATAGCTGGCCAAAAGGGGAGGGGAGATGCTTTGGGAGGTAGGGGGTTCCGTATCATAAAAGGTCTTTCTGAACTGGCTAGATGACTAGTTGGTGATTTTGTAGAGAAGATTCTTAGTCAAGTTTGACTAGATTGTTTCTGAGAGTACCTTCCTACTCTGGAATTCTGAGACTCTTCCCTTTCTTGTTAGTCCTTGTCTCTTCCCAATCACCCACAAAGTAACTTGACTTCCCCCAACACACACCAATCACAGACAGTGCCTCACCCCCACCAGTTACTTCTCACAAAGTACAAACTCTTCTCTGAAGGGTTGGTTGGAGGAGAAAGGATGGGGCATCCATTCATTTTGGAGCCATTCTGTTGCCAGAGATAACTCACAGAAAGCTACGTGATCATCCATAAACTCTTTGTTTCCAGAAACATCACCCTGACTCTCTGTCAGCTTCAGGCTATGTCAAAGGTAATTGCTAAACTTCGAAAACTACTCACTGAAAAGATCTGTCTAAAACAGAGTTCAATGTCTTTGGCCTTTTAGATCGAGCTGAGGTGAACCTGAGTTTCAGATAGAGACATCTGTCTCCAAAGGCTGAAGTCAAATCAGTGATGTAACTAGGCAGGAGTAAATGAGATGGCTATTCCAAGATACAGAATCGGAAGTGGTGATGACATTGAAAAGACTAAAGATGCTTCTCAGGTGTAAAGGGACTTGAAAGGCAAGTATTTGGTACCTCCTTTTCTCTAAATCTGAATGTGCAAAAGTGTACACTGTAATTCAGAGGGTCAAATAATATTGATGAGGACCACTTTTCAAGAACAGAAAAGATAAAGAAAGGATAGGAGAGTAGGTAGAAATGTTCAGCAAGGAGGGAAGCTTGAAGAAGTCGTGAGAGACTGGGTTAAACAGGAATTCTTCCATATTGGTACCAGGCTTTGGGGACCAAAGTGGAGTCCACTAATTGGTAGGACATACAACTATTTTTAAAATTTCCCCTCCTTAAGCAAAGGCAATCTCAGGACAAAGAGAGCCTTGAGGCACTACACTGAAGACTTTCCAATTTGCCATTCATCCATTAATAAGAAAGTATAGCTGCCTCAGTTGCCTCATCTGTCAAGTGAGCTGGAGAAGGAAATGGCCAACCACTCCAGTGTCTTTGCCAAGAAAACCCCAAACTCCAAGAGCCTGACACAACTGAAATGACTGAACAACAAATAATGATATGTTGCACTGTAATCCCTTCATCTAAGATACGGAGTCTTTCTCTACCAATGGTGGTTGGCAACTCTCTCTCATTTAGGGAATTGCCCGGGGCACTAAAAGGTTCAGTAACTTGCCCACTTTGACACTGCTAGTATATGTCAGATGGCACTTGAACCAAAGTCAGCCAAATGTCATTACTGAAAGGTCCTTGTTAAGGGAACTGTGGATGGGGGTCCTTGGAAGTCAGAGTTGATCAAGGCCTCCACCAGCACAAGGAGGCATTAGGGCCAATAGATAGATTCCTGGAAAAGTTCTGAGATTCATGTCCCACTTGTTCCTCCCGTCTGATTTGAATGTTTTGGGTTTTTTTCCTTGCCAGCCCTCTAAGGTTAAGATTTAAGGTTTCCAGGAAATCTCTAGGGATCTCTGTGGCTTTTTGGATTTTTCTCTGACTCAAAGCAAAGCTTTCAGCCTCCACTCCTGAGCGTCTCCTCCAGTCATGCTGAAGCCTGCATGCCATTTATCTGTGTGTTGTTTGTTTGTTTCAATTAGCAAGCTTTTAAAAATTAATCTGTCCCTCCCACTGCCCCACTCCCCACTGAGCAAATAAAAAATACCAACCTGAAAAACAAAACCTTTGGTAAACAAGTCCTGCAAAACAAATTCCCACATTAGCCATGTCTAAAAATGCCTATCTCTCTTCACATTTTAAGTTCTTCGCCTCTCTGAAAGATGAGTGTCGTGTTCCATCTTGATTCTTTGGATAATTTGTCATCATGCCGATCTGCATTCTAAAGTCTTTCAAAGTTGTTTTTCTCTGTGAATGTTATCATGGTATGGATTGTTCTGCTAGTTCTGATCCCTTCGCTCTGCTATCAGTTCATAGAGAGCTTCCGGTTTCCTCTGAAACCATCCATTTCATCATTTCCTATGGCACAATAAAATTATATTACCTTCACATCTGTTCCCCAATAGGATGGCACCCCCTTAGTTTCCAATTTTTAGCTACCATGAAAAGAACCTAAAGGCCAATTTAAAGTCAATGAGACCAAAGGGACAACCATCTTAAAAATCCCCCCTGCTTGATCAAAGGCAGCCCTAGACCAAGTCTGTTGTAATTCGTTAGTTTTCCTACTGAAGTAATTAAGCTGGTCCTCCCCACATGACCAGTTATGAGAGGAAAGCCTGAAACCTAGAAGGTGATGAGTCCTTTTCAACATAACAACTTCAGGTATTTGACTTCTTAGGGATCGGGCTATGTTGCAGTTTCTTACATATGGCCCTTCAACCCTCTACTAGATAAAGTCCAGCAACCTAAACCCTAGCATTCATGGCCCTTCCTTCACCATGTGGGTCCAACCTCACTTTCTCCTTATCTCCTACAGTTCCCCTCCATACTCTCTATGTTCCAGCCAATCTAGGCCACTTCCTGGAGGTTCCAAAGGCCATTTCTTCATTCAATAAACATTTATTAGTTGTCTACCACTTTGATAGGTATTGGAGATAAAAAATCCCATGAGAGGACTTTGTATTCTACAGTGCAGGGATGAGAGGCTCACCACATTTATACAGAAATAATTTAAGGAGGAGAGTGCACACAACTAGAGGGACCAGAAAAAGGCTTTCCATAGGTAGTGGCACTTGAAATGGCCTAGAAGAAAATTAAAGGTTTCTAAGAGGTGGAAAGAAGGAAGGAAGGAGTCAGTGCAGCTGAGGCATGAGATATATCCTGTGTGAATGCTTGGGGCACTGGATGGAATATTGAATTTGAATAACAGCATGTTATTCCCACTTTGGTGAGAATCTGCAGTGTGTGAAGGGGAAATATATGAAATAAATCTGGAAAGGTAGGTAGGAGGAATTTGCGTTGCATCCTAGAGTCAACAGGGAATCACTGACAAATTTGAGAGTGGTGTGTGTGTGTGTGCTTTTCAGGGGGCACCAACCCTAACCCTAACCCTAATTCTGAGGTATGTATGTTGGGGGGAGGGTACACAGATCTGAAATGTACCCTTCCTTGTGTGTCTTCTTTTTCTCAAGGCATTCTCTATGTCTAAAATTCCCTTTCCCATCACCCTGTTTCCTGTCACCTTTTGAAATTATTCCGATCCTAATGGCCCAACTCAAATCTTCTTATCTCCCACCCCCACCATCACCACAAGATGGTTGCTGGTAGTAATCTTCTGCTCTTCTGAGCTCATGATGACACAATTGACTTTTCTTTTGCCCCTATGATATTGTAATTTGTATTGGAACAGAATAAAGTGGCATTGTGGTATAGTGGATAGAAATCGGGCAGGCCTTAGAAATATAAAAGTAATAAGAAAGAGCTGGGTTCCATTTCTGCCTCTGAAATGTACTACCTGTAGGACCATGGGTACTTTACCTCTCCGTGCCCCAGACAATTTTCTAAGATTAGGAGCTGTATACAAGTCCCTGATTTTATGGATAGAAAGGGTTTCCCTACCAGGAGCCCTCATCCTTCATGAAATCACAGGGCAGACCCAAAAAAGAAAGTTAAATTTTATGACCCTCTTCTAGAGTAAAAGCTCCTTGAGGGCTTTTTCTTCTCTCTCCCAGTATTGGAGCTGTATCTTGCACATAAACACTGATTGATTACACATAGTAGGTGCTTAATAAATGCTAGTTGAATATATGAATGACTAGCCTCACCAAATAATTTATTAATCCTATTGAGTAAATTGATTGTTCCTGCCTGATACTATCTTTTATTCAAACCTGCTCCTTTTACCAAATAAAATTTAGCCTTAACTATCCTACCTCCCAAGTCCAGAAAAATTAAGGAAGTGTCCAATGATCAAGATCAGATCCATACTTAAGAGCCAGGACTTTAAATTTAGTGAGTTTTGGGCTGGATCTCCCCAACAATGTGCAATGTTTTGTTGGGTTATCTATAATCAACTTAAATCATATAAAAATTCCATCAGCCTCGGAGGGAGGCAAAGTGCTGGAAATTTGAATGTGGAGGAAATCTCCCCGAGAATTTGAAAGGCAAAGGGTAAGGCTAGATGCCAGGAGGAGGAGAACTCAGGAATATTGGACTAGCTATGGACAGAGACCACTACTCCAGTTAAGAATTTCTGTCCTGCATCATTACTTCCAGCATTTCCTTCAGTTTCCACTTCTCCATTCCATTCCATTGGTTACCTTCACCTTTGAAGTATCATTATCTGCAAGCCCTTGCTGGTTAGTTCATTTGGGAGCTGCTGGAGTTAATGAGTTCTCCGGACCCAGGGAGAGGGGCTGCCCCTCCTGCTGGGGGTGAGGACTTCACACCTTCTCCAGGCTGCTGATGTTTTGACAAGTGCCCAGAGCTGCTCCCTCCACGCTCCCCGTCAGTGGGGTTGCTGCTGCTGCTGAAGTGTAAGGCTGGGAATCGGGGACTCCAGCGAAACTCACCAGCAGTAAAGGTGAGAGTTCACAAACTCACAGTCAGAGGTCACTGGCTTTAGGGGCCCAGGACTTCTCCCTCTTCCTCCCCACCCCAGCCTAAGCTTCAGCCCTGAGCTGTTTCTCCATGAAGGACTGGGTGTCAGGACTCCTGGGACCTGTTGAGTTCCATCTCCTCACTTGGTAATCATCCATTTATTTCACCTTCCTCCCACTTCAGTTCCTTCCCTTCCCTCCGCCCTCTCCCCTCCCCAACACAGGAGTGCTAATAAAAGGTGCTAGTAAACACCAACCAACTAACTAAGCCTTAATCCAGTAATTGGGGTTGGAGACTTCCCCAGTGGAGCCAGAGGCCCCAGGGGAAGGAAACAGCTTCTCATCTCAGCCAAGTGGCCTCATTGGAATACTGAGTAAATGATTCTCAATTATTCAAAGGCTCCTAAGCTTAGTGTCCTCAATGGTGAGAGCAAAAGTCTCAGGGATGACATTGGTTACCACTGGATTATGGACTCTCTGGGTCAGGTCCCTGTGCCTCAGAGTCCCCGTGGGGCCCACTACATGAAGATAATTATTTAAGAAAAACTGGCGAATTTTGTGTTCTTGAAAGATAGATGGGTCCCTGTCCAAATCCAAGGTCAAGTTCAAGTCTAGGCAGAGTGGCATTTCCATAGTCAGTAGAGGCCTGGAGAAAAGGACATTAGGAAGATGGAGATGATCAGCCCAGGAGGTACAATCTCAGCAGTGGATTGTATAATAGTACTGTAGAATTACAGAGCTGGGGGGGAAGGAACCTTGGAAATCATCTGAAGGAGCATGGCATGGTGAATAAATAGCAAGCCAACCACAGAGAAGGGAAGGACTGGGGAGTCCCCCAGCAATTCTAGTCAGTCAAGTAGTATTTATTAATCACTTGCTCTGTGCCAGACACTGAGCCAAGTGTTGGGAAGCTTTTAAACTAGTGTACCAACATACCAACAACTATGTACAAACAAGAGACGTATCGGATAAATTGGGGTGCTCTCAGAGGAAAGGCACTAAGATTAAGAAGAATTGAAAAGACTTCCTGCAGAAGGTAGGACTTTAGCTGAGACTGGAAAGAAACCAGGGAAACTGACTATAAATTACTGAAAGTACTGAGTGAATTGGTAGAGGGGTTTCATCATCTGGGAGTTCCTTATACCAATTAAAGGACAAGTCCAAGCCCTATCTTATCCTATTTTATGCGATACTGAGGCCCAGAAAGATGAAGCGATGTGTACAAAGTGTATGCTGCTAATTGTTGACAAGGCTCCTCCCTTTCCCCCTCATTAAAATTGTACTCTCCTTTCAGATTCTCTACCCATCCCACCTCTCAGGGGAGAAGAGTCAAAGAGGGTGGCCTCATTTCATTTTTAAATTAAAAAAGAATGAATAATATTTTGTTTTCCCAATTATATGTAAAAACAATTTTTAACATTCATTTTTTAAAAATTTTGAGTTGCAAATTTTCTCTCCCTCTGCATCTCCCCCCTCCCTGAGATTATAAGCAATTTTATATAGTTAAACATGTGTAATCATGCAAAACATATTTACATATTAGTCATGTTGTAAAAGAAAACACAGATAAAAAAGAAAGTGAAAAATAGTATGTTTGATCTGCATGCAGACTCCATCAGTTCTTTCTCTCTAGGTAGACGGCATTTTTCATCATGAGTCCTTTGGAATTGTCTTGGATCATTGTATTGCTGAAAATAGGTAAATCATTCACAGTTGATCATCATACCATATTGCTGTTACTGTGTATAATGTTCACCTGGTTCTGCTCACTACACCCTGTGTTGGTTCATGTAAGCCTTTCCAGATTTTTCTGAAATCATCCTGCTTGTCATTTCTTATAGCACAATAGTACGGCATTACAATCATACTTGTTCAGCCATTTCCCAATTAATGGGCATCCCCTCAATTTCCAATTCTTTGCATTGCCTCTTTTCAAAGCACTTAAGATTTTTATTCCTGAGGATCTCAAAGTACCTCATATCCAATCCTTTTTCTCACATCTTATATGAGTGGGCATTGGTTAAGATCGGGTAGGAGGAGGGTAATAATAACTAAATCATGGGATGCTAGATCTAGAAGGAAATTTAGAAATCATTCAATTGCCCTCATTTCACAAATAAGGAAACCAAGTTTCAGGAACCCTAAATGCGTGCCTCTGACAGCTTACCAGCAACAGTTAAACCAGGTCCCCTGACTCCCAGTATTTCCACTGTGCCGCAAATTAATTAAAAGAAACACTTGGTGAGACCCCCAGTAATTGAAGCCTTCTTTAAAATTTGCATTTAAACTGTTTACTATCTTCTAACTAAAACACCAATCTCCCTGCCCTCCTGCTTATGTGGATGGGTTGTGATTTTCATGGTAGGAGGCAACCTGCAAATCCATGAGATCTTAGATCCATTTGAGTCTTGGCTAACTTCTTAGGACTCGTATATTGGACTTTTTGGGTAGAAGCAACTCCCCCCTCCCATTTCCCCTTCATTAGGATATTAAGAATTCACAGCTTCCTAAATTAGGTCACCATATGGAATAAATTATTCCAGTGCCATGATAATATGATTATCTCTTCCACAGTATCAACTGGATATGCATCAAGTGGAAATCCCAGGACAGTAAGGGGTACCCAAGGGAGGGAGGGAGGAGGAGAGATTTAGCAGAGTCTAGGCTAGCATCAAGCTGAAGCCCCATATTTTCTATCTGAGGCTCTGCTGATAAACCTGCCTCGAATAAATGGCACTTCTCTTCAGAGATAGTCACTGCCCTTCCCTTGGATTATCTCATTTATCTTTACTACATTCCTGTTAGGAGGGTGTGATGTGGAGGAGGGAAGAAGAGGTATTAGTGTATCCTGTTGTGGTGGCGGTGGTGGTTGTCGTGGTATTAATGTATTCTGTTGTTGTTGTTCAGTCATGGCCCACTCTTCATGACATGATTTTCTTCAGTGGTTTTCTTGGCAAAGTTACTGAAGGGATTTGCCATTTCCTTCTCCAGCTCGTTTTACAGATGAGGAAAGTGAAGTAAACAGGATTAAGTGAGTTGTCCAGTGCCGCACAGCCAGGAAGTATCTGGGGCTGGATTTGAACTCACAAGCATGAGTCTTCATGATTTCAAGTTCAGTGTTCTACCCACTTTGTCACCTAATAGCCCCCATTAATGTATCCTACCAAAGAGATTAAGAGAGTTATGCTCAAAGTTCAAAGGGAAAGGAAGGGAATAAGCATTTATATGGTACCTACTATGTTCCAGGCACTGTGCTAAGCACGTTACAAATATTATCTCATGTGATCCTCACAACAACCCTGGGAGGTGGGTGCTATTATCATCCCCATTTCACAGTTGAGGAAACTGAGGCACACAGGTTAAGTGGCTTTACCAGGGTCACATAGCTAATAAGTGTCTGTGATTGGATTTGAACTCAGGTCTTCCTAACTCTAGGCCTCCAAGCAAGGATCTCCTTGTTCTGACTCCTCCTTACACTAGACTCCTCTATGTCCGTTAGCTTTGATCCTACTTTTGCCACTTTAACTGTATTACCTTGGAAGAGTCTCATATCCTTTGTGGATCTGAATAAAACAAGTAGGTTGGATTAACTGGCCCTCATTTCCCATTTGCATTGTACCTATCCATTTTGTGTGTACATAGTTATTTGAATGTTCTCTCCCCCATTAGAATACATGCTCCTTGAGGGCAAGGTCTGTTTTTTGCCTTTCTTTGTACCTCCAGGGCTTAGCACAGTGCCTTAGTAAGCACTTAATAAATCTTGTTCATTCATTGATTAATTCCATCCCTAAATCTTTGATCCTAATTTCTAGGACAGCGTTGTTGTTCAGTCAGTTTTTAGTTGTATCTCTTTGTCACCCTGTTTGGGTTTTTCTTGGCAGATATTGGAGTGCTTTGCTATTTCCTTCTCCAGCTCATTTTACAGATAAGGAAACTGAAGCAAACAGGGTTAAGTGACCTGCCCAGGGTCACACAGCTAGTAAGTGTCTGAGGCCAGATTTGAACTCAAGATGAGTCATCATGACTCCAGCCCCAGTGCACTATCCGCTGTGCCACTTAGCTGCACTTTTAAGACAGTAGTGTAAACTAATCATCAAGAGCCCTACTTTAGGAAGCCAGAGGATAAACAATATTTTTAGCTATATACCTGGAGCAGTATGTGGGTGTATGTGGGTGAAATCATGGCTCCCTATGCCTCAGTTTCTCCAGTTGTATTATGGAATGGTGTTCCCCCATATAAGATTTGTTTAAATTAAAAAAGCTATCTGTCAAATCTTTCAAATGTGGTTAAATATAATCCCTTGCAACTGCCCCAGTATTCCACAACTTTTTGTCCCTAGCTCTCCTCAATAGAGAGGCAGAAGGAGGCAGGACCTGTTAACACGCCTGTGCCAGAGCTATATAATTTCTCCTTTGAAGCTCTCTGGGACAGTGTGCCAAGCATTCTTCTGCATTTGTAGATCTGGCCTGAAGGAAATGCCCATAACAGTCAGATAGTGCCTTAAACACATCAAAAAAAAAAAAAGGTTTGTTAAGTTGTGACACATGAAGGTCATAGAATACTACAGCTCAGCAAGAAATGATGAATGCAAAGAAACCCAGGAAGGCTTTATATGAACTGATGCAAAGTGAAGTAAACAGAGTCAGCAAAATAACATAGGATGACTACAATAGTGGTGATGGAAAGAAAAGAAAAGCAATGGGAGCGAAACTCTGTGAAATTATAATGACAAAGTTTAGCCTCAAAAAAGACAGATGAGTGTGCACCTCCCTTTCTGCTTTGCAAAATGAAGGAATGTGGCTGTGAAACAAACACTGAGTACAATATTAGATTTGGCTGAGGTGTCAAGTGTTTTTATGCTTACAGTTTTGCTTTTATTTTTTTTTTCTTCTTCACATTTTCATAGCCCTTGTGTAAATTGTTTTGCTCAATCTGGCTACTTCATTCTGCATATGTTTTATCAGATTTCTCTGAAATTTTCAGTATTTCATTATGCTTATCACTAAATTTGTTTCCTCAAATCAACACCTACTTTCTTTTTAAATTTTTTTTTTATTTTCACATTATTTGTGTTGTATAGAAGAATTAGAACGAGTGACAGGAACCATGAGAGAGAAAAAACAAAACAAAAAAAGAGAGCAAATAGTATGCTTTGATCTGCATTCAGATTCCCTAGTTCTTTCTCTGGACGTGGATAGCATTTTCCGTCATGAGTCTTTTGGAGCTGTCTTAGATCCTTGCCTTGCTAAGAAGAGCTCAGTCTATCAAAGTCAGTCATCACACAATGTGGCTGTTACTGTGTACAATGTTTGTCAGGTTTTTAAAAAATAATATTTTATTTTTCCCCAGTTACACATAAAAACCATTTTTAACATTCATTTTTTAAAAAATTTTGAGTTCCAAATTTTCTCTCTCCCTCCCTCACCTCCCCTTTCCCTGAGATAGTTAACAATTTGATATAGGTTATACATGTTCAGTCATGAAAAACATTACCATATTAGTCATGTTGTATGTTGATTAGTTTTGCTGAATGTCCCCCCGCCCTTTTTTTCTTCATTTTAAGGTATAACTCCCTTTTATTCCAAGAGGTATTGGTGATAAGGGTATGTTCTAGGCCTGAAAAAATGGCTTATGTGAAGGCAAAACGGAGGTGGGAGGTGAATGGTAACGTTGGGGAGAACAATTACACCAAATTTAGAAAGGACATAGAGTACAAGTATGCGTGTGATGGGTATATGTGTCTTCTTAGGAGAGACTAATGTGAAACTAGTCTAGAAAGATAAGTATTAGCAATCAAGACCAATAAGTAAAAAGAATGCAAAGTAATCCTAAAAGAACTTTATAAAAATGGAAGAGGTAAAGAAGACTGAGGAGCTCTGACTCAAAATTAAGGTACAATTTTTTCCACTTTACTTTTCCTGCCTTTTTTTTTTTTTTGCAATATGACTAATATAGAAATGTTTTGCATGATTTCACATGCAGAATTGATATCATGTTGCTTGCTTTCTCAAGGGATAGGGGAGGGGTTGGAGGGAGAGAATTCGGAACTCAAAATTTTTTTAAAAGAATGTTAAAAATATATAAATAAATAATTTGGGGGGAAAAAAGCAGAAGAGGTAATGTGGTACTGTGGAAGGAACACTGCCCTTGGTTCAAATCCTGCCTCTGCCGTTTATTGTGAACCAGGCTTAGGGGTGTTCATCTATAAAATAAGGGGAACTACATGCCTTCTGAGGTTTGGTCTAGCTCTACTGTAGATCTATGAAGGGAGTAATGAAAGTAGGAAGAATATTATGACTATATATGAGGAATAATAATGGCTAATATTTATATGGCACGTTATGGTTTGCAAAGTGCTTTACAAATGTCATCTCACTTTATCTTCACATCAAGCCTGGGAGATAGGTGTTATGATTAGCCCCATTTTACAGATGGGGAATATCTAAGTCCTCCTAGGCCTTAGAGGGAGAAACTTTCCTCATCTATAGTTCCCCTTATTTTGTAGATGAGCACCCTGAAGCCCAGTTCACAATAAATGGCAGAGGCAGGATTTGAACCCAGGGCAGTGTTCCTTCCACAGTACCACGTTACCTCTTCCACTTTTTCCCCTCAAAATTATTTATTTATATATTTTTAACATTCTTTTAAAAACACAAAGGAAGTGGTTCATTCCTTAAACTGCCTAATATTTTCCTTTAAAAACATGTCTTATTAAAAACTGCATGGAGAATATCAATAGAACCAACTAACCTTACATAGCAATTATTGACATTAAAATTATTTACTTCCTTTGTGCTTTAAATCATTTCAATTAGGGCAGAGGAGTGTGGGGGAGCCTATGTATATCCCAGGCCCTGGAGATAGGGATGAAGGAAAGCTGTTCACCTGCATGTTTCCAGCAGAGGGCAGGAGTGCACAGCTGTGGGCTGAGCACAGGTTCGTCCTGGCCAGCTGCGGTCTGAGCACAGGTCCGTCCTGGACAGCTGCGGGCTGAGCACAGGTCCGTCCTGGACAGCTGCGGGCTGAGCACAGGTCCGTCCAGGACAGCTGCGGGCTGCGCACAGGTCCGTCCAGGACAGCTGCGGGCTGCGCACAGGTCCGTCCAGGACAGCTGCGGGCTGAGCACAGGTCCGTCCAGGACAGCTGCGGGCTGAGCACAGGTCCGTCCTGGCCAGCTGCGGGCTGAGCACAGGTCCGTCCTGGCCAGCTGCGGGCTGAGCACAGGTCCGTCCAGGACAGCTGCGGGCTGAGCACAGGTCCGTCCTGGCCAGCTGCGGGCTGAGCACAGGTCCGTCCAGGACAGCTGCGGGCTGAGCACAGGTCCGTCCTGGCCAGCTGCGGGCTGAGCACAGGTCCGTCCTGGCCAGCTGCGGGCTGAGCACAGGTCCGTCCTGGACAGCTGCGGGCTGAGCACAGGTCCGTCCTGGCCAGCTGCGGGCTGAGCACAGGTCCGTCCTGGCCAGCTGCGGGCTGAGCACAGGTCCGTCCAGGACAGCTGCGGGCTGAGCACAGGTCCGTCCAGGACAGCTGCGGGCTGAGCACAGGTCCGTCCTGGCCAGCTGCGGGCTGAGCACAGGTCCGTCCTGGCCAGCTGCGGGCTGAGCACAGGTCCGTCCAGGACAGCTGCGGGCTGAGCACAGGTCCGTCCTGGCCAGCTGCGGGCTGAGCACAGGTCCGTCCTGGCCAGCTGCGGGCTGAGCACAGGTCCGTCCAGGACAGCTGCGGGCTGAGCACAGGTCCGTCCTGGCCAGCTGCGGGCTGAGCACAGGTCCGTCCTGGCCAGCTGCGGGCTGAGCACAGGTCCGTCCTGGCCAGCTGCGGTCTGAGCACAGGTCTGTCCTGGCCAGCTGTGGTCTGAGCACAGGTCTGTCCTGGCGATTTGCCTGCCTCCTCTATAGTGGTCCAGGGAGCTGGACTTGCAACATCTACAGCTCTGCCAATATGGTCATTGGCCTCTCCCACCTGAGCTAGTGTCCTAGGGACAGCTCTTAAACAGCCTTTACAAACTTTGCAGGGGATGCATGGAATGCAATGAGAGAAAATCTGGCCAAGGGCTATGAGCTCTTGGGGCTCAGGCTGAGGACATAGGTTTGAATCCCATTTCTGATATTCTCTTGTTACTTTGGCAAAGTCACTTCACCTGGGGGGTGGCAGAGGGGAAAGGCACTTCCTTTACTTCTCAAAAAATAAAGAAGTTGGGTCCAAAGATCTCAAAGATCCCTTTCATCTCTAAGTTCTACGATGAATTCAAGGTAAGTTCTGAGTTGGTACTCAAAAGCACCACAAGAAGGTCTGACTGCATGACCTTACGCAAGTCCCTTCAGTTCTCTGGGCTACATCTTTCCTCATCTATAAGATGAGAGGGTTGGATTAGATGTCGTTTAGGTCCCTTCTACCCTCAAGCATTTGGTGGTTTTAAGGTATTGTTGAATTTGACTTTTACCTTCCTCTTCCCAAGGCAGAGAAGTTTTTCTATTGTAAAATAGTCCCAGTTTTTCCCCAGAGCTTCCAGCACAGAGAGGGCTCGTCTAAGGTTCTCACCATCATTAGTATCCCAGGGCCAAGGGAGGAGGACTGAGCCTCCTCTGCTTGTCTCTCTCTGTAGAGGTACAATCCAACCACAAACCCATACTGAAACCCAGAGGGGGTGAGGGAAGGGGGACCAACATATTTTTCAGGTTTCATTCTCATGCCAACTTCCCTGTTCAATTTTCAAACACAATATAGCTGCCAACTTATGTCACAATAAGCAGGTTCTGCCTTTCTCTTTCCTCCTTTCGGTGTCTTTTGAAAACTTAGGCAGAGAGCACAATGTACCATGTATGCCAATGGTCTCCACCTTCCCCTTTCAGAAAAGAACTCCAAGCATCACACAGAACCAACCTATGCTCAAGATATGCAAAGCATTTTCCAAAATGTACAACTGCAATCATGGCTTCTCTCTGTCTCTATCTCTGTCTCTGTCTCTCTGGTTCTCTGTCTGTCTTTCTGTCTGTCTCTCTGTCCTCTATTCCAACACCCTCATTTTGCAGATGAAGAAGGAAACTGAGACCATAAAAATGGTCGCTCATGTTAGGCAGGTTAGAGTCATGAGAATCTGCATTTGAACCCTGCCTCTGACATTGACCGGCTGTGTGATCACTTAGCCTTTCTGAGCCTGTTACTTCATACATAAATTAGAGATATTACCACCTGCAGTACCTACTTCATAGGCTTAGGTCATTATGAGTACAACATGGATACCCTAGCCCCATTCTCTCGGAGCCAGGCCTGCTAGATCTCCCCCTTAGTGTTATCAGGAACCCTGAGAGGCTTGGGGTTATTTCTCCTTTACTGGCATCAGCACAAGCTCCCACCAGATGTGTTTTCCCCTGCTTGTTAGGGACCAGTGACTAGCACCCTAGTTCCATTTAACCATATAACAACTGGTTTTTACAAAGGGATTACTTACTTTATAGATATCTCAAGAACAAATGTATAAACATTTTCCTCAACACTTTGGGGGCATAATCTCTCCTATACTGCCTTGGTCCCTGGAGGAGATGTCTCATAACTTTGCTCAGTTTCTGTATAACATTGGTTCCCACCAAGTTCATGTCCATGTGGGGCATGAATGCTTGGTGAGTCTGTCACCAGCAAGGATTAATTCTTGCTCCTCGAGGACATTGATGGTGGACTGGTGGCAACACCCGGCCTGGATTCTGACCACTAGGATTCCCATGGCTTGTGCTCCCAATCGAGGTTGGAGATGCCATCCATGCATCTGTCTCAGAAAGGACAGATGAGAGGTCTCACTGGATGCTTTTATTGAAAGAGCCACTGAGCAATCCAAGACTAGAACGGAAGAAAGAAAGGGCCCAAAACAGACTCCAGCCTTCTTGAAGACATGGACAGTTCCAGCTATGGGGATGAAAGAAATGGGTTTCTCTCATTCATGTAGTTGGCAAACCAGAACCAGTTACAGAATGTTCTCAAATGCTTCACAGTCTCTCCAAAGGACATTGCTCAAGGTTCTCCTGTCAGACATGACTCTGCCTCTAGTACTCTTCTTACAAGTTTGATGTTGGAATGAAACAAGTCATTGGCAAGTCACTCAACTATTTACAACAGGAAGTTTAGCTTGAATATGAAATAAAAATACAGTGGACTTTAGCTTCTCTAGATGTGGCCCTCCCTCCTCTCCATATGGAAAGTTCCAGTCATCAGGGCATGCTATGGTAAAAGACATGGAGGCTCATGTCATCTGAAATCCACCAAGTCCAAGGGGGCCAGACTGAGAGAAGCTGAGATTTTTTTTATGTCCTTAGACAAACAGGACAAGAAAGGTGCACAGTCAAGTACTAGGGTTAGCTTTTTCTTCATTTAGGGTGGGAGGAAAAGAAACTGAGTCAGGGAAAAGCTAGTCCTGTCAAATGTGGGAGCTGAGGTCTCCCAGGCGGAGATGCTGCCTGAGGAGCTTTATGTATGCACCAGACTCCAATTCTATAAGACTCAGACGAGATAATACATGTGTAAAATAGCGCTGCTTTCAGACTTCAACAAATTTACAGGTTGTTACTTGCTAAGTTACAAAGACAATGAGACAGAGACCCTCTATTTGGACTTTGTAGAAAGTGACCACCTTTTCACGTGTTACTGGATCATTTTATTTCCTATTCAAGATTGTATTTGCAACTGGGAGAGGGCAAGCCCTTTTCAGATGGAAAATTTCTTAGTAACTCATTTGTATGTGAACCTGCCAGAAGAGATAATAACCTTTCTCCAGGGCATAGATTGCCACAGTACCTTTTTCTCAACCACTCATTTGCGTAAATAGGGCAACCTTAAGAATTTGTAAAAATAAATTTTATTGATATCTTTTGTCTTTATATCACCAAAATTTCCCCCTGTATCCCTTCCCTTCTCCTCTCCAAATAATTTTTTTTTGTTTTTTGGCAGAGCAATTGAGGTTAAGTGACTTGACCAAGGTCACACAGCTAGTACATGTGTCAAGTGTCTGAGGCTAGATTTGAACTCAGGTCCTCCTGACTCCAGGGCTGGTGCTCTACTCACTGCACCACCTAGCTGCCCTCCAAATAATTTTTAAAAGAAAAAAAAAAAGGAAGAAGAGAAAAAAATCAGCAAAACTGATCAATACATGGGAAAAAAAATGTACAATGTTCTCCATCTTCTCACATCAGATCAAATGAAACAAGAATTGTAAAGTGTTTAGCTTATTATTATGATTATATCTCTTCTTTGGTGCCTTGCTTGTCCTTTGAAATTTTCCAACATTTACTTTCCATTGTTTTATGGTTATTTTTCTTTCCATTTCCATTGTTTTAGTCACTGTATATGTGGCTTTCTTGGTCTCCTTACTTCAGTTTGCAGAAGTCCATGTATGTCTTTCCATGCTTCTCTGAATTCCTCATGCTCATCATTTCTAATGTATGGCTATATTCCATTACATTTACATATCACACTTTGTTTAGCCAGCCTCCAACTGATGAGCATTTGCTTTATTTCCAATCCTTTGATACCACAAAAAGAACTGCTATAAATATTTTAGTAAATATAATGATTGGTTTTACTGATTTTTTTCCTCTTTTTTTCTTTGTCTTTAAAAATACACTATTTGTTATATAGGATGTCTCTTTGGGAGGGGAAGGGGAATATATAGTGGGGGAAACTATGGCAATGTGAAAAAAAAATACAAAAGACTTCAATAAAAATTTTAAAAACTTTTTTTTTAAAAAGAAAAACTAAACCTCTTCTCTCCTACCTCCTGCCTGGAAGGTGACAAGCCTCAGATCCTGGACCTGAGAGAGCAGAATTGGAGAGGCTTCTGCTAGACTGAGATTAAAAGTCTCTGCTCTTTCTAAAAGAACACAGCAGTACCCCAGACAAGAATTGCAGCTGAGACCATTGAGGAGTAAGCCTATCTAGCTGTATCTGAGAGGACCTATAAGAAGACTGTGAAGACAGAAAAGATTTCTTGACCTCAGAATAGCAGGAGTTGTGGGTTGCCTTGGCTGGGTATTCCTGTGGAGTATAGAAAAAGCCGGCCAGTGCTGAATCCTCTTCTATCTCCTCCCTAAGGGGTAATTTAAAGGTTGATCTCCTCTCCAGTTTCAGCCCTCCCTTTTCTAACCACTTTCTTCCAAAGATTTAATCACCCACACTGGGTTACAACAATTAGCTCACTTTTAAGTGTACAAGCAGTATAATGACTTTCTGGTTGGTTTCACTTCTTTTATGGAGATTGTGTCAGATAAAAAGTTAGTATTATAATCACAATAGCTCAGAGCCCCCAGATTAGAAAATTCCTAACTTTTAAGTGGAAGTTTGACTCTCTTCCCCAATTTAAATTTTTGTTTATCTATAGCAAACGACTGGCTTCTTTACCTTTAAAGCAAAAATCTGGATCCAAGAAACAAATAAAAGGAATTGAGGCAAGTACATTGCATTTTCTGTAACTGAATAGGAACAGGGAACAGAGCAAACCTCTTTTTCCCTCAGGCCTTGAAGAAGTATGTACAAAGAGTCTTCTCTGAGATGCCTGAAGGGGCTTGATGACCTTCAATGTCTCCCTTCTGACTTACAGCTCAGCCTCCCTTTCACTTTCTTCTTTCAGACTCTCCTTTTGATTTTTACTTTCTCTGGTTGCCCTGGTGTCGTCCATTGATCCTTTCTGGTCTAGTTTATTAAGTTGAGTTACCCAACTAGAACTGGCCAGCTGGGTCCCCATTTTAGCAGCTCAGACGGCTTACAGGTTGTGTTTGTCCTTCATTCTCAAAGAGGACCATGACATCAGGGAGATGATGACATGACTTGCAGTTGACTTTGATTTCAGTGAAGGAGGACTGAGCAAAGTTACCAGCCTCACTTTCCCCTCCAGAGCCATCTGGGTCCAGTGGCCAGATATTCATCAGGAGGACTGGAGATGTCTGGAGCTCATAGATTGGACAACAATAGGTCCCTGCCCAAGCACCACTTAATTAATGGTTATTTTTTGGGCCCTCCTAGCTCGGAGTGAATATAAACAGTAACTGTTTCTCTTTTTGGCCAGCAATCTTGAGGGTCTTCCCGTTTCAGTTTATTTTTTTGTTGTTGTTATTATTATTAAAGGGGCTGTCCCTTGACTCACTTCTTGAAGTGGCCTATTCACTGAATAGGTGTTACCTCACTCAAAGTGAGAACCTGAAAAGACCTTAGCTTGAAAGGGCCAGCATCTCCCATTGCATCCTAGTTCATCTCCAGTCTTTCTGATGAGTATCTGGCCACTGGACCCAGACGGCTCTGGAGGAGAAAGTGAGGCTGGTGACCTTGCACAGCCCTCCCTCACTCAAATCAAAGTCAACTCCAAGTCATGCCATCATCTCCCTGATGTCATGGTGCTCTTTGAGAATGAAGGACAAACACAACAAATTAAGAAAGGCTGGGGTCCCTTCTCCTTCTTCTCAATTTACTTCACTAACTTTGTACTTTAAATTCTTACTTAGGTGCTATATTTAAGCAAGAGTGTGCCTAAGTTTATGGGGAGAATGTTTTGTAGTTAGTTTTACTGTGTTATCTTGGTAAATGCCTTTGTAAAGAGATAATTGTGTCTACTGGTTAATTGTTAATGGGAAGCATATTGGTGGCCACTCGTAAACTATAGTATTAGATATGAAGACCCACAGGTTACCCCTCAAACCCCAAATAACAGCCATCCTCTGGGAAGCCAACCTATGAGTTTAAGTTAGGAGAAATCACAGAGGAAGTGCTTCATATGTAAAGCATTTCTGCAAACTTTAAAGACATGGGTAAACAGTCAGCTATTATTATTGTGCTAATCCATGCCAGAGCACAGCTAATCCATGTCAGAGCCAATATCCTAAATAATCTGATTCTAAAACCAGTGTTCTTACTCTCTCAGGCTTCCTAGTTTCAGTAACGTTCTCTACATGCCATCTTGACTGCCTTCTGGTTCTGGCTAGACTAAGATGATCCATTTTAGTTAATCCTCATTTAAAGTGAAAAGACTAAATAAATTCTTTGGCTTGTTGCCTGAATATTGAAATATTTGAGGCCTTGGCAGCAAACCTGCCAAGGGCCAGACCCAACCCTGGGAATTGGTTGCATTCATTTATTCAATGTGTATACGATACTGGTCTACATCCTGGGAATACACACCCTATCATTAAGTGTAATTTGAATCCAATACAATTCTGCAGGACCTATGATGAAAAATATATCCACCTCCAGAGAAAGAACAGATGGACTCTGAATGAAGACTGAAGCATACTGTTTTTGTTGGGTTTTTTTTTAACTTTATTTTTCTTGGAGTTTTTTTTTTGCCTGTGTTTTCTTTCACAACATGACTAATATGGAAATATGTTTTGCATGACTGCATATGTACAACCTTTAGCAAATTGCTTGTCTTCTCAATGAGGAGGGAAAGGGAAGAAGGGAGGAGATAATTTGGAACTCAAAATTGTAAAAAAACAAAAATTAAAAGTTGTTTTTACATGTAAGAAAAAAAAATAAAATGTTAAACAGTCTTTTTAAAAAAGTGTAATTTGACCAGGCACAAGTAGCGCTGCTCTGTGACTCAGTTTCCTAACTTTGGTAACTATATGAGGGAGAGGACTATCAAGAAATTGTTTTATTCTACCACTCACAAACCAAAGGAAAGTAACAATAATAAAAAGCTGACATTTATGGAGCATTTTACTGTTTACAAAGCACTTTTACATACATTATCTCATTTTAATTCCCATAACAACCCAATGAGGTAGGTAATGCTAGTATTATCATATCCTTTTTCTGATAAGGAAGGTTCAAGGGCACATAGCCAGCCATCGGCAGAGGTAAGATATGAACTCATTTGCTATTTTTTAAAATACATCCTTTGCTTTTATATCACCTTTATTTCTAAATGTCCTCTTCCCCTAGCCAGAGAGCTCCCATAAAAACAGAATAAACAGAAAGAAAGGAGGAAAAAACCAGTTTAACAAAACTAATCCACACCTCAACCTCCTGTCACAGTATATGCAACGTTCCGCACCTAAAGTCATTCGTTTTCTCCTCTCTTTAATTTTAAGCATAGCAGTCTCTCCTTTTTAAAAATTTCCATTGTTGCAGTTGTTTCATGTGTGTGTGTGTGTGTGTGTGTATGTGTGTGTGTGTGTGTGTGTGTAGTTTACCATCTGATTATTTTGTTGTTGTTGTTGTGTGGTTTCAGTCATGACCAGCTCTTTGTGAGAACCATTTGGGGTTTTCTCAGCAAAGACACTACTGGAGTAGTTTGCCAATTCCTTCTCCAGCTCACTTTACAGATGGGAAACTGAGGTAAACAGGGTTAAGTGACTTGCCCAGGGTCACACAGCATTAAGTACCTGGAGTTGGTTTTGAAGGCAGGAAGATGAGTCTTCTTGGCTTCAGGTGCAGCACCCTATCCACTGCGTCATCTAGCTGCCCTATGTCATAAACCAGTTATAGTGCAGCAGACAGAAAGGGCTAGGGAGTGACTCATGAAGGCTTTCCTCCAAGGTGTAGAATTCAGTCTTTTTATCAGTGGAATTCAATAGAAACAACAGAAGTGTTCTATGTTAACCAAGCATCTCAGAGACTGTGGCAAGTGTGATTTTCCTGGGGGAGGTAGTGGGAGAGAAGGAAAATGAGGCTTTTCACTGTCTTGTTGACATATAGATGTCTCTCCACTCACTCCAGAAGAGAAGCAACGTGGCTCACTGAAAAGTGTGCTACCTTTGCAGTATAAAGGAGCCGAGCACAAATACTGTCTCTGCCACTTACTAGCTATTTGACCTCAGGCAAATTACTTAACCCCCTTGGGCCTCAGTTTCCTCATCTGTAAAATAAAGGTGTTGGACTAGATGAGTTTTAAGATTCTTTCCATCTCTACATCGATGATCCTATGACCTCTGGCAGCAGTTACATCCAATCAGACTTGACCAAAACTCCAAACATCACAAAGGAGAGAGAGACTGAAACAGAGACAGAGGGAGGGAGGGGGAGAGAGAAACCGAGAGACAGAGACAGAGAGACAGACAGACAGACAGAGACAGAGAGAGAGAGAGAGAGAGAGAGAGAGAGATTGAGAGATTGAGAAATAAAGGAAGGGAGAGAGAAAGGGGAAGACATGGAGAGGGAGGGAGATAGAAGGAGGGAAAGAGAGTTCTGAGTCATGGACTGGGGAACTAAGGAACTTTGAACATTTCTCTCTCTTGGCTAGAAACATAGAAGCACTTGGAAATGCTAGAATGATGTTAAATTAAGTAAAATTGTTTCCGCCAGACAAGTTTAAAATGCAGAGTACAGTATTAGTATGTTTTTCTTTGGCAGTATGCATGATTTGGTTGTATGGTGTGCTAGGTCCATAAACCAAAGGTAAGCATCCTCTGCTAAGTCCATTTTTAAAGGCAGTGAGGTATAGTGGGTAGAGTGCTGGATTTGGAGTCAGATCAAATCCCACCTCCAATACTTATCAATGCTCTGTGACTTTGGGTAAGTCTCTAAACGTTTCTGAGCCTTAGCTGCCTTATCTGTAAAACAAGGGGTTTGAACTGATGATCTCTGAGGTCCTTTCTAGGACCCTATGATTCTAGCCCAGATGAGGGGTTTCCCAGATCATCCCTGTTATGATAACATTGGACAGCTCTGATTAGCAATTACTCACCTTTCTGTAATACCTTAAGGTTTCATGAGGCTCTTTCCTGATAACAATCCGGTGGAAGTACATAGAACAAGTCTTATTCCCATTCTGCAGATGAGGAAACTGAAGTGTTTCAGGGTGAGGAAGTATCTTACCCAGGATCACACAGCAAATAAATGTTAAAGCTAAAGTTCAAACTCAGGTCTCCTGATTTCAAGTCCAACACTTACCCTGAAGCATGCTTCCCTTGGATCAGGAGTTCTTAACTTACTTAATACTTACTTACTAAATACTTAAATTTACTAAACTAATCTAAAACTTACTAAATACTTAAAGTATTTTTTTAAAAAATACTTTTATAACTATCCCAATGTAATTGAGGTGTTTTGGTTTTTTTTAGTAATTCTATACTAATTAAAAAATGTTTCTCAGAAAGTGTCCATAGACTTCACAGACTGCCAATGGGATGTGAAATAGTGGAGAACTCCTTCTTTTGATTGAGACAAATTAAAACTCGCTTGAATTTTCGTTCTCTGTTCCTGTTTCTGCCCTCTGTAACCACACAGATAGTCTAACTAATTCTTCTGTCACATGATAGCTCTTCAAATATGTGAAAACAGCTATTCCCTCTTCCTAGCCTCCTTCACAGTTATTTTTTTTTCCTCCAGGTTAAACATTCCCAATTCTTTCAAGCGTTTACCATCACCCTGTTGAATAGCTTACCCCTGCTCAAACAGCCCACTCACTGTTAAAGGGATCTCTTGCTATCAACCTAGCCAACATCTCCTAAAGCACAGCCATTCTGCTGCTAAGTGGGGGTCTTCCCAAGCCCTCACCATCTGTCTTGTGACCTGATCTCTGCTGACCCCCAAACTGATTTCCTAGGGGAACACAGGTTCTTTCATTTCCTCCTGGGTCTGACCTGGGGCTCCCTAAGAAAGCAAGGTCCCATAGGATGGGCCCCTCACACCCCTCCTGCCTCTACCCTGAAGAACATTCTGGGACCTTCAGGGCTGCTTCCCAGGGCAGTCTTGCTGTTTTGGAGGAGTGCTCAGACCCCAGTTCCCAAGTTGACACCTACTGGCCTAGGGGGAGGTGGCACTTGTGTCAACAGGCAGGCCCTGAGGTGTGAAGAAGCCAGTGGGCTTCGGAGCAGTCAGAATGGGCTGTGGCAAAGCTCAGCTTTCTAATGAGAATACCACACCATGGGGACAAAGCTTCCTACTCCAGGCTCTCTCCTTCTCCAGCCTGTCCCGTTTCTACCCTACTTTGTTCTTTTTTTTCCTACCTTCTCCTTACTATTCTCCTTGTTCCTGTCTTATTTTCCTCACTTTTCTTTCCTCCCATTCATCTCTCATTTCTCAATGGTTCCATTCCCCCCATTCTTCTTTGTCCCATATTATCTCACCTCCCTTTTTGCCCCTGAAGCTCTTCTCTACGCTCTACTCTCACCTCACCATGCTGTCCCCTGCCATTTCTCCCAACTCTACTTTCTCCCATCGAATACCTTCTCTTCCCCATTCTGTAATTGCTCCACTCCTCATGCTACCTTCTATCACCCCACTCAGCATTCTATCTCATTCATCCTCTGCACAACTTCTAAAGTGATAGTCCTAAAGGTCAGGTCTGACCACATCACTCCCCTGCTCATGAAGCTTCAGTGGTTCCCTAGCACCCCTAGCAACTCCTCTATAAAGCCCTTTACAACATGGCTCTAGTCTAGCATATTTTTTAAGGCTTGTTATATATTTCTATCCCTGAAGAACTCTCCTCTCTGGCCAAACTGGCCTATTTGCTCTACCCCATACTCAACAGTCCATTCCTAGCCTCTGTGCTATCAGCATGCAGGAACAGGTTAGCTCCCAAGCCTGGAAGTCTCTCCTTCCTCAGCTCTGCCTCTTGGAGCCCTGCTCACTTCAAGGTTCTGGCCAAGGGGTTTTTCCTTATTCCCAAATTTATTTGCGTGTATATGTGTGTGTGTGTGTGTGTGTGTGTGTGTGTACATCTATATACACATACATACATATATATAAAACATGTATTCCATATATAATATATGCACATATACATGTCTTATACTTACTTATCTGTGAACATGTCCTATTTCCCAGTAAACCCTAGAAGGGCAGCAACTGTCTCACTTTTGTCTTCATAATCTCAGCACCTAACATAGTGTATGGCGCATAGTAGGTGCTTAATGCTTAAATAAATGCTTGTTCATTGACTGATGGATTGATATTGGATTTAGGAGGGTGACAACCTGAGAAATCCAACGTGAAAAAGGAAAACAAGTGGTGGAAGTAGGTAAAAAAAAAGGGTGAGCAAAGGTCAGGTTTGCAATCCCTTCAAACTCCAGGTTTCATTTATGGAATGTGAGATGGAGAAAGGGGATTGGCTCCAAAGAGCCCACATTGCTCAGTTTTAGGTGTGAGCATTTACACCTTGGAAATGGGGATTGGCTACTAATCAGGGCTTGATTGATTGTTTTCTTGGTTGTCTAGACAAGAAACCGATAGACAGAATGTGAAAAATGCAGATTAAACTTAAAAGTGTGTTCTACAGTACATTTTTGGGGAGGAAAGCCAGTTGTTAAACATTTACCAACAAACCTCTGTGTGTACTTAGGTTTAATACGTTAATCCTTCAAGGGCATTTCCCTCATTGTGGGCCCAAATGGAGCTGTTGCTTCCAAAAATATTTATTCCATCAGAGGCAGCCAGGTGGCTCAGTGGATAGAGTAATGGGCTTGGAGTCAGAAAAACCTGAGTTCAAGTCCAGCCTTGGATTGGCTGTGTGATCCCAGACTTGTTACTTTTAAAAAACTGTTTTCCTCAGTTTTCCCCAACTGTAAAATAAGGATAACTCAGAATTGTTAGGAGGATCAAAGGAAACAGTATTTGCAAAGCACTTAGCACCGTGCGTAGTCGTTCAGTCATTTCAGTCCTGTCCGATTCTGGGTTCTATGCATTGTACAATGTACTACTATGCCTATTATACACAGTAGGCACTTAACAAATGCTTGTTCCTTTCCGTTTTCCACCAGCTTAGGCTAGCTGTTCTCAGAGGATGATATACGGCGTAGGTTGACCCCTATCAGACACCATCTTGCCACTGCTTATGCTCCACTTATGTCCTCCTGAGACGGGAACTATCATCCGAGAGGGAGACAGCACAGTGGCACATTAGCAGAGATAAAAACTAATAATAATAAAATCTCGCTTTACATGAGCATGCAGGAACAGACTGTCTCCCAGACCCGGAAGCCTCTCCTTCCTCATCTCTGCCTCTTGGAACACTGCTCACTTCAAGGTTCTGGCCAAGGTTCTCTCTCTAGAGGTTGTTCCTTATTCCTAAATTTATCTGTGTGTGTATATGTGTGTGTATGTACATACACACACATATATATACATGCATACATATATATATAACATGTGTTCCATATATAATACACACATATGTATCTTACATTTACTTATCTGGGAACATATAGTATCTCCCAGTAAACCGTAGAAGGGCACATTAAAATTTATCAAAGTGTTTTTCTCACAATAGCCCTTTGAGGTAAGTAATTTGTGTGGATCAAGGATTGACACACTACAGCAAGCAGGGGGCCTTTCTGTAGGTGTGTGTCGATACATCTGATTTCATCAGTGTGGGAACTTCTTGACATGAATTCTCCCTTCCCCGATGTAGATGGGCAGTTTGTCTGAAATTGGGTGTCTTGGAGAGATGTTTGGGGGGCACTGAGCAATTGAATAACCTAGCCAGGACCACACAGCTGGTATACAGCTAGGGCAAGACTGGAACCCAGGCCTTGTGCCTCCAAGGACAGCTGCTCCTCTATACACAACAGCATAGCTTCTTAGTGTAAATATTATTGCAGATTGGATTTTACAGATGAAGAAATTGGACCTTAGAGATTGGCTTAGAGAGGATTAGCTCTGGTTGTTAACTCTTGGGTGGGTATGTAGGAATAAGCTACTAACCCAGAGCTCTTCCAAAAAGGTATATTAACAGGAATGATAAGAAGAAAAAGAAGACTAGATCTTCATTTAGGAAAACAAGAATCTTAGAAGAAACAGAGAAATTAGAGCTCCCTCCTCCTAATCAATTCTGGACTCCCACCCACATTATTCCTGTTAGTCTCTGCTAGAACTTCGTCAGGGCTGGGCAGCTTACACTGCCCAATGAGTTAGTCCTTAATGTACTAGATGAGCAGGCATAATTCAGGCCACTTAGAATCAGCCTGAGAGCTCTGCTCTTTGGACCTGGTTGGGAAGGAAGTAGGAGCTCAAATGCTAAACTGTTGACCTAGCAACAGAGCTGCTCCCCCACCAAGAGAGAGAGGCCTTCTTGGGCACCTTGGAGCCTCTAGAAGGGGTGTCCTTCTCTATGCCACTGGATCTTCCAGAGGTGTGAATGAAAGTGGTGGCCCTATAAAACCAGCTGAGCCTAATTATGACTTTACCCCTAGGCACACCACAGACACTTTGAGAGTTTGAGGGTGGTTAATGTGTTAGAGTCCTGAGACTGATTATGTTTGTTTGATTGATAACACTAGATTTGGAATCCAAGGACTCGAGTTCAAATTCTGATTTGGCTATGTACTAATTATGTGACTGACACTTAATACCCCTGATCCTCAGTTTCAGTCAGTCAATCAATTAAAATTTGTTAATTGCCTACTAGATACTAGATACTATGCTAAGTACTGGGGATATAAAGGAAGGCAAAAGACAGTCTCTGCTCGCAAGGAACTGACAGTCTGGGGGCAAGGGGAGAAAGTGAAAGGGAGAGAGAGAGATCTATATCTGACATCCACATCGATATGCGACAAATTGGAGTTAATAAACAGAGGGAAGAAAAATATTTAAGGAAGACTATATAGAAGTGAATGTTGAAAACTAAAAATAAATAAATCAACTTATTAAAAATCTATAACATAACATATATGGGATTACAAAGGAAACCAATTATAGTGAAATAAAGATGTAACCCTGCCCCCCCCAAAAAAAGGATTAAGGAACACTAGAAAAGGCTTCCTGTAGAAACTGGGATTTTAACTAGGACTTAAAGGAAGCCAGGGAAGCCAGAAGGCAGAGATGAGCAGGGAGAGAATTCCAGGCATGAAGGATCACTGGTGAAAATGCCCAAAGTCTGGAGATGGAGTGTCTTGTTCTAGGAATAGTAAAAAGGCCAGGCCCACTCTATTGAAGAATACACAGTAGGGGCAATATAAGGTGTAAGATGACTACAAAGGTGAGGGGGGAGGAAGGGGACAGTAGTAGGAGACAGGTTATGAAGGGCTTTGAATGCCAAATAAAAGATGCTAGATTTGATTTTTCAGGTTGCTGTTCCTCCTTCATTTTTCAAAGAGAACCAGCAGCATCAAAAGGGTGATGACTTGACATGCAAGTGAACTGGATTTACTTGAGGCAGAGCTGAACAAAGTTGTCAACTTCACTCTGTTCTCCAGAGTCATCAGAGTCCGGTGGCAAGACAAAGGTCAAAAAGACTAGTGATGGCCTGGGGTGCAGTGGATGACCTTGGCATCTTCGATGTCTAACCAAGCACTCCACAATGCATGCTTTAGCCACTTCCAGGGCTGCTGGAACAAATTGTTCTCATCTGCTCATTCTTCTAGCGGAAAGCTTCACATGCTTGGGGTAGACATTCCCCTAACTCACTGAAGGGTTTGAAGCCTGTCAGTTACCTTCAACTTGGTTTAATTCATCTGCTGAGATGGTTTTACTAAGATGGTTCCACTGAGCATGCTACAGCTTCTTGGAGCCACAGGTGAGAGTCGGGTGAGCAGTGGACACCACAGGCGAATGAGCAGATCTGAAAAGCAGCCCTCACAGCCAAGGTGCTAGTCCTCCCTGAATACCCCATCCAGAGGTAATACGGAGTCACTGGAATTTATTGAACAGGGGAGTGACGTGGTCAGACCTGTGCTCTACAAAGATTACGTTGACAGCTGAGAGAAGGATGGACCGGAGTAGGGAGAGACTTATTTCACACAATTGTAGAAAGATAGGATTTAAGAGTTGGAACAGACCTCAGAAGCCGTCTAGTTCAAGCATCCCTTGTACAACGTCCTAGACAAGTAAGCTTCTTCTTGAAGCCATCTAATGAGAGACAATTCCTGGCATGCTTGAGGTGACCTATTTCACTTTGTACATCTCTAATAGTTGGAAATGTTTCCATATAACAAGCCTAAATCCACCTCCCTTCATCTCCTACCCATTGTTCCCAGTTTTGCCCTTTGGGACCAAGCAAAATAAATCTGTTTTCTATATGTCAGCCCTTCAGGAAAGTCAGCAAGCATCTATTAATCTCTGAGTGCTATGCACTTGTCTCACTGAAACCTTTTTTTCTGCATCCCTAGTTCTTTCTACCACTCTCCACATAGCATATTCTCCAGTTCTTTTCACTCTCCCGATCACCCACTTCTAGTTGTACTCTAGCTTGTCTCTCTCCTTCCTAAAATATGGTGTCCAGAACCGAACATGGCACTCCAGATGAGGTTGGACGAGGACAGAGTATTAGAACAATGATCTTCCCATCCTGAACACCATGGCCCTGTTAATGTAACCTATGAGAACATTGGCTTTTTTTTTTAACTACCATCTTACACTGTTGACTTGTAATTCACTAAAACTCTTGATCTTTTTCAGATAAAATTCTATCTAACCGTGCTTCCCCATCCTGTACTTGTGAGGCTGATATTGTTTAACCTCAATACAAGATTTTACAGTCATGCCTGTTAAATCTTATCAGATCTGGCTCTCCACTGTAATCTGTTAAACTTGTTTTGGATTTCCCCAAATATGTTAGAGAGCTCTTGCAGCTTTATATAATCTCAGATTTGACAAGCATACCTTCTATGACTGAAAAAAAATGGTGAAAAAAACAGCCCTGGAGAATTCTACTAGAGACATTCCCCCAAGTTGAATACTGACCCATTAATAACTGTTTATTTGGGCCATTTAACCATTCTGAACTAACTTATTTAGCCTATATATCTCTATCTTATCTACAAGGAAATCACAAGGAAATTGTCAAATGCTTTGTTGAAACCAAAGCATTTTTTTATCTTCAGAATTACCCTATCTTATCAGCCTAGTGATCTTGTCAGAAAAGGAAATGAGGTTAGCTAATTTTCCTCTCTTCTAAAGAAACTGTCCCAGTCTCTTTAGAATCACTACTTCCTTTTCTCAATATTCAGTAAACTATCCTTTTAATGTTATTGTCATGTTATTTAATGTTATTGTAATGTTAATGTTATTGTGCCAAAAAAAATCTCTCTTTTGGGGGTCCTGGCCTATTTCGTGTCAGTCTGCCCCTATTCTAGATATTCCTACTTCTCTGTGCTCTGCTATTTTTTTTGGCATAATGGTAGACCATCTAAGGTCACATGGAACAACACTGTACATTCATGTGTGGTGTCATATACATGGAAAATGGTGGGGACCTTCTTCTAGAAGACTGGAGCACTCTTGGATATTCTGTGTTTGTCTACCATGTGGTGTGGATTCATCTTTTCTATTGGCTGTGTAACTGGAAATGTTGGTCTTTAAAAAGACCTAACTCAGCAAATCAGGTGGCTCTTTGCTGCATTCACATCCGAGGCTGGGGGACTTCCTCATTCACATCATACAATAAGGAAGGGAGGGCATGAGGGTCACCTACTTCTCCTCCCCACCGTCAGGCCAAATGACCCTCAGAAATAGGCTTGGATCTTGTTTGTTTGTGCTTTTCCATTATAGGTTCAGAGAGTGGAGTATGAGCCATGACCATCCCGGAGTTCAGGAATCAAGGTTGACTATTTTAGCCAGCCTAGCAGTGATGCCTTGAGTAGCAATGATCCAGGTCCAGGACATAAGCCTAGCAAGTCAGCAGAAGCTGGGATTGCCAGCTTTGGACTTGAAGTTGGTAGGACAAAAGTTACATAGGAACTTGTTAGGACTAAATTTGTGTGAACTAAGCTGTAAGCCTAATAACCTAGTGCTCCAACTTCCTTCCCATCCAGAGAACTAGATGGCATAAGGAAGAGATTATGCCCCCTAGATATTAGAGAGAAATGTTTGTATGTTTTTCTTGCTCTGTAATAGCAATAAACAAGTACTGGCCTCCCTGACTCCTTTGTGACTCATTCTTTAAATCCCCAAACTATTGTAACAGACCTCTGAGTCAATAGGTCCTAGAATTTTGGTAGGAGTCAATGTCAGGCCCACTGGCCTATAGTTTGCAGGATTTGCTCTCCTTTCCTTTTCTAAAGTTGGCTCAGAATTTACCTTTCTCCCATCCTGTTACACATTTTTTCACTCTCGTTAGTCTTTCAAAAATCCCTGACAGTAGGAGCAACTGGGTGGCACAGTAAGTAGAGCACCGGCCCTGGAGTCAGGAGGACCTGAGTTAAAATCCGGCCTCAGACACTTGACACACTTACTGGCTGTGTAACCTTGGGCAAGTCACTTAACCCCAATTGCCCTGCCTTCTCCTCTCCAAAAAAAAAAAAAATCCGTGACAGCAGCCCAGTATAAAAATAACCTTCTGGTTATTTTTGTGTCCTGGGATGTAGTTCATCTTGGATTGGTAACTTGAACTCCTGGAGAAGGCAGTCAGATGCTGTATGAGACCATCCCCTCCTTTATCTGGGATTCCCACTCCCTGCTAATCGTTTTCATTCTGAGTTCATAACCAAAAAATCATTTATCTTGGAGGAGAAAACAGAAACAAAATAAGAGATCAGTAATTCATCTTTGTCTATTATCATTATCATCTCTGCCCCTCTGAAGAGGAGATCCTAACCCTTCTTTGAGTGCTCCCTTATCCACAGTAAAGCTTTAAAAAATTCCCACTTTTTAATATGTGAAATGAAGGGGTTAAACTAGATCATCTCCAATTTCTCTCCTATTCCTAGATCCTGTGATCCAAGTACTCTCTCTTTCTCTTAGCTGGGAAGGAAGACCCTTTCTAACAGGCCTGGAACTGGTTCTCATACGTATTTAAATCCCACACAGACTTAAGTACACTTAAGTGAATCAAAGAATATAGGTCATTGTAACTGGAAATCATCAAATCCAACTTTCTTGTTTTACAGAAAAGGACACTGAGACCCAGGAAGGTGAAGGTCCCCCAAATCACACAAGAGCAATTAGAGATTCTGGGACCAGATGTAGAAAAAGCCAAAAGGGCTCACAGTTCTGACCTCCTAGAATAAGTGTGACTAATAGTGGATTGAATTCTCTCTTCTCTGAATCTAATTCAGTAAAACTGTTTACCTGTCCCCCTTCCTACTGCTCTGTGGTTGCTCCTACTCCTGGGCCTTCCGTCAGTTTCCTCTTCCAAAAATGGCAATAACCGTACTTGCACTACCTAACTCACAGGGCCACCATGATTACCAAATGGGAACAAAGATGGAAAGCATTTGGCAAGTCACAACATGATATCCATGCCAGCTATTATTATTAACAGCCATTATAACCAATGTACTACTGCCCACCTAAAGGAAGCTCTCACTAGTTGCAAGCCAAGTATTTGTTTGATTGATGCTAGATGCTCAATAAGTAAGTGCCTGGACTTAGGAAAACCTGAGTTCACATCCAGCCTCAAACACTTGCCATGTGTGACCCTAAGCGAGTCACTTAACCTCTGTCTGCCTCAGTTTCAACTATAAAAAAGAGGATAATTATAGCACCCCTTGTCAGGGTTGTTGTGAGGATCAAGCGATATAGTGTTTGTAAGTGCTGAGTGCAGTGACTAGAACATAGTTAGGCATTTCCATGGTTGTGCCCTTCTCCTTCTCCATGCTTCTTCATTGAATAGGAAGGGATAGACTTCAAGACTATTATCCCTCAGAGTCCAGTCCAGGAAAATATTGTCCTAAATGAGGAAAGCCAGTGGAGAAAGGGATAAAGTCAGTCTCTTACTACCATGTATTAATCAAGGATGCTCTCTACTTATACTGGGCCGTTCCCATAAAACTTACAGAAAAAGTAGATATATAGGTTAGAAATTGACATCATCTCAGTTATCTTTTTTGGGGGAGGGGGAAGAGGAATAGTGCCAAGTGTGATCTTTTCCATTGACAGTTTATCTCTCAGTACCTTAAAAATTGAGTTGCTCACAATTTGGAACTATGCCCAAAGGGCTATAAAACTGTGCATAGCCTTTGACCCAATACCACTACTAAATCTATATCCCAAAGAGCTCTTTAAAAAGGGAAAAGGACCCACATGTGCAAAAATATTTAGCAGCTCTTTTTGTGGTGGCAAAGAATTGGAAATTGAAGGGATGCCCATCAATTGGAGAATGGCTGAACAAGTTGAGGTATATGAATGTAATGGAATTCTATTGTGCTATACGAAGTGATGACCAGGCAGATTTCAGAAAAACCTGGAAAGACCTACGTGAACTGATGCTGAGTGAAGTGAGCAGAACCAGGAGAACATTGTACACAGTAAGAGCAATATTGTGTTATGACCAACTTTGGTAGACTTAGCTCTTCTCAGCAATACAATAATCTAAGACAATTCCAAATGACTTGTGATGGAAAATGCTATCCATATCCAAAGAGAGAACTATGGAGTCTGAATGCATTTTGAGGCATACTATTTTCTCATTTTTTTCCTTTCTCATGGTTTTTCTTTTTTGTTCTGATTCTTCTTTCACAACATTAATAACGTGGAAATATTTAATCTTATACATGTATAGCCTATATCAGATTGCTTACCATCTTTGGGAGGGGGAGGAGAGAGAGGGAAGGAGAAAAAAATTTGGAACTCAAAATCTTATAAAAGTGAATGTTGAAAACTATTTTTGCGTGTACTTGTAAAAAAAAATAAAATACTATTAAGGGGGAAACTATATTGCTCAAACCCCAAAACAAAGACTCCTGGGGAAATAACTTTTTTGTTCAACAAGAACTGGTAGAAAAATTGGATAGTAGTTCATAAAAAAAGAGCTTAGACCACTAGTTTATATCATATATCATGACATAATAAATTTTAAATGGACACAAGATATAGACATAGACATATGCATATATGTGCTTGTGTATACATATATGAAGTTATACCATGAAAAAAGTAAAAGAATGTAAAGTCATATTTTTCAAAGCTATAGACAGGGTAATAATTTGTAACCAGTCAATATTATTATGAAAAACAAACTAATCAACTTTAGATATATAAAAATACAAAATCTTTTGCAACAACAAAATCAATGCAGATAGAATAAGAAAAAATCATTTGGACTGAGGAAAGAATCTTTATATTAAACTCAAAGACTCAGATGGGTCTGTGCTCTCACCAATGTAGGTATCCAAAGATGCAGATAACCCATCTATGCCTGCCTATCTTGGGTGATTCTTGTCATTGTCCTCCCATAAATTCTCCACAGGCCATTCACCCAATGAGAGAGGGACCTTCCTCAAATTTTCCTGACATTACATGGGTATCAATGGAGAACCAGTCTTTCCATTGATTATCCAAAGTATTGTGTTAACTATCTTTGAGAAAAGCTGATACAATAATAATCAGTATAGCTAACAAATTTATACAGCATGCCAAGGGTTGCAAAGTGCTTTACTAATATTATCCCATGTTAGCCTCACAAAAACCCTGTGAAGTAGCTGCTATTATTATCCCCATACTAAAGATGAAGGAACTGAGGTTGAAGAGATTAAGGGACTTGCCCAGGGTTACACATCTGATAAGTATCTCAGACAAAATTCAAACTCATTGATCAACAAATGAGCAATAATTATTTGGAAAAGTGTTCAAAATGATAGTAAATAGAGAAATATTAATTAAAACAATTACGAGGCATTGTCTTACCCACATCAAATTGCCTGATATGTCAAAAAAAATCAAAAAACAGTGTTGGAGGATCTGAGGGAGAACAGACATGCTAATTCACTACTGTCAGAGCAATAAAATTGGTCCTACCATCTTGAAAAGAAATTCGAATTAGGCAAGGAAAGTTACAAAATTGTCCTAATCTTTGATTCCTTTGATCCCACTCATGGGTCTATGAACCAAGATAATTACTGACTCCCAGAAAAGACTTATCCGATCAAAACATCTAAAGCAACATTATTTGTAATAGCCAAAAGTCAGGATCAATTTATGTCCCTCCAGATTGGGTAATGACTAAACAAATTGTGTTACATGAATGTAATAGAATGCTATCGCTCTACAAGGAAGTATTCAAGGAAATAGAACAACGCCAATGACAATGGTAGTGATACAGACTGGACTAGTGATTTCGTTGGCATAGGAAACTCCCAGGTGTGGAATTCCCTTTACTAGTACAGGTTGGCATCTTCTCTGCAACTTATAGTCTTAAAGAATTGCTTAGATCACTGAAAATTTAAACAACTCGCCCTAGGTCACCAAGCCCATAAATGTCAACAATGTGGTTCAAACCCAGGTCTTCCTAGCTCTGAGGCTCATTCTCTATCTATTATGCCTCCAACAATAAGTGCTAATATTTATACGGCACTTGAAGGTTTTTAAAATGCTTTGCGCGCATCGAATTTGCTCCTTCTATCCACCCTTTGAGGTAGACAATATTATAACCCCATTTTATAAAGGAGGAAACTGAGATTAAATAATTTCCCTAAGGTCACAGAATTAGTGTCTAAAAAGGGATTCGAACCTAGGTCTTCCCAATTCCAAGTGCACTACTCTAACTGCCTTCCAGAAACATGAGAAATAAGGCCAGATTTGTGTGAAGTGATTCCTCATGAAGGAAACTTAGCCAAATGAGCAACATACACCAGGACTACAACTAAGTAAATGAAGAAAATATTAAATGTCAACATGGGTTCAGGTCAAGTACGATGAACAATGTTAGCACACAACTTACCTTTCTTTTAACAAGCAGCAAACTACAAAAGTTTAAGGTTACTCAGACTATCGGTCTGGATCATTCCTTCGTGCTGTTTTGCTTAACTGCTTTTGGTGAATGTGCTTTGTGGGTGGCTGGTGAATACCTGTGGGTTCGTCTGCCACACAAAAAAAGCAAAGTTTATCAATAAAGAATAAAAGAAAAGAAAAGAAAAGCATATACCTCGTGAGGCAGCCCATTTCATAGATGGATCACACTGACTGTTCGAACATTTTTGGCATTAATTAAGCCCAATCTGACTCCCTGTAACTTCATCCTACAGGACCTATCTCTGCTTTCATAAATCGAATCCCTTTTCTGAATGATGGTCTTTCACATGTTTGAAAACCATTACGGTATGTCTCCCCCAACCCCATCTTTCATCTCCTTCTGATTCGCTTTCCTTGGTCCTGTGACATGGTTTCGAATCTTATCATCATCTAGGTCACCCTCTTCTAGACATAGTCCATTTAAGAGAAATGACTGTCATTCTGTAAGATGTGGTACCCAGAACTGAATGGACCCAATATACCAAAGGTTGGCTGACCGATGTAAAAGTACAACAGAGCTGGGCCCTACTTTGGAGCTATTTCCCAAGATCTTTAAGTCTGCTTTTGGCAATTTCCAGAGGGTGAGAGGATACCAGGCTCTTAAGCTTCACAGCAGTGTCCTTCCCTTCTTTTCCATTCCCACTGCCACAGTTGTGGTCCATACCTTCACTGCCTCGTGCCCAAAATGTTACCATAGCCTCCTGGCTGGTCTTCCTTGCCTCCACAGCCTCCCACCTACAAACCATCCTGTGCAAATCACCAGCTTAAATTTCCTAACACGCCTCTTTGGTCATAGAATCCTAGGGAATTATAGGACCTTAATATTAATCATAGGACATAGAATGAACGTCAGAGATCATCCAACTCCTCCCTCTTTGAAGAGGAGAAAATAGAGAAGTGACTTTGCAGGTCACATGGTGAGTTAGTGATATAACACAATAGAAAAGCCAGGTGTCCTGATATTTTGGAGAGTCTTGCTGCTGTGATCAAAAGTTTTCAATGTCTTTCTACTGCCATTTGGGGCAGCTAGGTGACAAAGTGGACAGAGCACTGGAATTAGGAAAACCTGAGTTCAAATATGACCTCAGACACTAGCTGTGTGACCCTGGGCAAGTCATTTAACCCTGTTTGCCTCAGTTTCCTCATCTGTAAAATGAGCTGGAGATGGAAATGACAAACCACTCCAGTATCTTTGCCAAGAAAACCCTCAATGGGGTCATGAAGAGTCAGACACAACTGAAAAAAAATGACTAAACAACAAGACTTTATTCCACTCCTTTCCCCCAGTCATCTTACAGAGCTTTATCCCATTCCTCGACAGTGTATGAAAAATCTAATTTCTCTTTCTCAAGCCGATCAACATTTATTAAGCACCTACTCTGTGCTAGGCACTTTATGGGGTATATAGCCCATGCGAGGCACAGGTAGAAACTAAGACATATTGTCTAGAACCAAGTCATATCTTGTCTGCCTTCACTTAGCACATCAGAAGGTGTGTGCTTAAAGGGAACCCAAGGCTCCTTGCTCTAAACATGGCCAACCTTCCACTCTTTACCTTGGTGACCTTAGGCAAGTAACAGCACTCTGTGCTTCAGTTTCACCAGCTGTGAGTGGAATAGGCTCAGACCTGCAGCACAAAGCCAAGTGCAAGAGATGATGTCACTCAATCAATGCCAAGAGATGATGGGGGAAAGGATGATAAGTCATTTTATTATCCTGGTAATCATCGTTCTAGTAGCTGAGTTCCTGACCTGGGGCCTTTGCCTTCACCCCTTCCTGGACAGAAAATGAACCATGGTGCTTCCCAAGGCCGGGGTCCTCGATCATAGTGCCTCCTTCCCGGGGTGACTTACTGAAGGCAGATCTGGGCTGTCTTGGGTTGGTGGGGAGAATAGAAATAGTGGGGTGTCCTGGAGTGGGGTGGGGAGGATGGTGAGAATGTTAACAGCTGTCGTTCAGATGTGAATTGTCCTTTCCACACTTTCCTTACTCTATGGAGGTTCAATTAAAGCAGCCAAGGAGTCAGAATCCACACCTCTGCAAATGGGCTCTGTTTCCCAGGGCCCCCCTGCCCCATTCTTTCCCTGGGCTCTGTGGGTTTTGACACCTCCTTGCCACATGACAGGGGGCCATCTCACACCTTGGTCTCAGAATAAAAACTCCAGCCTGCCTGGTTTGCTCCCCAGTCTCTCCCTGGAGCTGCCCCCCAATCATGGCTAACTCTCCTCGACAGCAATTCCCCAGGCAGGAGGATTGGCTGCTACCCCAGGACTGGGGCTGGGGCTGGGGAAGCCACTCGGACTCAACCTCCCCTGCCTCCTCTTCTGATTCCTATAGCTCATCTCCATCCTATGGACACCCAAGCACTACAGAAAGCCTTCCCCAACCTCTGGCCTGCCACACTCAAGAGACCCCTACATCTGTCCCTTTCCAAAGTAACAGGAAGGAACGAGGTGGTACAGCCAATGGGCAGAGGCAGAGTGCCAGTGAGCGTGAGAAGCTGAGGATGCGCAACCTCTCCCGGGCCTTGCATGATCTGCGGCGCTATCTGCCACCCTCAGTGGCGCCTGTTGGACAGAGTCTGACTAAGATTGAGACCCTGCGGCTGGCTATCCGCTACATTGGTCACCTGTCAGCTCTTCTGGGACTCAGTGAAGAGAGCCTAAGGTGCCGGAGGAGGGAAGGGGCAATGCAGTGCTGCCCACTCTGTCCTGACAGGCTAGGCTGCTGTCCAAATCGGACCCAGAGCCTCAGCCCAGTCTCCCAAGCTCCCAGGACCTACTCTCCCCAGCTTCCTGAAGCCTGGGGGTCCCCACTTTCCTGCCCGTTAGTTCTGCCCCAGCCCAAGCAGTGTGGGGAGCAGAATCTCAATGCCATGTCTTGGGGTTCACCTTCTTGCTGCTTGGGATCACCAACCAGACTAGACCTGCCTGGAGAAAGACATCAAGCTGCAGAATTTGGGAATCCTTCCCCAGCCTGCCCTGGAACACAGACCCCACCCAAGTTAAGCTGGGAAAAAGCCACTGAACCTGCTTCCTGGGCAATATCTCCACACTCCTCTGAGTTGACTACTCTATACCAGGTACAATGTTTCTTCTTCTATATGTCTCCATGAGAAATTCAAACCATTTATCTGAGCGACAATTTCCAAAGACTCAAATTTGGAACTAGGGAGGAGAGTGTTTGGGGGCTGGTCTATCTCCTAATCTAATCTTTATAGAATAAGGGAATATCAGAATCAAAAGAGACTTTAGATATGATCTAGCCCAACCCCATCATTTTACAAATTAAGACACGTAGCTATCCCATTTCTACTGGAAGGCGCTCATGAACCTTCAATGGTTTAAATAAATTCTTCAGGTCTTTTGGCCACCCCCCCTCCCCGGACCCAATTTAGCCAGAAACTGTCAGGACCGATTAAGCCAGAACCCTCAACCTGGGCTGGTGGTCACACCAAGACTTCTAGTCCTAGCCCCTGGTTTAATTTCCCCTTCATTCAATCCAATATTTATCAAGGGCCTACTCTGTGCAAGGCAGTGTTTCAAAGGATGCGATGGGCAAAAGGGACTAGGAATATCCTTCCAGTAGAAAGTAGCTTTTTCTCCAGCGATGCTTCCCCCATCCAGATTTCCTCATCCAAGTGCCCCATTGTTCTCTTCTTTCAGGACGACTAGTGGGGACAGGTTGGAGGATAAAGACAGGAAGACTCAGTGTTGGGGAGAGGGTCAGGTGTTCTTGTGGTACATGGCCTAGTGGCATGTGAGGGCTCTTATAGGTTGGGGAGTAAGGATTCTGATGGAAATAGCAAAGCATGCCAGCAGAGGAAATACAGTGTGAATGCAGAGAAAAGAGCCCTGGGTTCAAATCCCAAATCTGTTCTCTATTACTTCTGTGACTTTGTAAGTCACTTTATTTCAGGTCTTAGTTTCCTTATCTGTAAAAAAAAAAAAAATAAGGGATGGGAGTAGGTGATATCTGAAGTCCTTTTTAGCTCTAAATCTTATGATTCTCTCCTCTGGGAGCCTGTTAGAGTTTCCAGAGGTCTCTTGTCATTACTTTAGACTCACCCAGATACTCCTACATGGCACCACCTAGATATAGCAAGGCAAAGAAACACCCATTCTTTTTCCATGTTGCTCAGCTTTCTGCGGATAATGAGCTCATATGTTTTCCTGGGAATCCCATGCCCAAATATAGGCTACGTGACAGACAGGGACAGAAGCCCTAAGTTAACTCTGGCTCCCACAGGGACAAGTGCCTTTGGAGGGGAAAAAAAGAGTCCCTCTGTAATTCCCCATTATTCCATCTATGACTTAGCAAGTCCTCCCCTCGACAATCCACCAGGGTGCTTCTGGGAAATGCTAGGTCATTTGTTCAAAGAAGGATGACCAGGATGGTGAGGAACTTGGAAACTGTAGTGACACGTGGGATCAGGAATCTGAAGAAAAAAAAAAGAACACCCTAAGAAGGGTTATGGGAACCACCTTCCAGTACTTGAAGAACTACAAGAGCCATGAAAATCTAGGAAACCAACCAACACTTGGTCAAGTATTTGTGTCACTAATCAACTATTTGTTTCTCTTCTGGTCCTAGGTCATCTCCACCTCTCCGGAACCCAGTTTGCCAGCTATCACAGGACCTTTCCAGTCACAGCCCACACTCCAGAGATGTCAGCCAGAGCTGCCAGTGCAGTGGGGTTGCTGGGGTTACAATGGCCTGGCTTCCCCGCAGGAAACAGACCCTTCACTTGTGTTCAGAGAGGACAGGTTGCCTGAGTGCTGAGGCCCTAGGCTCAGAGCCTCTGAGCTTGGGTAGAAAGAGCTGGTATTTCTCAATTAATCATCTGCGTGTTGTTTATGTCTTAGCCCATCTCCATGAAGTGCAAGAATTAAATCTATCTTATCAACTACTGTTCTGAGTTATTTTTTTTATACTCACTAGATACCATAGAATAATACTTTGAAAGCATACCTCATTGCATCCCCCTATAAGTTCATAGATTTAGATCCCAAAGGGACCTTAGAGTCCATTCAGTTGCACCCCTTTCATTGTACAGATGCGCTAAAAAAGTAGCAAAATGACTTGCCTGAAGTCATAACAAGCGATAAGGGAGGCAGAGCTGAAATTTGAACCCGGGTCTTAAGACTCCAAATCCAGTCTTATTTATTTGTTATTGAGGCAGCTGGTGGTACAGTGGTTAAGGCTCTGGGCCCGAGTCCGCAGTCAGGGAGAATTGAGTTCAAATCTGTCCTTAGACATTAACTAGCGGTGTGACTCTAAGCCCTTAATCTCTGTCTCAGTTTCCTCAATTCTCAACCTCTGTCTCAATTCCTCAATTATAACATGAGAATAATAATAGCACCTGACTCCCAGGGTTTTTGTGAGGACCAAATGAAATAATATTTGTAAAGCCCTTAGCACAGCGGCCGATACATAGTAGACATGATACAACAGCTTATTCCTTTCCCCTCAAAACTCTAGTCGCACGGTAGCTGATGATAAGTTTGTTCAGGCTTTCAAATGTTACTGTAGGTTGCTAAGGATACCAACACTTTCTGTTCAGAAAGAAGGGAAGGAAAGAAGGAAGGAAGGAAGGAAGGAAGGAAGGAAGGAAGGAAGGAAGGAAGGAAAGAAGGAAGGAAGGGGAAGTGAAGAAAGAAGAAGCGAAGAAAGAAGGAAGGAAATAAAAGCTTGATTTCCATCTTTTTTAGTAGTTTGTCAAATGTTTTTTGTTCGTTTGGTTTTTTGCCTTTTTAGTACATAATGAACTCCTAATCCTTTGGAGAAAGTACCGGTTGCTACTAGAGTTACCTTCAGTTTACAGGCTTTAGGGAAGTCTCTGGAGGTCCTCAGACTTTCCCTAAGATCCAGCCCTAAGGGCACGTTCCATCTGAAAATGGCTACTTGGGCTTATCTTCCCCTAAACTCTAACTCCAGGAGATTTGATGCTCTCCTCTCTCCCTCTCCCTTCCCCACTTCTCTGCCCACACAAACTGGGCTTCACAGAACCATTTTAGGTGCTGAAAGAATCTATCTGCTGGCTCAGTTGGGAAGGATGGTTGACCTACTTGACTGTGTCCAAGAATTTAGTGCCAAAGCAATCAGGCTTTAGAGAGGTGGTGTTGTTGCTGTTTGTGAGAATGCCTCTCCTCTAAACGTTGGTCACTGGAAGGCTGGTTAGAGAGCTCTCACAACAGTTTATTATAGTTTCTTTCCTCCAGCATGGTACAGTGGAATGCTGGGTTTGGAGTAAGATTTGGGTTTGAATCACGGCTCTGCCTGCTTGACTTTGGTAAGTCACTTAACCGCCAGCCTCAGTTTCCTCATCTGTAAAATGATCACGTTAGACCAAGTCATTACAGAATTATAGGCCATATTAGTCTCTCCCTTCCTCACTTCTCTGTCCCAGACACAAGGCTTCATGGCAAGAATTTATATGCTAACAGGATCTGATGGCTCAGTGGGGGATTCTTTTTTTGACAGTTTTTTTGCTGGACTGCTTGGCTATGCCCAGGGTCTAGGTGCAGAGTAACCAGACTGTGGAGAGGGGAAACAATAGATCTAGAGTTAAAAGAGACCTCACGCGCCATCTAGTCCAAATCCCTCATTTTACATATGAGGAAACTGAGGCCCAAGGAGTTTAAGGGATTTGCCCAAGATCACACAAGTGGTAAGCCTCAGAGGCTAGATCTGAACCCACGTCTCTGGAGCTATGATCCTATGATCCAATAATTCTCGTTTTGGAGAAGTGAACCAGTTCAGAAAAGCTAGTAAATAGTTGTTGCTTTTGCTAAGCATCTCTGGTCCTGCTGTCACTAGGTCCTACGGTGCCAGAATACTGAAAAAGCTGCAAAAGTCTTTTCTGTTATTGACAAACAAATCTCAAAGGAGATTGTGCCACAGATGTTTAGGTCTCCTTTGGTGGGGCTCATGTCCCAAGTCTATGGCTGTGCTCCAGGATCTAATCTCAGTTCCCGCTGGCCACCCAGTGAATCAGTTTGACCAGTGAAGAGGGGACAATCGTCTGGCAAAACCAGAATCTGGACACTATTCTTAATTCTGTCTTTGATTTGCTCTCTAATGCCCAAGGCTCTCCTTCCTAACCTACCTAACTCCATTTCTTTTTATTTTATAAATGCAAGCTGCTTGCTGCCTACCTTACTAGTGTGTCATGAGGATTTATCAGTTATGTCAGTATATTCCCCAGGCTGAAGGTTCTAAAGAAACTGGTATTCTCTGACTTATATGTGATCTGGAAAGCCTGTGTCATCTGTGAACCACACTTGAATGGCATCATCTCCACCAACACAGATAGAAATTCCTCATCATGCCATGCTTTGACCTACCCAGAAAGTCATCCTAGCAATATTGTCATAAAATAGGAAGCTGGATAGAGCCTCGATTCATTTTCTTTTTTTTTAAGAGGTCTTTGTTTTATTTATTTAATATTTTTTTTAGTTTCCAGCATTGATTTCCACAAGATTTTGAGTTACAAATTTTCTCCCCATTTCTGCTCTTCCCCCCCCCACTCCAAGATGGTATATATTCTGATTGCCCTGTTCCCCAGTCAGCCCTCCCTTCTGTCACCCCACTCCACCTCCCCCCGCCATCCCTTTTCCCCTTACTTTCTTGTAGGGCAAGATAGATTTCTATGCCCCATTGCCTGTATATCTTATTTTCCCGTTGCATGCAAAAACAACTTTTTTTTTGAGAATCTGCTTTTAAAACTTTGAGTTCCAAATTCTCTCCCCCTTCCCTCCCCACTCACTAGGAAGGCAAGCAATTCAACATAGCCCACACATGTATCACTATGCAAAACACTCCCATAAATAGTCATGTAGTGAAAGACTAACTATATTTCCCTCCATCCCATCCTGTCCCCCTTTATTCAATTTTCTTCCTTGACCCTGTCCTCAATTCATTTTATAACCCATTCCCTTGTGTTTAGTCAAGTTCTACTGAAACCTTCCCACACAATTATAAATCAATTCTATTCTTTTTTTGACAGTTTTTTTATTTTATTTTACCAGAACACAAATACAAAAGAGAAAAGAAACAAAAAGATATCATAAACTTAAATATTTAAACTTGAATATAAAGTAAGGAAGGAAAAAAAAGCATGTCATGTGCATAGTAGAACATAGGAGAGGATTCAAGATATTTAACAATAAATTTTCATTTCAAGAAAGCCTGTATGATAAATAATGCACCTTGTGTTCAGAATTGTCCATTTTTTCTTTGCTTCCTTGTGTTTTCTTTTGTTCTCTGCTGTGCACTTTTTAGCTTTGTTCTTTTTTCCCCTCCCCCTCCCCCCAGAAGGCTACAATATAATGCAGATAAGTTTCTTGATATATACATACACATACAGATATATACATACACTTATACATATATACATGCGTAGACATATACTTTCCCAAACATAATCTACTCCTGATCTTTTTTTATGTTTGTACTTATCTTTTGTTTCCTATAGCTCCTGCCTCCTCTACTTTACTTCTACCTGCCATATCACCTTCCTATTGTTTGCCTACCCACCTCCTCCACCAAACACCCTACCCTCCTATTACTTGAGAGAGGATTCTGGGAAGATGGCAGAGTAAGTCATTAAATTCCAAGCTCTCAAGATTCTCCCCCACAAAAGAGTTAAAATAGCACCTTAGGGCAAGCAAAGTGGGGGTGGAGACAAAGAAGAATAGGGGCACAACGAGGACCTTTCTGGGACAGTCTGGGACAATCTGAAGAAGAACCCTAGGACTGATTTCGGTCCTGGTGAGGAGTAAACACCTCCAGGCTAGGTTCCCTTTTAACAAGTGGCAAGCCCTGGGGTTAGTTGGTTTGAGAGGCTGCCTCAGCCCCAGCCACTGGAACATTTTACCCCAGGATAATGAGGGGATTCGTGCCTTTGAGCCCAAGAAGATTGCAGGAACCTCTCCTGATGAGGAACGCCGGACCCAGATGTGCTGTGAAGAGCAGTGGAGATGAGAGGAAACCAACACACGCCCAGTGAGTGCAGAAGCAGTGGGGCAGAAAGCCCCTGGCTGTGGGCACTTACAGGAAGTTGGAGGTTTGGCTTTGGTTCCAGGCTAGAAGGAACTGAAGATCTGGGGCAAGAAGCACCATTTCCCATACCCCAGGGTTAGAGGTGATTATAAAAATCAAGTTATTACCACAAATAAAATGCATAGGCAAAGGAGAATGAATCCAACCATAGAAACCAATTACGGGGATAGAGATGACCGGTGTTCATCTTCAGAGGAGGACATTGAAGTAAAGAAATCCCCAAAGAGCAACATTAAATGGTCACTTGCCCAAAAAGAATTTATAGAAGATCTTTAAAAAAGACTTTAAAAATCAAATGACAGACGTGGAGGAAAAACTAAAAAATAAAAATAATCCAAGAAAAACAAGGTTATGAAAGGAAAGTCAACCAATTAGAAAAGGAGATCCAGAATCTCAAGGAGGAAAATGACACCTTGAAAATTAGAATTCGGCAAAGTGAAGCCAATGAAATTATAAGAGATCAAGAAATAATTAAACAAAACATGAGTAATGAAAAAATAGAAGAGAGAGTGAAACATAAGAAAAACAACGGATTTGGAGAATATATCAAAAAGAGAAAATATAAGAATAATCAGAGTAACTGAAAGTTATGATCAAAAAAAGACTCTCGATACAATAATACAAGAAATAATTAAAGAAAACTGTCCTGAAGCATTAGAACAAGGCAGGGAAGTAGAAATAGAAAAAATCCATCGAATACCACTTAAAAGAGATCCTATGAGAAAAACTCGTAGGAATATCACAGTCAAATTCCTAAATCCCCAGATCAAGGATAAAATATTAAAAGCATCAAGATTAAAACAATCTAAATATGACGGTGCCACATTTAGAACTACACAAGACCTAGCAGCAGAGACATTAAACGACCACATGTCTTGGAACACAATATATTGAAGAGCAAAAAATCTGGGGCTCTGGCCAAAAAAATATCATACCCTTCAAATTTCAGTATTATCTTGAATGAAAAAAAAATGGACATTTGACAAACCCCCAGACTTTTAAGACTTTGTGAAAAAAAATCCTCAATTTAATAGAAGATTCGACATACAAGAACTAAGAGACACATAAGGTACAGACCAAAGACTGACTATAAGGGATTTACAAGAACAGACTGCTTACCTTTTACATAACATAAAATGTAAAATGTATGTCTGAGATTCTTATTAATAATTGTTGAGCTTATAAGAAAGTGGGGGGCAAATCTGACTATGATATGAATTTAGAAAGTAAAACCATTTAGAAACAGCTAAAAAGAGTAACTGTTTTATACAAGAGAAATGCAAGAAGAAGAAAGGATACAGAGGATTTAGACAGGGGAGGAAGGCTGGTAGTTCTGGTAACCTACTGTCATCGAGAACGGGTTTAAGAGAGAACAATACATATATATTTAGAAGAGTATAAAAGTCTTCTAAATTTAGAAGAAATAAAATGGTAGGGGTTTAGTGAGGGGGGAGAGGACAAGTGAGGGATTGGACAAGGGAGGGATTTTTAGAGGGGAGAATGAGGGATTAGGTAACGGGAGTTTAGATTAATGGGAATGGCGGGATAGGGGAGGGATCCTTAGAGGAGGGAAGGCAAGCAATCAATCCTATTCTTAAAGAGCTCTAGGAAAAAGGCATTTCCTATCCTCCCCAGGCAAATAAATGCACAGGCCAACATTCATTGAGCTCCCAC